>NC_081411.1:830114635-830430135 GCF_030272615.1 Cryptomeria japonica
TTATAGGTTCTATAAACTTTATCTTAAAACCTTCCAAATTGTCTCTCATCCAAATAGCCTGAGTACAATTCATGTAAGCAACAACATACTCAGCTTCAGCAGTAGACTATGAAATACAACTCTTCTTTTTGCTACTCCATGAAACAAGTCTTCCTCCAAGAAAGAATGCTCCACCAGTTGTGCTTTTCCAATCATCAACATTACCTTCCCAATCTTCATCTATGTACACCTTCAAGTCAAAGTTTCCTTCATATGGATATCATAATCCATAGTCAATAGTACGTTTCAAATATCTAAAAAATCCTCTTGGTTGCTATCAAATGTGTTTCCTTTGGATTCTTCTGGAATCTAGCAACTAGACCAACTACATGAGCTATATTTGGTCTGCTATGAACAGCATAGTTCAATTTTTCAATCATTGACCTATACTCATTCTCATCAATAGTTGTGGTCTTATCTTCCTTAGACAATTTACAACCTATAACCATTGGTGTCCCAACTGGTTTATAGTCATTCATACAAAATATCTTTAATATCTCCTTCACATACTTAGACTATGTGATGAAAATACCACTCTTTGTTTGTTGTATTTGCAAACTTATGAAAAACTTTATCTCTCCAACTAGAGACATATCAAACTTACTTTTCATTTCATTTGCAAAGTCATTGCTTGTGTCATCATTTCCTCCAAATATGAGATCATCTACAAACACTTCACTAATCGATATCTTTTCTCCTTTAGATTTGAGATATATGTTACTATCCTCACTGGATCTATGAAAACCTATCTTCATCAGGTGTGAGTGAAGCCTTTCATACCATGCTCTCAGTGCTTTCTTTAATTCATATAGTGCTTTATGCAACTTACATAACATGTCCTTCTTATTAGTCAAAGCTTAACCATATGGCTACTCAATGTATACTTCTTCTTCCAGTATTCCTTTCAAAAATGCATATTTCACATCCATTTGATAAACTTTGAATCCTTTATGAGTTGCAAAAGCCACTAAGGTTTTGACACCTTCCAGTCTTGCCACTGGTGCAAAAGTCTTTCCATAATCTTCTCCTTCTTCTTGTGCATACTCTTTGCAAACCAATCTAGCTTTGTTGCAAACTACAACACCATCTTCATTCAACTTGTTCCTCAAAACCCACTTAGTACTCATAACATTTTTATTTACCAGCCAGGGTACTAGAGTCCATGTGTTATTCTTCTCAATTTGTTCAATCTCCTCCTCCATAGCTTTAACCCAATGATCATCACCAAATTCTTCCTTAGCAGTTCTAGGCTCAATAGTGGAGATCATGCAAGAATTTTCTCTAATTATTCTTCTAGTTAGCACTCCAACATCTTTATCTCCAATAATGTATTCAGGATTGTGATTTAGTCTCACATACCTCAGAATAACATGATCATTATCTTTAGGTTCATTTTCTTCATTATCATCCTTTTCTTCCGAGTCTACCTATTCTGATTGAACTACTACATCATTATTTTCTTTATCAGTTTTAGGTTTCACAGGTTCTGGTTCCAAAAACAAAATGCAAGGATATTCATCCTTTCTCTCCACATTGGTTTCCCTTGAGACTTTAGGATAGTCATCCACTCAAACATTAGCACTCTCAATGATTTCCTATTTCTAGTTGTTAAAACATTTGTAGGCCTTACTCTTGGTGGAATAACCAAGAAGTATACCTTCATCGCTTTTAACCTCAAACTTGCTAATATAGTCACCTCTCTTAATAAAACATTTACTAACAAATATCTTGAAATAACTAACATTAGGTGATCTACCATGCCTATATTCATAAGGGTTCTTGTCCTTACCTCTTTGTACCAAAATATTGTTCATTGTGTAGACAGTTGTGCTGATAGCTTCTCTCTAGAAAGTCTTTGCTACACCTCCTTGTATCAACATTGTCCTAGCAGCTTCAACTACTGACTGGTTGTTTCTCTCTATAATACCATTCTACTATGGTGTCCTTGGTGCAAAAATTTGTTGTTTGATACTATTCTGTTCACAATATCTAGTGAATTCTTCAGAAGTGAATTCTCTGCCTTGATCAGTCCTTATATACTTGATCTTCTTTCCACTCTCCTTTTCAGCTAAGGCCCTGAATTCCTTGAAATTACTAAATGCCTCTATCTTATCTTTCAAGAATGTGACCCACATCATCCTTGAGAAATCAACAGTGAAGATCATGAAATTGTTAGGGTTCCCACAGATACTGAGAGGGGGGGGGTGAAACAATATCTGACCGGTAATGTGATTTTCTTAAAATAGAACATGCAGAACATAAAGTAATAGTATATCGATATGCAAGAATTAATGTAAATAATAGAATCAAAAACATCCACATGAAAAGAGCACCATAACACAAGATGTTTAATGAGGAAACTCGGTGTGGGAAAAACCTCGGTGGGATTTGTGACCCACAATATTCACTTACTGGCCAATAAGAGAATATTACTTACAATAGGGGCCTACACATGTAGGAAGGCCAACTGCCTAGAGCACACTACTCAATAAGAAGTCACACTGACTTACAATGAGGATTATGCAAATCCAATGATCTGTACTGCTTTACAATAGCATCTTTAATGCCAGATTCAGTACTGGTTCTTGCTCTGTTCTTTACATATACCCTTGACCTACAATTTGCACATTAGGTCTGCCTTATAATTTTCTTTATGCTTCCTATCCATATACTACAAATGTCTACAATGCTCTCTTTTATACACAAGAGTCATTTTACAATTTGCCAAGTCGGCTTACAATAATAAACAAAATATTACATATCAAAAATCCTGTCAGCCTTTGTGCCGGTATACATGTTCTCTTTTGTGTCGGTGTACATCTTCTGTGCTGGTGCTGGTGTAGATTGATCTTGCTGATGCCAGTGCACTGTCTTGTTTGAATAAAGCTTTGCCAGTATAATGTCTTGCTGGTGCCATAGGATTGCAAGGTTGCCATCAATGACAAAACCTTTAATCACATACAATGTCTCATTAGAGTGTCCATATGCCAATAGAAATATCTATCACCTTGAATACTTTTAGTCCTTATTGGTCCACATAGATCTATATGAACCAAATCTAATAGATGCTCCACTAAAAAAGATTTGCTCTTGAAAGTTGAGGATATCATCTTTCCCAATTGACATTCTTTACATAGAGAATTAACCAGTTTGTCCAACTGAGGAAAACCTCTTACTGACTTGAACTTACTCACTTTAACAATGTTATCAAAATTTATATGAAAGAATGTCCTATACCAAAGCCAGCTATCATCTATTTTAGCAATTAAATAGTTGTTGACTTTAGGATTCAGTTGAAACAGGTTGCCTTTAGTTTTTTTTCTTGTTGCAATCAGTTCATCTTTGCTCCCATATATTTTGGACATACCATTTTTTAACTCGAATGGGTATCCTCTATCATTGAGTTAGGAAATACTCAAAATATTGTGCTTTATACCTTCAACCTAATAGACATCATCTAGACTACTCTTTCCATTAAGAGAAATAGTTCCCTTACCTTTAACCATGTAGGGTGAGTCATTACCAGATCTTACAACTTTGCCATGAAATTCCTTCAAAGAAAGAAATTTGCTCCAATCACTAGTCATGTGATGTGAACATCCACTATCAATGTGTAGCGTCCTAAAATTGCGACACTTGCAATTTCGACTGCATTTCGGTCTTCACGATGGCGACGCAACACGCAACCTGAATGGAGACCCCAAAACTTGCTCACGACACTGAAAACTGCATTTTTCATGCACCCTGGCCTGAACCTCCTTGCACCCTGCTGCCCCAGGAGGTGGGACCAGAGTGCACAGCGCCCTGGTCCCTGGGTCCTATTTTGGGCCTGGTTTCCTAAGTGGTATCGGGTCTTTTCGTTTGCAATTTGGAAAATTACATTCCCTGGTCGGCCTAAGGTCGGGAAAATCAGTCCATCAGCCCTAATTGACAAGTATATAAATGACATTTTCCTCTTTCATTCGATATGAGGGAAAAGGCGTGGAAACTATACTCAAGCATTCAGGCATTCAAGCATTCTTTCAAGCAATTGATCATTTCAAGTCTCCATTCAAGGCTAAGTGTTGCATTCAAGACAAGGATTCAACCATTGAAGAGGAGATCATATACTACATGCTACAACATACAACATACAACATCTAAACCTTCGCATATAAGGATACAAACATCCTTAGAACAAGGTATTAGTACTTGTTTTATAGTCATTTACACTTACAGCTCTTGCTCATTTCTTGGTTAATTCCAAAACCGGGGTTTGACCTAAAGGCAAACCCCTAATCCCTAACCCCCCAATCGTCTTCGCTTTTCTGTGTGTAGGTTGCAGGTACGTGGCTGAAATTGAAGATCTGGAATCCTTGTGCAGAGATGAACAGATCCCCCTTCGTTTCGCGGATTTTTCGGAGGACCGTGGCGCCGGGCACCATCGTCCCGACAACTTTTGCTCAAATTTGCAGGACAGCGCCGTATCGACATTTTACTGCTAATTCCAGGTCCGCAGCTTCATCCTATAACCCGAACTCAGTTTATAAGCGAATCTTTATGACTTTCTATGCATCCTTAGCTTAATTTCCTTAATCAACATTCTTTACAAAAGAGGGTAGCTTTGCTTTCCAAACCCTTGAAATTCATTTAGCATCCAATCTTACATCGTGTGGGATTGAATCTTATGAGTTTCAACCCCTCTTTTGAATGTAAAGTCTTCCCCCTAAGTGAAAACCCATCGAATCCTAGCGAACCTCCCTTCTCTCTCCTCGGAGTCCAAAGAGGGGAGAGCAACTAGGGTTCGACCGCGATTTTCCGCTTTACATTTTGGTGAACCCGACGTGAACATCCTTTCTGATTTTTCATGCTTAGATCTGAAAAAATTGATTACATTTCCATGTTTGATCTTTTGCAAAGTTTTAGAGGTGATTGCATTAAAACCCTAAAATTTCTTTTTAGTAATTAAACTTGCGAAATGTCTAAATGTTAATGCTTGTTTCAGATCTGTCCTTCTATTACAAATTATCAATTCATATTTGTGCTTTAATTCTGAAAATTAAGTGGTTAAAAGTCAAAACCCTAATTTTTGAAACCCTCTTGATTCAACCTTTGTCCGACAATTTGACCGATCAAAACATCTCCAAATCAGCTGTAACTTTGGATTCCGCAATAAAATCACAATATCTTTCATCCCTGAAAATTTGGAAAAAAGTTGTGAGGACCGTGTTGCACTCCGAGCGCCATCGTCCCCGACATTTTTTCCAAAATTTTGGGAGCGAGATCTTGCTGTATTTTCCTGCTAAAATCCAGAATTTTGGCTGATTTTATCAATTATAACACTTTCAAAATTACAGTCAAAGTTGGTCTTGTGATTGCTTGGTCTAAGGCTCCTAATCATTCAAAAATTATCGAAACTGAAATTTTGTGTCAAAATTGTGTTCTTACTGTCTTAGATCTGAAAATTGTATTTGCATTCATTTGAAATTTCAGTGCTTTATTCAAATATTTGCATTTTGTGACTTTTGAAATTAAGTGCCTAATTACAACAACTTTGATTTCCGCTTTCAAAATTGAATTTTGCGTGAAATTGAGTCAATTTTCAAATTTCAAAATTTGCATTGCTCTTGACATTCCCTCTAAAATCATAAAATTCAAAATTTCAGTTTCCCTCTCTTTTTCAAAATTCAAATTTTGCATTTTTCGACAATCTTGATAGGGTTCAATTTTGAATTTGCAACTTTAATTTGGCCTATCTACAGATCGTAAAATCCCTCAATTTTTTCAGATTAGCTCTAAAATCATCATACCTTTCATCCCTGCAAATTTCGAAAAAAGTTGCAAGGACCGTGTTGCACTCCGAGCGCCACGGTCCCAAACATTTTTTCTGAAATTTCGGGAGACTGTTGTGATTGCATTTAACAGCTTAAATCTAGAAGATTGGCTGGTTTTACTGAAAATTGCTACCTCTAAAATCAAAATCTTCTCTCTCTCTAGTGCATGAGTTTTACAACAATAAGCCCTACTTACACTATTCCCGTTAGACGAAGCCGTAGAATTAAGTCTTTCCGAGGTTTAACTACCGAGGAGATGGAACCTAATTTGAGTAGCCTTTTTAACGAGGACATGGGTAATTCCTCTAATCCTCCGAATGATGAAGAAGCTCTCCATGAAGTTTCTGTTGAACAACTTTCCAAATTGGATAACCAATTTGACGATTTTCACCAATGGATGTCTCATGAGTATCCCGATAGTCAAGCTCTTCCTTTAATTGAGGGTCTAAAACGTATGCTTCAAAGTGATAAGAATGGAATTGATGTTTTACGTGGTATCGCACACATTGTGGATTCGAATGTGATGCCTATGAAGAGTTGTGTTGAATCTTTAGGTTATACACAACCTCCTACACAAGTCAATCATTCTATTCCTTTGACCACTTCTATTGCTAGTTTACCTACCTTTACATCAAACATCATGGCTACCTCTATACAAGACATTCCTCCTATGATTACCAGTCATGGGGGCAATCCTCCTTCTTCAATTAACCCTATTCCTTCATTTAATCCGACTTCTTCATACATTCCTTCAATGAGTGTTCCTATTACATCTTCACAAATGAACATGACGCAAGGGGGCAATTCATTTAACCATTCCATTCCTCCTTGTAGTGTTCCTCCTATCCAATCATCCCCTATGGTTGACTATCATAGGGTCCCACCACCTTACTCTTTACCATCTTTCAATAACATCACACCTCCATCTCAATCTAACACACCTAATATGAACTCTTCGACTGAAGCTATAATAATCTTGCACAAACTGTCTCTTCTTTACAGCAACAAATTGCCTCTATGAATCAATCTAAGTTTAGTGTGCCCACATTTGATGTTGCGAGCCCACTTTCTCTTGACATTGTTCGAGCTATTCCTCCTAAGCATGTTGAAATCCTGCATTTGGAACTTTATAATGGTAAAGGAGATCCTCTAACACATGTTAAGACTTTTCAAACAATATGTACTGATTTTGCTTATGACCAAAGGTTGCTTGCAAAACTATTCACTAGAACATTAAGAGACAAAGCCCTACAATGGTATTGCTCGTTGCCTTCTTATTCTATTACTTCTTTCGAACAACTTGCAAATGCTTTCATTCAACAATTTCAAAACAATATAAGTCCTAAAGTTACTTTGATTGATTTAATGCATTGTAAACAAGGTGTTAAAGAAAAAGTGACTGATTTCATTGGTAGATATAAGCATTTGTATGCTCAAATTTCTTTTCCAGTGCCTGACAATGATATTCAAAGAATCTTTATTTCTAATTTACAAAAAGATATTCGAGATAAACTTCTATTTTCTAAGTTTACTTCTTTCCAACAGTTGTGTGCCACTCTTCACAATTATCAACTGACTGTGAGTCAAATGGAACAATCACATCCTATGGCTCCGAGTGATAAGGGTGATAGCAGTCAACAACCATTTGGGAAGTTTAAACCGAACAGAGATTCCATCAAATTCAATGAAAACATCATCAACAACAATGTGAATGCAGCATTAGGTGTGCCTCCTATTTCTAAATTTTTCAAGAAAGAAAGAAAATATACTCCTTTGAATGAATCATTGCATGATATTATGAATAGGTTATTGGGACAAAATGTGCTTACTCTTCCTCCTATAAGACAAATTGATCCTGCAAAAATTACTTCACCTTATTTTGATCACAAAGCTTTTTGTCATTTTCATCGTCAGCCTGGTCATGATACTGAAAAATGTTTTTCTTTAAAGGGTAAAATTCAAGATTTGATTGATAATAATACTATTTCTGTTTCTGGAGTGAATGATAAAGGCAACACATCTGTAGCTCCTCCTAACCAAAATCTTCAGATTTTTACTGATCCATTACCTTCTCATACTTCTCATACTTCTAATGTGATTGAGGCTAATGATTCCTCTTTCTCATCTGATGGTCTTGTGTCTATGACTCCGAATGTGATTAACTTTGTAGAGCAGCAAGAAAACCCTAAAGAACCTTCCATCACATTTGATTCTAGCGAAACCATTAGGGCACCTGATGGTCCTTTATACATAGTTGCAAAAGTCAAAAATACACCTTGCCGTGGAGTGCTTATTGATCCTTCGTGCATGGTTAATGTTATTACTGAAGAATTTCTTTTTACTTTGCAATTGAATCAAGTGATCTATGACAAAACAGATGTGATTGTGAAACTATTTGATGCATTTTCTTCTCCTGCAATTGGTTCTATTACATTGCCTATTGAGGTCCATAACAAATCCCTTGATGTGAACTTTGCTATTATTCCTTCTTCCGAACAATTTCGTGTGAAGCTTGGATATCCTTGGCTATCTTCCATGAAAGCTATTGCTTCTCCTATTCATAAGTGTTTAAAATTTCCCCATAATGGTGAAGTTGTTACTGTCAATCATAGTCTCTTTAAACCAGCTGAAAGAACCTCTAGTGTTCCTCTTGATTACTTTTGGCCTAAACAATTCCAATCTCTTCCTCCGCGAAGTGATCATCTTTTCAAATCTTATCAAAAGTGGAAAACAGATATGATCCTATCTCTAAGTGAACCTAGAGCACCTAAACTTGACATTCCTATCATTCTTGAGAAGGAAATTCTTCCTTTGAAAGATAAAACTAATGTCTTTCCCCAAGAAGATTCCCAGCCCGTCCCTATGGATGCGACTATGTCTATGCCTAATAAATCTTCTAAAAATAGACCTATACCTCCTCGTCATGATGGACTTGGTCTTCTTCCTAAACCAAAAACTCCTCCTTTATATGGAGCAGTTCCTCCTCCTGCCTTCTATAGAGAGAAGAGACCTTCTTCTTCTCCTATTATCCAGCCTAAGAGACCACAACCTAAACACCCAAGTGATAGGGATGAGAACATTCCTCCTCCTCTATCTTCTACACTTCCTACTAAGACTAGACGTAATCGTTCTGCACGGGAACGTCGACGAAAGCGTCGTCTTAGGGCTCAAGCAGCTGCTTCTCAAACTTTGCAATCTCCAAAAACACCTTCAACAAGCATTATTCCATTTTCTCCTCAGCCGGATATTGAGCCTAAATTTCCTAAACATAAGATGCATGATGGTCTTGATCCTGTGCAAGTTAAAGATCCTATTTTTATAAATCTTGATGATGATATAGATGAAAATGTTACTCCCTTTGCTTCTGATAGTGAATATGAACTTGTTGATGTTGATAACCATTTATCTAATGAATTTTCTAAAGCACTTATCCTAGCTCCTAGACAAGAACAATGTGGCTTGGAACATGAACATAGCCCTTGTTTGGATCTTGTGATAGCTCCATCTGCTGTGTTGGATGTTCCTCCTCTAGCGTGTTCCCTGCCTTCCTGAAACATTGATCAGCAAGATCGGGGGGTAGATGACATGCTAGACTAGTTACATTAGCATGGCAGATTCTCTCCCCCTCCCTTTTGTTACTTCTTCTATATGTTATTCTCATTCTTCTATTTGTCGTCCTTAGTGTTGTCTACTTGAGGACGATGCAAAGCATTGAGATCTCTCGATCTCTCTCAGGTTGACTCAAAAGACACATGTGTTCCCTTCTTCTAGGTGACCTTCCTTGATTGGGGAATGAAGAACAATTATGCATACATACATACATGACTTATCATACAGCATACTGACCCCAAGGAAAGCGAAGTCACCTCATGCTTTGTGTTTTGTGTCTATTATCCTTAGGTTTATCTCACACTTGGGGGCTAAATCCTTGCGATAACGTGCTCCTTTTCCTTTCTCATTTCTTATGTGTATCACTACGTTAAAACAATCACCCCCGTTGAGGCATGTGCGATCGCTTTAACGTAGGGGGGCATACACCCTGTCTATCCTTTCAAAGATACTTGAAAACTTCTTGGCAAACTTAGCTTTGTCTTGAAGATTTTTGGTATTTATTTTGCATGACTCATAGTGAGGGAACCTTACTACTGACAGTCATGGTTCTTCCTCATGATCTTCCCTTTTACTTTGTCAATCGAAGTTGTAAGATCCTTAGTCCACTGGGGGCTTGGTGTATCTTGCCTCCTTGACATGGTGAAAGTCTTTCAACGTTGTTTCCTTGTACTTTACCGAAAGTATGAGCATACATACTCCCGCTAAAGTGGGGGCTAAATGTAGCATCCTAAAATTGCGACACTTGCAATTTCGACTGCATTTCGGTCTTCACGATGGCGACGCAACACGCAACCTGAATGGAGACCCCAAAACTTGCTCACGACACTGAAAACTGCATTTTTCATGCACCCTGGCCTGAACCTCCTTGCACCCTGCTGCCCTAGGAGGTGGGACCAGAGCGCCCAGCGCCCTGGTCCTCTAGGACCAGGGCGCCCAGTGCCCTGGTCCCTGGGTCCTATTTTGGGCCCGGTTTCCTAAGTGGTATCGGGTCTTTTCGTTTGCAATTTGGAAAATTACATTCCCTGGTCGGCCTAAGGTCGGGAAAATCAGTCCATTAGCCCTAATTGACAAGTATATAAATGGCATTTTCCTCTTTCATTCGATATGAGGGAAAAGGCGTGGAAACTATACTCAAGCATGCAGGCATTCAAGCATTCTTTCAAGCAATTGATCATTTCAAGTCTCCATTCAAGGCTAAGTGTTGCATTCAAGACAAGGATTCAACCATTGAAGAGGAGATCATATACTACATGCTACAACATACAACATACAACATCTAAACCTTCGCATATAAGGATACAAACATCCTTAGAACAAGGTATTAGTACTTGTTTTACAGTCATTTACACTTACAGCTCTTGCTCATTTCTTGGTTAATTCCAAAACTGGGGTTTGACCTAAAGGCAAACCCCTAATCCCTAACCCCCCAATCGTCTTCACTTTTCTATGTGTAGGTTGCAGGTACGTGGCTGAAATTGAAGATCTGGAATCCTTGTGCAGAGACGAACAGATCTCCCTTCGTTTCGTGGATTTTTCGGAGGACCGTGGCGCCGGGCGCCATCGTCCCGACAACTTTTGCTCAAATTTGCAGGACAGCGCCGTATCGACATTTTACTGCTAATTCCAGGTCCGCAGCTTCATCCTATAACCCGAACTCAGTTTATAAGCGAATCTTTATGACTTTCTATGCATCCTTAGCTTAATTTCCTTAATCAACATTCTTTACAAAAGAGGGTAGCTTTGCTTTCCAAACCGTTGAAATTCATTTAGCATCCAATCTTACATCGTGTGGGATTGAATCTTATGAGTTTCAACCCCTCTTTTGAATGTAAAGTCTTCCCCCTAAGTGAAAACCCATCGAATCCTAGCGAACCTCCCTTCTCTCTCCTCGGAGTCCGAAGAGGGGAGAGCAACTAGGGTTCGACCGCGATTTTCCACTTTACACAATGATCCAATCATTAGAATTATCCATGTGAGAAACTAAAGCTTTCTCATCAGTTGTCTCCTCTTTAATGGATACAAACACAATGTCTTCATTAGCATCACCATTAGATTCCTCATCAGTGACACCATCATCAACTACAATAAGACAATTTCTTTTTCATTTTCCTTGTACTTATTGAACTTGTCTCACTTGTACTCATTATCACCATTAGGATAGTTAGCAGCTATGTGTTCAATCTTGTTGCAAGAAAAACATTTCAAAGGTAATTTACCTCTATATTTACTGGTACCTCTAGGCAACCGCTTGGCCAACAATGCTTCAAGCTCGACTAAACTGTCTTCATCATCAATTACTTGATTAGATCTAGATTCATGACAATGACTAACATCTCTTCTTTTCTTCATAGATGGGTGAGAAAAAGAAGCTCTAAATGTTGATTTAGATTTCTAAATACTACCATCATAACCATTTAGTTCAAAATCAGTAAGCTTACCAATGATGGAGTCAAGGGTTACCTTGGTTTTGTCGATATATTTTAGCTCCTGAATGACTGCAACTTGGATAGTATAGACTAGTAGCATGGTTCTCAACACCTTACTAACTACTATGGCATCATCCATTTTATCGCCAGCACTCTTAATCATGCCCACTATCTCTTTTATCCTCTGACCATACTATTGGATATTCTCACCTTCATCCATTTGCATGTCATCAAACTTCCCTCTTAGACTCTCTTCCTTGGCAATCTTCACATGTTCATCACTACTGTAAATCTCTTCAAGTTTCTTCCATACCTCATGTGTATTCTCCAAACTATGAACATCAACATATTCAGCATCAGACAAAGAACTGATAATAGTCTCCAGTGCTAGGTTGTTTTCTTGTTTCTCTTTCTTTTGATCATTAGTCATAGTCCCACTAGGTGTAACATATTGAGTATTAACATATTCCTAGTATTGATTTCCAAGACTCTTGAAATAAATTTCCATTCTGTCACTCCATATCCTATAGTTTTCTCTATTAAACTTTGGACCTTCCTTCTTCATCATGATCTACAAGATCTTTACCTCAAGTTGTTAGGCTTAGACCTTAGACGACCTGAGAAGAGCTTTGATACCAATTGATGGTATGGTGAAAGAATAAGGATGTGGACAACTACTAAGAAGGGGGGGGATGAATCAGTAGATAGAAAAACTAATATTAAATTCACCAATCTTAGAAATAATCTCTCAAGTAAACTTATAACTATCAATGCAATATCTCTGTCAAAATACAACTGTAAAGATAAACCGGTTGATTGTTTACAACAGTAATAGTAAACAACTTGTAACTCACAAACTTCCAAATAATTTTACTAACTTAAGTAAAAATTCATTTCATATTGTTGTTATTGGTTACCATAACTTATCAAAGTTAAATCAATAGTTAAGCAATTCAATCATAGAAACATAACCACAAAAACATTCACCACTTGACACAATTTTTTTGACATAGAAACCCAAATGGGAAAAACCATAGTGAGATGAGACTCACAAGATAACTATCTGAACTCTTCTGAAGTTCACCCTATTAGGAGCCAAACCTGTTAAATCTTTTACAAAAAGTTTTGTTAAGAATAGATCCTATCAAGGACCACCCAATTAAGAGATTGACCATAATGCCTTGTTAGAAGCAATACCTTGTGAGGAGTAACCTTTGTAAAGGATTTAAAATCCAAGATAATGGAAAACCTTGCTAGAGGATTTGAGTAACACCAATATTGCTTACCTGGTTAGGGGATTTAACTGATGTAATTGTTAGAAAAGGATTTTGTTGATCTATTTGAATAGCACTCACTTGCTTGTTCAGATCCTTTTCATGCTCCTACCTGCCTTTACTCAAATTGTAGAGACATCATGATTCGGCAATCACACACTCAATTCAACTTTGCCAACACTTAAACTAAAACAACTCATTAACCTTATAAACAAATAAATTAGGTCGGTAACATAATAAAAACCTAATTCTCATAGAGATTAAAAACAAGCCGGTTCAAGTATGACTGTTGGATTACATAACATTCTACACAACATTCAAGAAATCCTCAACCTCTCCTTGATCACCACTTCATCGAACTTAGTAACTTGAAATGGTGATTCCTTCTATGGTGAAAACGTCTACATCAATCCTTTTTTTTCAAATGAATTTTTTTCTATAGAAGCTGACATTCAAGGAAAAGATTCAATACTTGTACCAACTCAAGTTTCTTCACACCAAAAATCATATGAAGGTTGTCATTTGTGGGTTAACTTGTTGCAAACTAGACTATTAGAGGGATCTTTAGATAGAAGATATTGGTATGGTTGAGAGTATTCCAAAAGCTACAAATAATGTTCAAGGTTGCATCAATTTGATTCAAGAGAGCCTGAATATTTATGATGAGATATGGTTGTTTGGTTCATTGGTCAAAGATATTTCTCATCCTATACATGTTGATCTCCTCAATCTATGAAGCTTACAAGAGTCACATGAATGCACATCACTTTTTTGTAGAGGTGCCTATTTATCTTAGCCTATGAATGGTTTTGTATAACAATCTTGGAGAAGTTTGATGTAGGCTTTGCCTACCATGTACATATTTAGTTAGAAGTTTTTGTCATGTCTGTCCTATTTTTGGTTTCTGTTTCTCTCTAGTTAGTCCCTTTTGTAGTCTCCTCTGTTTGTGAATCTATTGCCCAAATGGATAAGGAACTAATCATTTATGAATATTCTAGATTCATTCTACGTCCTTTACGGTCCTTGTCCACAGTCAGAGCTATCTGTTAGCCCCAATTTGAACTTTTCAAAATTTAAACTTTTGGTGTCAAAATCCTCATATTGATAAGCTCATGGTAAAAAAAAGCTATAAATGAGGGTTTTCATGTCAACAAGTATAATGTATTGACCTTCTCACCTACTTGTCAAAGTAATCTAAATTATCAATCGATGTTATCAAAGAAAGCAAAAATTTTGATGAGACATTGTTTGTAGAAGCTATCGGCAAGTTTCTTCACTTTACTTAAACATCGATAAGAGTTATGAAGGGGCATCAAAATTTCATTGAATTTGACAAAACACTGCCAAGCTGATGCAAATTAATGTTTTGTCCAAGAAATACAAGTCACTAAAAGGGGAATGTTATGTTACATTTAATATCTTCATCGATAAGTTTAGCATCATCAGCAAGTTGGTTATGTTTTTAAAGATGAAGAGGTATTCAATCTCAAGGCATTATCAGTTTGAAGGATGCCAATCCATTCTCATTCATTAAAGTAGTTATTATAACTTGTACACTGGCAAGTTGTGAAAGTTGAACAAAATGCCAATGGAGTTGTTGGGAATCGACATGTTTTTGTTAGCAAAGAAGAAGTTGATACATAAGTTAGTTATTATAACTCACTTATTAAAACTACATTTGAACATCTCAAATGGGAAAAGAATGTAATAAGAAATGATTTTAAGCTAACACCATTGTTAGTTAAAAAAATAAATCCCACCAATCTCTACGGTTATGGAAGGCATGCATACACAGTGTGCAAGAAGAGACTTGAGGCTCCTAAATTGTTTCGTAGAATACCTCAAAGAAATATTGCTTCACAATGAAATGATCAAGAGATTCATAGAAAATCGATTTGTTGACAAGGCTTTTCATACTTTCAATAATATGCAGTTGGAAGGTGTACAACCAAATTATTTCACTATTGAAAATAATGAGAGCACCAAAATAGTGTGTGGAAGTTCATCAAATCATAATTGATAATGGGAAGATGTTATAAGTGCCAAAGATTTGATAGATACACATGCATAATGTGGAACCATAGACAAAAAGAACATCTCCAAGGTCTTGTCATCTCAAAGCAATATCACCTAATGAGATGCAATGATTGTGGTTGTTGACCAAATATATTTGTTGAAAATTATTTATGAACATCAAAGAAAATGCAATTCAAAGACATGAGGCCAAGTTCTACAAGCTTTGTTAGCATCTTCCCATATTCAAAAATTAGAATTTTGGAAAGTATCAAAATTGATTCTAAAGATGCATGTAAAACATGGAAAATCACAAATCAAGTGAAATGTTTAGCAAAACATGTAATTTCCTAGAAATAAATCATTGCAAGTTGTGCACAAAATGGTGTTTTAAAAAATTCTTCACAAACATTCGAGCAAATGCAATTAACAGAAGTAAATTCGAAGTCTACAACTTTACTCGAGCATCCTTCATGGTTGTGCAGAATGCGAACTTTAAAATAGGTTGCATCATTCATCAAAGAATAGTGTATGGTCTTGGAATGAAAATTGTGATATCAGTGCTAGAGTATTGAGTTGTAAAAGTTTTCAAAGAAATTGGTTTTATTATGTTTCATTTAAAAAATAGTGATCACATTGGTGTGGAACACAAATGTCAATTCTTATCATAAATGAGAATATTACAATGAGGAAATGGAAGTTAATTGTCTGTGTTTGAAAGAATGTTGTGGGTGAATGATCATTGTACATTAATGATCAAGGTGGTGTTATAGTTGCAAGTGAAGATTAAACAAACAAAAGACATAAAATGCTCAGTGTCACTTGATGAAGTGAGGATTGAGAACTACCTGAACAATATCCAAGAACTTGGTCTATTTCCTAACTTGCTAGTTTCAAATTGCCATTTTGTAAAAGTCACTTATGTCACTTGATGTAACTAAAGTTAAAATTTGGATCTAATGTTTATTAAAGTTAGGTAAATCCTAACTTGTCTTCCAAAGGGTAATTACTCTAAGTGTCCGTTTATGGTAGTTATCCTAAGTAGCTATTTAGGTAGTTATTCTAAGTAGTTGTTCTAAGTGATTATCCTAGTTGGTTATGCTAAGTAGTTGCACAAAGTAGTTATGAGGTAGTTATTCAAAAAGCCTATAAATACAAGGCTTTTTCATTGTAAAGAAAACTCTTACAAAAGGGGAAACTCTGGAGAATTTTGTAGAGAAATTTTTTGAGAACTTTTGGTTTCCACATTTTGTACACAAAGCTTTTGGACTTGTATATTTTCAAAATAATAATGAAGAATGCATTGAGTTTGTATGCGTTGAATGTATTCATGATTTATTGTTACTAATTTCTTGTATGTTAAATTAGTAATCCCTTTGTGTATTGGTGGAATCTATTGGTCTTGAATTTAATAATCTATGTAACTAACTTGATAAAACATGTCATTTCCTTGTATCTTGACTTGGCTGTGCTAGTATAGCCTATCTCATCGTATGTTGAGAGTTGTTGTTCTTTTTCATCAACATTGCATATTTTAAACCCATCTTATGCTTAAACCCAATTGCAATGGTTATCTATTGTCGAATCTCAGTGTGTATTCATGTGTCTTCCATTGGGGTTTTTGTTATCTACTTTCTTTAGTTTTGCTTTTTCCTTCATTTATGTACTTTCAGGTTAAAATTACACAAAAATCCCAAAAACCCCCATCATATGAGGGGGCTACCCTTCTCAAACTCAGAGGAAGATTGTGGCCTCACCACAATCTCTCCAACTGTTTGCATGATTGTCACTACACTTCAAGCAAAAAAGGGTCAATTTTAAGTAAACAATCAGAGTGACAAATCTGTTTACCAACAAGGATAAGGCATTGAATTGATAAAATCCAGTGTTTTCTAGAAAGATAGGTTGCAAAGTTGATATTGGATAAGTTGTCTAATTGATTAAATCTAATGAGTGCTCTAGCAAGAAAAAATGATCAAGTGCAATGTGATAAGCATATACATTGATAGGATGTAGCACAATGTGATAAACATAAGCACTAGGATAGAGCCTAATGACTAGCACCCTGGGATAGATATAGGTACCACTACATATGCAAGAGGGGGCTAGCAAAATGATCAAGGGGTTGGGCCTTCAAGTGCTTAGATCTCATCGAAGCATGCTAGCTCTGAGGGAGGATCCTCATCACAGCTCTCTTGGATCCATCTTATATGGGTTTTGTATGATGATGTAGACACCTTCGGGTGATTTTGTAGCCATATGATAGTTTGACATCATTGTATCATGACATTGATATTTTTGATATATATATACATATACATATACATATACATATACATATACATATACATATGTGCATGGGAAAAAGTGAGACTAAGTATGGAAACCCTAATCCCACTCTCATACACACTCATGGAATACAAAATAGCCTAGGGAGGTAATGCACATCAGATACTTATTATGAGAAAGAGAGAGTCATGGATTAACTCTTAGGTTTTCTATTCCTTTTCTATAAATGAGAGAGAGGAATGATGCAAAATGCAACCTAACCTAGAATGCAAGTAAGCAAGAAAACCCTAATCTGAGAATGCAGATCAAAGAACAATTGATACACTGCTAAAAAGTATAGATCAAAAGGAAAACTAAAAGGTGCACCTATGTCTAAAATCTTAGCAAAAATGTTCAGGACTAGGGTGCCACACCATTGTCCTGATTCTGCACTTCGAGAGCTACAACTGATAGGAGGGATTCTGAAGCTTGCAAACTGTTATTCTGTTAAGTCCTACTGACAAGGGCAGGATCATGGTGCCATACCACTATCTTGGGCTGGATCAGGGTGCCACACCCTTGTCCTTGGGATTTTTACCAAGATCTGCAACCCAAATCTATCACTATGTGCTCTTCCAGTCTTGAAACTTCCAGTGACGCTCAGATTTGAACCTACACCTGAAGTGAAAAAAGAGGATTTGGGGTGGCTATATAGGGTTTTTCCTTAGTCTAACCCCTATTTTGGTGACTTCCACCTCCATGAATAGCCAATAATGTACTAGAAATGTGTGTGCAAGATCCTAAGAATGAAAGTAAACAACCTAGAGGAACCCTAAAGAGTAAACCCTAATTTCTTATAATTGACAAAGTAGATTCTCTAAATCCACAATGCAAAGTGATCTAAAGAATGAATATGAATAAAAATGAAGCTTATGCAAAGACATGAAAACAACATGAAACCATACCCAACCCCAAGGGAGAGGTACAAGCCAATTGTTAGTTGATGATCTCCTATTGTTCTTCTACATCTTCAAAAGCCCCAATTGATAAAATGATGCTTGATGAATATTTGATGGATGAATGTCGAATGTTGTTGAATACTTCAAAGGTCTATCATTTCACTACAATGAAAGTTCTTATACTCCAAAAACCTATTCTTAGATTCTTAGAAGAAGACCTCTTCAAATGAAGAAAGACAACTCTTAAGTATGAAACTCTAGATCTTAATTTCACATTTAGGCCAACCTAGGATTTGAATTTCTCGTTGATATTTTTGTGTTAAGCATTATTATATCATAGGACTGTGCTCCCAAAATTTTGAGAAAAAAATCATAGACCACATGCATTCCCACCACAGTCTGACAAAATTTTCACCAAATTTTTGGGGTCATTAGATATGATGATATTAGAGCTCATCCCCAAATTATAGCCAATTTCAAGATGTTTTGATATTAGAAATTGGGCCTAAACGGCCAAAATAATACATAATTAGGGTTTATGATTAAATGATTCACTGGAGCACTAATATGAAAAGGGGCACAGTTAGGGTAAAGGGCCCAAATTTATAATATGTAAAGTGATGAGACATGACCTTAGATTTAATTAAATTAATTAATTAAATGATTAAAGGGGATTTAGAAATGCAAGATGCAAGATACTTTAAGGTGGGTGCTAACCTAAGTGTGAGATTGTACCACTCTAAAAAGGGTGTACAATTTACAACACTATATTTAGCCCCCACTTTAGCAGTCATATGATACTACATGCATATACAAGATAAAGTATAGAAAAGGAAACATCATTTGAAAAAGGATAATATCCATAAGTTGTCGGATGAAGCCCCTGACAGTATCTGCAATACACAGTTAGGAACCACATTCTAAAAAACTACATGTTAGGTCACAAAATTACCTGATTCTTACTAAGGAAGGTGATGAAATTCATAGGTAGCTATATGCCCCCTTTTTTTGACTTTCTTATTAGTGAGGTGAAACAGGGTATCATGTTTTCCACAATGAATTATGATAAAGACGTTGATGAAGAAAGTTCACAACAAGGCTTGATTGCTCATCCAAACACGTTATGGAAATAATGTAGAGTGAGATGATGAACTCATGATTCTAATGCCACCAACCATGTGAGAATCAGAGCTTCCTAGCTCAAGATATGATAGATTGAAGAAAAAGTGTAGAAATTAGGGTTTTAACTTAAAAACATAAAGTCAAAAAGTGAACAACACATAAATATGAAAGTGACACCCTCATTTGTCACTTTCTAACTTTTGGCACTATTCATTGCAAAGGAGCCCACATACAAGCCATCTTGCCTCGATGCCAATCTGAGTGACCTACACAGATGGAGATCCTATGATAGTCTGTACTCGTCGACTGACCACTCGAGGAGGTGAGTTTTCCTTTTGTTGACTACATTTGACTTTTTCATGATTTCGTAGTGTTTAGGATTGATGATGTCATCTCCAAGACTGGTCTGGGTCCCCTCTTTGGGCACCTAGGGGTCCTAGGGCACCTTGGTCCTCCTAGGATGCCATGGTCCTAGTAGGACACCATGGTCCCAGTAGGGAACCCTGGTCCCTATTTAGGGCGACCAACAATGACATAGGATTAGACGATGAATGTTATAACTGATAGAATGATTGTGTTGATTAGATGATAGTGATGATTAATCGATTGTTGATGATAAATTTCTTTCCATTTTGCAAAAACTTCCATACATCCATGAGAATATCATCGGTCTCACCTTTTGGAGCCTTCAGGAGCAAATCCCAAGGCTAACAATGAGAGAGAGGGATTTTCTACATGCACTGGGCTTGTGGGATACGATGACCATGTTGGCCATTTGATTCCATTTTGTGATGTTGTTGGCACTGATGGAAAGGTGGGATTCCTCGACCATCTCATTACTTGTGGGGGAGATGATGATCACCCTTGAGGATGTTTACTGCATTTTGTGCCTTCCCATTAGGGGAGAGACTTTGAGATACCAATCCGATAGGATAGAGGAGGATTATAGGAGAGAGAAGGTATATGCTATGGGGAGAGTGATACATAACAAGATGAGGGGTTGTATCATGGTTAGGTGGATCCTACACCTAATCGAACAGGTTCCATTGGTAAGGTGACTCACGATTGTGACCCTTGCACTATCTGTGTGCCCTAATGGGTGAGGCACACATATGCATGGAGGACTCACCTATGTTATCCGGGCGATGGAGAGACATAGGAGAGTATATTCTTAGGGTTAGAGCATGCTTTCACATCACTATCATGACCTTGGGGAGTATGTGTTCGGATAGGGATGCAACTTGATGACATGCATGCTACTACAGGTGTGGATGTTTTAGCATATTACCTACATTAGGTTTGGTGGAGCTCCCATAGAGTTAGTCCCAGAGAAACCTAGGGTATTTTCTTATCCTCTTACCCACAAGCAGAAATTTGGTGATCTTCTTCATTGGAGATTGAGCTTAGATATATTGACAGCGGGTGGAGTCATATGGTACATGTAGAGGATTCATCTACTAGAGGGACGATACAACCACATAGTCATTCCCTTCTACTTTGAATGAGTTTGGTGGCAGTTCAGGTTTGAGCAGTGTGTTCCTACTTATGTATCTATGTACATCCAACACTCACATGTGATGTCGAGGCTAGGAGCCATTCCTAGGCCTACCAATGATGAGATCAACATCATAGATTTGGATAGGTTGGATTAGGACATAGCGAGAAATTATAGAGATGACTCAGGAGCACACTAATGGTACATCACATGGTGGGGGAGGACATACTCTAGAGCCATTTTCCTAGTAGAATTCTCTAGAGGGAACCCTAGACCATGGAGACAGTTAGGCGACAAAGAGGGCTCAGATGATTAGGTTGACAATACTGGAGATTGGGAGGTAGGCGGAGATGGAGATGATCCTAATACCAGAGAGGGAGATTAGGATGGAGATGATGAGGATGAGAGATAGGAGGAGGAGGAGGAGGAGGATGAGGAGGATGAGGATGACAAGGAAGAGGATGAGGAGGAGGATGAGGATGAAGAGGAGGAGGAAGACAAGTCAAATGTAGTTCCCCATCATTCCAGGGATGATACCATAGCCCTAGATCCATCGAGTCTCCCACTAGAGGTGGAGAGAGACCCTATAAGGGAGGCTGATCCTAGTCCCCATTAGGCCAAACCTACTATATAGAGATAGTAAGAGCATGAAGAGCCTAGCAGGTCCCAGTCTCAGGCAGTTGTTGTCCATGATCCCTACTAGTGGGAGGGAGATCTAGGTAAGGTGTCATATTATTGATTAACTTATGTATCTTACTTGCTTTAGATTTGATGATATCGAATGTTACTAATGAAAAATTTCTCTCTTCCTTGCATCTACCATATAGGAGTGGCATTCTCTCATTTATAATGTAGTGACAGACCTCATTGTGAGTGCACACATTCCTAGTTCTTCACAGATATCATATAGATACCACAGGAGTGCAAGATGACATGAGGATATTTTCTGCCCTATTCAAGTGAAGATGGAGGTCCTATGAGAGAGATTATGATAGAAAAAGCATGACCTTGTAGAATCATAGATAGAGGCAGCCACATACCATGGGATCTAGATGGAGAGGGATCCCATGAGCTCCTCATGGAGTCACTTTACACCCCCATAGAGCCACCTCCATAGCTAGATCAGGAGGGAGAGTCTAGCCACCATCGTCCCGCTACTAGTCCTAGAAGTTGATCTCGATGTATTGATGTATATATGATACTCATGGATATGTTATTTTAATGCTTAAATAATAAATGCATTTCTTAGATTAGAAGTAACATATTGATTGATGAACATGTATGTCTAATTTTAATTTCCATTTGATTGATTTCTCAATGCTTCATGATTAAATTGATACATGTGTGATTTAATTAAATACCTAAGTATTTAATCAAATGCTACTCTGATGATGTAAAAGAAGAATGTATTAAGCATGGGAACTATATAACTAATGTGATTTAATTAACTTTAATTAAACACAACATGATATAATTCTACTTAACACATAAGAAATTGTATAATATGCTAGCATATATGAAATGTAAATATATTACAATTTGCATAAAAGAATCCAAGACAAACAATAAAGTAATGAATTATCGTTGTCAAGAATGAAGTAATGTAGACCAAAACTATAACATCATTTAATCTTACATACTTTAATGAGACATGCTAACATATTAACCAATTTTGAAGAAAAAGATGGAGAGAGAACAAAAAGTAGACTAGAGAGAGAGAGAGAGATAAATAGAACTAGGCAAAGTATCTATGAAGGTGCATAGCATTTATGGGTTCCTTGAGAGGTGTACCTTCCACATATGCTATCTTGTAAGAACCTAATCCATAGACCTCAACAACAATATATGGTCTAAGCAAATTAGAGCTGAATTTTTTCCTTTCTCACTGATTCTCGTAAAGGACTAAATCCCCTACTAAGAAGGAAAGTTTAATAACCTTATCATTGTAGCTTCGTTGCAAAGTTTTATGATATGCTTGAATATGTTCGAGGGTATTTATACATTGTTCATCAAGTATCTCCATTTCTTGAAGTCTTTTCTCTCTATAGGAATCATCATCCACTATACCCCTAAGAGAGACTCTCAAAGAAGGAATCTCTAACTCCAAAGGCATAATTGCATTAGCACCATAAACAAGATTAAAAGGAATACAACCTATAGCAACATGTACACTCATCTGATAAGCCCATAGAGCATAGGTTAATTGAGTATGCCAATCCTTACCATGCTTGTTCACAGTCTTTCGAAGAATTTTCTCAATTATCCTATTAAAAGACTTGGCTTGACCATTTGATTGAGGATAATAAGGTGTATAAAATGTCTATTGAATATGATATTTCTCAAGAAACTTCTTCACATTCTTATTTTTGAATGACGTTCCATTATCTGAAACTAAGGCTGAAGGTATCCCAAATTAAGAAATTATGTTTTCCAAAATGAATTGACAAATTACTTCAGCGGTAGTAGATCAAAGAGGATAGACTTCCACCCACTTCGTAAAGTAATCAGTGGTAGTTATGATGAAAGTATGTCCTTGAAATGAAGGAGGAGATATTTTACCAACATGATCCAAACCCCATGTAGAAAAGGACCAAGATGCTACCTGTGATTAGAGTTCTTGGGCAGGAGCATGGATCAAATTTCTATGTTGCTGACACTGATGACATCTCTTAACAAATGCAAAGGAATCCTTCTCCATGGTTTTCCAATAGTACCCCATTCAGAGTAATCTCTGAACTAAAGATCTACCCCCAAAATTCCCCCCACAAGCACCTGAATGTGCTTCCTCAAGAGCAATATGGATTTCAGCCTTGTTTAAGCATCGAAGGAAAAGACCATTATAACCCCTCCTATAAAGAACATTAGGAAGGATAATGTATCTAGCAACCAATTTGTGAATCCTAGCCCTAGTATTCTTATTCACAGATTCAGGAAAGGTACCATCACTCAAATATCTCACGATATGCAAGTACCATTCATCAAAATCTATAATGCAACAAAATGCCACATCACTAGGATTATCAGCAATAGTCAGGGTAGTAATATTGTGAATAGTGAATTTAAGATCTGCTAAGGGGTCCTCTAGAGAAATGAGAGAGGCAACACATGTCATCACATCAACATGTCGATTATCTTTTAAAGGAACAGGCTCCATGGTATAAGAATCAAATTTTTGCAACAAGGATAAAGCTAGATCTATATATTGTGATAATTTGTCTTGCTTAGATTGATAAACTCCTATCACTTGTCTTATGACTAGTTAATAATCTCCATAAATATGTAGATGTTTCACATTCAACACCAAGGTTTCTTTAATTCCAGCTATAAGAGCCTCATATTTAGCAATGTTGCTGGTACATAAGAAATTGAGAGGATATGATAAAGGAATAGGCTTATTTTTAGGAGAGATTAAGACCACCCCTGCCCTCAATCCTGTACGACACTTAGAACCATCAAAGTACAATTTCCAAGTCTCATCAACCTCAGTGCAAAAGATGTATTAATCAAGAAATGACTCTGGATTAGGTAGGGAGAAGGGTGAAGGAGCATCAACTAAGTGGCCAGTCAATGCTTGTCCCTTTATTTCCTTCTGTGAGACAAACTTAAGGTCAAACCCAATCAACATCATAACCCACTTAGCTAAGTGCCCAGAAAGGTCAGTTTTGGAGATAAGATGTTTAAGAGGATCAAATTTAATGATAACATGGATCTCATCATTCAAGAGATAATGCCTCAAATTTTGAGTTGCAAATACCAAAGCAAGTCAATGTCTTTCTATTGTAGAATATTGGACTTCGTAATCGAGTAGAGTGCAACTTATGTAATAAACCAAGCATTCTCTACCATCCTTATCACATTGTGCCAATAAGGATGCAAGATCTTGAGTGGAAGCAGTGGTGTACAAAAGGTTGAAGAATAGGAGGATTGGCCAAATAGGTTTTTAGGTCAACAATTGCTTCATGAAAATCCTCATTCCATTGGAAAGTGATATTCTTTTTAAGCAATTGTGTGAAGAGAAAGGTACGATCCGCAAGTTGAGAGACAAACCTACAAATAGCTTGGATCTTTCCTTACAAAATTTTTAGTTGGGAAACATTCTTAGGAGGTGGCATGTTAACAATAGCATCTATCTTCTTCATATCCACCTCAACGCCATGATGTGAAACTATGAATCCTAATAGTTTTCCACTTTCCATACCAAAAACATATTTTTGAGGATTCAAATGCATGTTATACTTATGAATTCTCTCAAATATTTGACAAAGGATCTTAACATGATTTGTACGAAGAACGGATTTGGCTAAGATGTCATCAATGTAATCTTCTAAGGTCTTATCCATATAGTCATTGAAGATGAGAGTCATATCACACTAATAGGTTGTGCCTGCATTTTTCAATCCAAAAGGCATCACAATCCAACATAATGTACCCCAAGGGGTGGTAAAAGAAGTTTTATATTGATCTTGAGGATTAATGAATATTTGATTGTATCCTAAGAAACCATCCATAAACGATAATAAAGCATGCCCTGCTATCGAATCCACTATCATATCGATATTTGGGAGGGGAAAGTCATCCTTTAAAGAGGCCTTGTTCAAATCACAAAAATCCATACACATCCTAATCTTGTTTTCAGCTTTAGCCACATCCACAATGTTTGAAATCCATAGGGAATAATCGATAGGATGAGTGAATCCAACATCCAACAATTTTTCAATCTCAGCTTTAACAAGTAATTCTATTGTATACACATAAAAATGGCTATGAGCGATTAAATAAATATTTTATATTTATTTAATGTTTATTCTTTTATTAAATAGTTATTTTGAAAAGATTAATTTATTTAATTCATTTTGTGTCTTTCTATTAATTAATTTAATTGAAATATTTTATTAATTAATTCATCTATCCTATTCCCCTAATTAATTAAATATATAAATATTTAATTATTCTTCTAATCCATTAATTAACTATCTAATATATAATTATTTCCTCCAATCATTTGAATATCTAATATCTAATGGTTATTCTTCTACCCTATAGTCTCAAATATTAAATAATTTCTAAATTATTTAATTCTCTTCTAACTCATCTTCCATCTACACTTCATCTTCCCTTTGCCAACTCATCAATCATGTGGCTAAAGATACTAATATTTCTTAAAAATTAATTTATCATTTATCTCTAACTTCCAAATTTAATGAAATATTGGGTACATACACACATTTCATTACCTTCTTCTATATTCTCTCCAACATCCCTATATCTTAGGAAGGAGTTGAGTCCACTTGTCCTCTCATGCCTAAATCTTCTCCAACCATCCCTAGATTCTCTTAGTCAGCAACCCAATCAAGGTGATATGAGTGACACTTGTCTTCTCCTTCCCTCTTTCTCTCAACCTTTAGCTTTGCTCATAGCCATCCAAATCTATAGATCTGATCATGACCATTGATCTAGGACACATCATCTTATCCTCTCAAAGTCTTTAAAATCAGGAGTTTGAGTTGAGAAAGAGTTAGTCTTCAAGTGAGTTTTTAGGTTAATCATTTGTGAAAACTTATGCATCTATGAGTTTTGATCTTGACGAAAATAGCAATTAGTAGTTTAGCATAATCATTTAGCATTGCATATCATAATATTAGTTAACTATCAATTATCAGTCCATTTTTCATATGCCATCTTGGAAGCTATCAGTGCTTGTTTGAGAGCACATCATCTGCAACCAGGAATAGTGGAGTTAGGACATAATGAGACTTAAATCATGAAGGTAAAAATAGTGTTTTTATTTAACATTCATTTCATGTAGTTTAATTGGTTGAGTTTGGATTTCTTGTAGCATTTCCTTTGTATTTTGTGAAACTAACATGTTGGAGGTAGTATTCTGATGATGAAATTCAAGTCGACACATTTTGACACCCACTATGGGGCTAGAGCCTCGCATATATCCTTCTAATATCCTATCTAATTCTTCCAAAAACATATTTAACGCATTTGTAATCTAGATTCACGCCTGTGTGAGTTCTGGCTACACTTTTATTTAATAGGTTAGCACTTTTGTCTTGTAGGTTAGTGCATTTGTCATTTAGGTTAGCACTTTTGTTTGTAAATCAATGCATTCAATCTTCAGAGCAACACTTTTGTCCTTCAGGTTAGCACATTTGTCAGTTTGGTTAGCACTTTTGTCAGTCATTTCTCGCTTCTTAGTCCGCAGAGCAATGATTTTGTCTTGCAAGTTAGTTCTTTTGTCCTTTAGGTTAGCGCTTTAGAGATGAATGACAGTGCATTTGTTAGGATAGCGCTTTTATTTGTAACTGACAAAATTTTCTTGCAAGTCCTAATGTCCAAGAATTGAAATTTTTAAACTATTGACATGTCTATGTGTAGGAATCTTTTTAAGAAAATTTCATGCATTTCCTCACCTAGTTAATTAAGAGCTTTATTTTGGAAAGTAACACATCGTATCTTGCTCATTTAGCTTAACTAAGGGGATAAATTGACAGCATGCAACTTGCATTTTGAGTGACTTCTTTAAAGTAGTCGCACATAGATTTTAGAAGGCTAAAGTAAACTTGTGTTTTCCATGCTTGATGAAGTAGTAGGTAAGTATGCTCTCACCCTCATATGATGATCAAAAAAGAAGACCTACTTTCTTTAATGCATAACCTTTAGAGGGCCTTCCTTCCTAAGCTGCCTTAAGGGGGCCAGTGAGAGGGGAACGACCCAAAGTGGAAATGGGCTAATACCAAGTCCTTCCAATCCACTCTAAATAAATTGTGTTTGTGATGAAAGTCACAAGAAACATGTGTTGATAAGTTCATACCGATACTATGTTTCCCCATAAACCCTATGGAGTGTAACCTCTATAGGTTGGGAACCTTCTGTATTTACAGAGTTGAAAGTGTTGCATGTATGGCCACATGACCGGAAGCCTTTACTAAAAACCACTTGTACTAGTCGCCAAAATCCTTCTAATTGTTGGTGCAAGAGGTCGGCCCTCTAAAGCGGCTCACACACATACGATTCCTAGTAGAGATATAAAGTTTTCCATGGGAAGTTTTCATAGAAACTAGTTCTTGGTTGCCCTAGAGAAGTGAGTGCTGAGGGTGGAGCCAGTGGGGTCAAGCATCTAAATATCTTCTTTGAATAGCATAGCCTTAGGGGAAACCCCATGTGAGATTCAACAATTATTGTCTCAGCCTGCCATAAGATTTGTACTTTCTTGTGCATTTTTTTTTTCAAATATTGTGTCTTCTATGTCTATAACATGTTTAGAATGATAAAAAATTGAAGAGAGTCGTCATCTAAAAATGAGTGAAAATACAACAACTTGCTGGAAAATTTTAAAGGAATCCTTGAAACATAGTCAGATTAGTGCTTTCAAGCAACAAAATAGCACTTTTATCCCATAAGTTAGCACAAAGGCTTTTCCACATTTAAAACAAAGCATGTCAAACCAAAATTTTAGAATCAGTATCAAAACACTTCTTGAATAGATTTGTCTCTAAACTATCACACATTTTCAAACTAGTTCAATAACTTGGTCACTAATCCAATAGGTTATTCCCAAAAGGTTTCCATAAGTATAAAACATTCAACAAGCTATTGATTCAAACATTTTAAGTGCAAAAATCAGCATCATTGTCAAGTTTCTCATCAGATTATATCAAATCCTCTATCATGAAGCTTGATCAATCCATCTTGTGGTCATTATCTTGGATATATTTTTCCTATTTTGAACCTAGGTTATATCAAAATCAGAATTGCACCAACATTGGAATCAAAAAAACTTGTAAATTGTCATATGCTTATCTAACTTTTAAGTATCACCTTAAGAAAAGAAAACCCAGTTATAAAGCTACTCAGAAAAGAATAAGATTCTTGTATATCAATCGTAAGATCTTATTAAAACATAGGACATTCCTACACCATTTTCATCACTAATTACGTGGTTGGGGGATAGAATTTGATGGAGAAACTTTGCAAAGATGTTCTTTTCAACAAAGAGATGCTTTATCACAATGAACAAAGAATAGTGGTAAAATCAATAAAGCATATCTTCCTAAACCAATAATCACTTATTGAGTTGTCCTTTGGAAACTTAAATTTTTTTGAAACAATCACATGCCAGTTTGGACTAGAGCTCAATACGAACAACTTAGAAAACAACAAAAACAAATGGAGGAAGAAGATAATCCAATGTTCCAAAATTTTGGGTATACGACTGTTGATTAAGAAGTGGTCAATAACACCATTAGAGACCTTGAGAAAGATCTCAAATTTGATAGACTAATAAAAAAATTATTGGCAAAGAAAAAAGAGAAATATCTTTTGATGTTGGAAAAATCAAGAGCTAAATTGCCACAAGACTTTAACATGGAGAGTTTGAAACAAGATGCGGAGGCAAGTAACACCCAAAACACAGATGAGACAAATAATGAAGATGTAAATAAAGAAGGTCATGAAGAGACAAGAAAAGAACATGATGACACAAGAAGAGAGAGTAGTGATAAAAGAACTTACGAAGAGATAAGGATAAACCGCATGGATAATCTGTTGTTAAATCTCACTTAACAAATGCAAAATATACAGCAACATATATAAGATATGCAGAATGGAACAAGCTCCAAGAAATATTCATTGGAATATATCTTCCTGTATCCTTTTGATAAAAGTATGAATATGATACCATTTCCACAGCATTGCGAGATCCCTAAATATGACAAATACAATGGAAAATCTGATCCTCAGGATCACATTAGGGAGTTTTGTACCATGAGTATGGAATTTGCACACGATGAGACTTACCTGATGTGTCTTTTCCCTAGAAGTTTAAATGGACAATCAATGGAATGGTTTTCAACTAGAATCAAATATTTTAAATAACTCATGAAAAGGTTTATTTCACAATACTCCTACAATGTAAGGAATAAGATAACAATGCTGGATTTGTGCAATGTTAAACAAAATAATGGTGAATCATTTATGATCTTCTTGTAGTGATGGAAATTAATGTTTAATAGGTATCCAAGAGATGTACCTGATCAAGAAAAGATGGACATATTCATTGATAATCTTATCAATGAAATGAGTTGTCGACTAAAAATGCAATGTCCTCCCTCTTTCGCCAAGATGATTGAGAATGGTTTGAAAATAGAAGACGTGATGGAAAAGAAAGGAGAGTTAAAACTTTATAATAATTCTTACAATAACAACAACAAAAATCACAAGAACAACAACAACAATGAAAAACCCAAGTTATGGTCAAAGAATAGGAATTTCATCAATGGAGGAAATGACGATAATAGTGCTACGAAACAACACCAATATTAATATATCAAGTTAGATCCCAAACAATAACAATCAAGAAAGGATTAAATCCAATTATTTCTTCTCCAATCCTCATAGAAAATTCACAAACATTGGAGAACCCTTGGAATCAGCTTTAAAAACTCTTCTTGCAAATAAACTGATTGTTTTGCCAGAAGTAAGAAGTTATGAGCCACAAATCAAACCAAATTGGTGGAACGACAATCATTTTTGTAATTACCATCAAAATAAAGGGCACTAAACTAATGATTGGCAGAGATTGAAACAGATTATCCAATATTTAATTGATAATGGAACTATCACAGTGGATAGCCATAAGACAAACAAATCACACCTAGCCTTTAAAACTCCACTTCCGGATTATGAGAAAGGTGAACAATCTAAATAAAAAGATGACAAAGGAAAAACCAAAGTGAACTACACTTATACATATGATGATGTGTTAAATGTCACCATTGTTAAAGATAACACACCTTCAGAACCAATCAATGTCATTACAAGAAGAAAATCGAAGGTCACCTTTCCAGGTATAACAAAAGAATCAATATCCACTTCACAACAATACAATTTAGTAGAGAAATTACAAAGAATACATGCTCAAATATCAATTTTGGAACTTCTGAAAGTTTCACCTATGCATAAGGAAATTTTGGAAAAAGATTTAGTAGAAATAATAGTTTCAAAAGACTTGGATGTGGATCAATTCCAAAATATGGTGGGACACCTTATAGCCCCTCATTTCTTATCATTTTCTAAAAATGATGATGCATCCTTGTAATATCCTCACAATGCTCCTTTACATGTTGAAGTCACCATTAATAAAACTCATGTCAAACACATACTCATAGATGATGGAGCGGGCTTAAACATTTGTGCATTGAGTTTAATAAAGGCTTTGGGATATTTTGAAAATGCAGTAGATCCAAAGAAAAAAATAACCATTAAGGCTTATGATGAAGCAGAGCATTCTTCTAAAGGAACTGTGGTGTTACCAATCAAAATAGGACCTATGGAAAGGAATACATTATGTCATGTTTTAGATTTGAACCTCTCTTATAAAATTCTTCTGGGAAGGCCATGGATTCACAACATGCAAGAAGTTCCTTCTACATATCATCAATGTGTAAAGTTTCCTCATGAAGGACAAGAGATCACTATAATTATAGACTCTAGTCAATATTGCAATAATCTAAATCAGACACAAGATACAAGAGTTCCACATAATAAAGAATCAGTATATCCTACCAAATAAATTCAAGAAAAGTTATGGGAAACCTTCAAGAAAAATCTCAAATTAAATGATGAAGGATTGGGAAAATATTCTTTGCATAATTTTCCACTTTCACCTAAATCATATGGAAAGCCTACAAATATCCAATCAGGAACCTCAGAGAAATAAAAAGACATGTTTAATAGAGCATTTGTTAGAGCTGGAACGCTTGCAGAAGAAACATAAGACAAGGACATTCTTGGTTGGTTGTACAAAGATGAAAATGAAACTATAGGAACAGCTACAAAAGTCAACATTCCCATAGAATAATATGACAATGGTTATAAAATCATGCAAAAAATGGGATATGAAGGAAAAGGACCAGTTGGTAAGTGACATCAAGGTATTTTAGAACCTATTTGTCCTCACTTGCAATCTAAAGAAGATAAATCAAGACTTGGATATTCAAAACCAAATCAAAAGCACCATAAATATAAACAACCAAAGTGGAGAAAGAAATCAGTCTCTAAAGAAGAACAATGGCAAGAAAAGCTACACCAAGTAGCAAAAATAGTAGCCAATAAGAAGAAACAAGAAGAAGAAATTGCAATCAAAAGAGAAGAAGAATCTTGTCAACAAGTTCAAGGAATACGAGCAAATGCAAAATCTGAACAAGATGTTCTAGAAACAGTAAAAATAGAGATGGCAGAAATCAGGAAACTTTTTGCACCATACAACATTCCTGTGTGGTATAGTGGTGTAGTCCTAAACAATGGTTTAGAGACAGATTCAAATGAATATGAATGGGGTCCAGATGTCTCATCTAGTATGTCAAGTGAAGAAAAAAATGAAGAGCAAGCAAGTATCACAAATGAAGACTTGTCCTTTATAAAACAAAGGATAGAGATAGAAATAAGACAAGAAGAACTCAAAATCTAGAGAAAAGAGGCATATACAAGACAACAAAAAAAAGAGGATGAAAAAGACCAAGAAGTAATGCCACAAGAAGCACAAACAAATATGGATCAATTATCAATAAATACTAGATTTCTATCAAATGAGGAGAAAGATGTACCAAGGTATGGCCGAACCATAGAAGAACTAAGAGGTACTCAAGTAGGATTGACTATTAGTCCAGAAGAAGATGAGTTTGAAAGAAGACAAAAGCTAGCAAAAGAATCCTCTATATCATGTACACAAGTATGTCAACTTCAAAATACAAATGAATCTATTGAAATTAATGAAAAAGGAACTTGCAATACTAAAGATGTGTGTGTTGATATAATCTATTTGTTTAAGTGACAAATGTCATATGAAGAGCCACTTGAGTGTGAACTACAAAATACCAACACTGATTTTGTTAGGACTGATTGGAGAACACTTGAGAGAGACTATCCTCAAGATCATTCTATCTATGAAATTACCTACTCTATGCTAAATTATGACTATTATGCCATGAACCTTGAAGCACCTAACAATGACGACGACTATGACTTACCCCTTCTTCATCCAGAACTAATTGAGTGGGATAACCTAGAAAACTCTCAATTGGATGTCTTTTCCAATGATCATGACTTAGTTGTGTATCTTAATGTTGTCGAACTCATAACACCTAAGATATCTTCCATTGCAAAATCAAGTAACGTTTCTTGCAGTCAGGAGAATGACAAAATTTCCAGTCGCAAAATTGAAATAAAACAAGGAAAGAGACCTAGTGAAAACCATTTCATGGCAACACTAGATAAATCAAGAGGAAAAATAAAGGATGTATATAATGGTGAAAACCTCTTTGAGGTGCCAGAAGATGGAAATTTTGACACCCTCCCTGCATATTTTTAGGAGAGATATGCTATTCTAATAGAACCAACAAAAGCAATAAACATTGGCACATCAAAGGATCCCAAGATACTTCATTTTGCTGCCTCATTATCAAATAAAGATAGGAAAGAATGCATAGAATTCTTCAAACAAAAACAAATAAATTTTTCCTGGTCCTGTGCAGACATGCCAGGACTTAATCCAGATCTTATAATGCATCATCTTAATTTGGATTTGAAAGAAAAACTAGTTAAATAAAAGCTAAGGAAGATGCATCCACACATCGAGCTAAAGAAGCTATTAGATCTGGGTTTCATAAGACCTTTTTCCTATCCAAAATGGGTTTCAAGCATTTTACCAATGTCAAAGCTAGATAAAAGCGTAAGAGTCTGCACTGATTTCAAAGATTTGAACAAGGTGTGTCGCAAAGATGATTTCCCACTACCCAACATTGATATAATTGTGGACTTATTAGCAGGGCATGAGATGTTTTTATTAATGGATGGATTCTCAGGATACAAACAAATAAGAATCACCCCAAGTTAAATAAAATATAGCATTCACCTATGCATGGGGTACTTATTGCTGGAATGTTATGCCATTTGGGCTTAAGAATGCAGGAGCAACTTATCAAAGAGATATGACAATTATTTTCCATGATATGATGCATACATTTATGGAAGATTATGTAGATGATATACTTGCAAAATCTCATACAAGATAAGAACAATTGAACATCTTGAGCAAAATCTTTGATAGGCTAGAAAGATATCAATTGAGATTAAATCCAAAGAAATGTGCATTCGGAGTAACCTCTGGAAAACTTCTTGGGTACATTATATCAGTGTTGGCATTATAACAGACAAAGAGAGATTTTTGGCATTCCAATTACAATAAGAGATTGTTGGCATTTCAATAAGGATATTGAGAAGGTTGTTGATGATTATGGATATAACTGATTAAGGATGTTTACTCTCTTAATATTATTATTTTGTCATTGATGTCAAGAAATTGATTTTCTGATTCAGTATGATGTTGCCATATCTTAAGAAGTATGTTTTGAAAAGAATTAAGATGTCGGTAAAAGACACAGAAAGAATGTGATGAATAAGGGGAGGAATAAGCTATTCAATGGGCAACTATTATCGAGTTAGACAATGATGAGATCATGATGTTTAGATTGTTTTCATATCCTACATATGCTATTGTTTGTAAGGTTAATACTATACTATGTTACCAAGCAAAGAACCTAGTTGGTAAACCCTAAGGTTATCACTATCAGTTAATGAAAGCAGAATGTCTACCGAGTGAAGTTTAGTATTTATCGAGTTGCAACCGAGTAATAATAGAATGCATTGAATGAATAAAAGCATTATTTAATGAAGGAAGCTGATGAGCTGGTTATGATTAAATGATTGTTACAATGTGTATGAAGGTTGTTAAGGATCTATGGCAATGGAAGATCGGCAGGAAGATCTACAACTCAGATTGATCCGCAATACCCTAACACAAGTTCCAAGAAATGTATGCAAGTTCCAAGGTGGGGTAAAATGTTTTTAGATCAAAGGATACATTGAACCTGGTCAAGATTAAAGATCTGATGGCTATGATTGATCATGGGATATGTGATCAAGGAGATTAAGTGGTTGACAAATTGTTTATAAATAAGGAACTGTTGATAAATGATGCATGCGGGCAAGTGTAAGCACAAGGATGCTACATAGTTATTATCGAGGATAGAAGCTTGAAGACTTATTTTGATAACAGAGTATAGAGCCCAGCAGAGGGACAAGATAAGTCCTATGACTAGATTGTATTGAGAAAATAAGAATCTACTTTAGCATTTTTAGATGTGAAGTTGCAGATATATTTTTATTATTGTTATTTTGTAAAGTGACAGAAAATCTCTTAACCAAGTGGACTTAACAGTCTTATTTGTAAAACCCTCTAGCAAGGTGACATTCTGATTGAGTGTTTGAAATCCTTTAACAAGGTCACTTCTAACAAGGTGAAGATCCTAACAGATCTAAGGGAAATCCCTTAACTGGGTCACATCTAGCAATGTGTTTGTAATCTTTAATAGGATTTGCTTTCAACCGATCATACTCTAGAAGAGTATATTTCTTAGTGGGTTCAAAATCCCATAGTGGTTTTTCCCTATTTGGGTTTCCACATTAAATCTAGTGTTATATGTTTTGTGATCTTATCTATTTATGAGTTTGCATATGTTACAGTTTTTCTGATAAGGTTATCGAGGTTAAATCTATTGATTTTATGGAAGATTAAGTTTGTGTGATTCACCCCCCCCTCTCATCTTGTTATCTTGGCATCTATACTAAACATTTAGTATCAGAACTATCAATCAGCTCATGAAATTGAAGTAGATCTTGAAAAAGTCAAAGCCATCATGGAAATGGAGTTACCTAGGAATATAAGTCAATTATGGTCTTTACAAGGAAGATTGCAATCAATCAGAAGATTTGTCTCTCAATTAGTAGATAGATGTCATCCATTCACTCATCTTTTACATAAGAACGTTCCATTCAAATGGGATAAAAAATGTAAAGAGGATTTTATGCAAATCAAATAATATCTCATGAATCCTTTAGTACTAGTATCACTAATCAAAGGGAAACCATTGTTACTCTATATCTCAGCAACAAATGTATTATTGGGCACTCTCCTAGCACAACATGATGAAGAAGGTAAAGAAAGAGAAGTGTATTACATCAGTAGAACAGATGTCGGCTATGAATTGAATTATACATCAACAGAGAAGACATATATAGCAGTTGTATTTGCAACTCAAAAGTTGTGCCATTATATGTTGACTCATTTTGTGAAGCTAATAGAAAAGATAGATCCACTAAAGTATTTGGTGAACAAGTCAACTTTGACAGGAAGACTGACCAAATGGGTTATGATATTGAGTGAATTTGATATAGAGTATGTTGATCAAAAATCTATCAAAGGACAGGTCATTGCTGATCAATTAGCTAAAGCACCCTTATAAAATGACATACCATTGCACATTGAATTTCCTAATGCAGACATTTTGAAAGTAAGTACAAAATTTTGGGAATTGTACTTTGATGGTTCTTATACACAATATGGATTAGGCACAGGAGTTTTGTTCATCACACCTCAGGGACACACAATTCTAAAATCATATAGATTGCAGTTTCCATGCACAAATAATACTGCAGAATATGAAGCATTGACTATTGTGCTCAAAATGGATATTGAATGGAATATCAAGGAACTACATGTCTATGGTGATTCACATCTTATCATCAATCAAATAAATGATGATTATCAAACTAAGGATGACAAGCTCATGCCCTACAAATAGCTAGTAGAAGAGTTTAAAGAACACTTTGAAGAAGTATCATTCACTCAAATCCCAAGAAATGAGAATAAAGCAACAGATGCAATGGGTACAATAGCATCTCTCTTGGAGAATTAGGAGAATCAACAACATTATTAATTCCTCATGGAAGATATCTTAACCCCTACCATTCAATCCCATCATACCTATATGATTTTCCATATATCGGGAACCAGTCAATCTTTATACGGCTAAACTTATTAGTATTTAAAATAGAATATTCTTCCTCCTAACCTATCCTGCAATCAAAGAAGAAATTTTATCTATCAGTCATCCCACTATACTATTATTGCTGATACCTTATATAGGTGAGCTCTAGATAGCACTTTATTGAGATGTCTCAAACAAGAAGAATCTAAGAAAGTTCTTAATGGAGTTCACGTAGGTATTTGTGGCACACACTCAAGTGGATTAACACTGGCTAATAAACTTCTTCATATGGGTTACTATTGGCCTACTATGGAGAGAGATTCATTCACATATGCCAGGAAATGCAAACAATGCTAGATCCATGGGAAACTCATCCACGCACTAGCACAAGAATTGTATCCTATGGCAAGATCATGGCTATTTTCTCATTGGGGCCTTGATTTGGTAGGTAAGATAAATCCTTCATCCTCTAATGGACATAAGTTCATTTTGACTTCTACTGTATATTTCACTAAATGGATTGAAGCAGTACCTTTGACAAAAGTGTCAGGAAAATAAATATCATCATTCATCTTGAATTATATAATCTGTTGCTATGGAGTTCCTATGACCATTATCACTGATAATGAAAGACCATTTAAGAATCAAGATGTGAAGGAATTATGTGAGCAATTTCAGATCCAACATAGGTTTTCTACTCCATATTATCAACAAGGAAATGGTCAAGTTGAGGCATCAAACAAGACTATCTTAAAAATCTTGAAGAAAATAGTCAATGAAGTTGGAAAAGCTTGGCATATTCAGCTAAATCCTGCTCTTTGGGCATACCAAACTAGTTTCCACACACCAATGGGGGCAATTCCATATTGCTTAGTCTATGGATCAAAAGTCATATTACCCATAGAAGTAGAGATACCATCTCTACAAGTTTCCTTGAAAGGTCTTATACTAGAAGAAGAACAACGAGTCTCTAAACTTCAAGAACTTGAGCTGCTTTAGGAACGTTGCCAAAATGCAATAGATCATTTGAAGGTGTATCAGCAAAGAATGGAAAGAATTTATAATCATAGAGTCAAGCTATGCATTTTTTAGATCAGAGATATAGTTCTTAGGGAGAATCCAAGAAATCAGCAAGACTGAGAAAAGAAGGGTAAATTTGAACCAAATTGACTAGGTCCTTTTGTCATAGTAGCAGCATATGGCTTAGGAGCATACAAGTTATCAACCCCTGAAGGTGATTGGTTTGATGAACCTATAAATTATATCCATCTCAAGAAATTCTATGCTTGAGATATAAAGTCCTAAAAAAATCAATAAAAAGCATATAATGTCCTGAAAAATCAATAAAAAACATATAAAGTCCTGAAGAAATTAGTAAAAATTAGAAGAGAAGAAAAACCCTAAAAAGCATAAAACAACAAAAAAAGAAAAAAAATGCAATAATTTTAGATAGTGAAAACCTTGTAAATAGGTGCTATCTAAAAAAGTGAGGTCTTCCATCTATGAGATTGCTTTGCACACCTATCTATCCATCCTATCACATCTATAGCTTCCATCTTTCCTAGCTCATCCATTTCATCTTTCACATCCTTTGCTTTGAACTATTAGTAGGAAATATGTAGCTTACCAACAGTTATCAATATTTAACATACTTGTCATAGTCACTATCTTAGATTTTCTCAAAATCAATAATATCTACATTATATCCCACCATGGTTTGGATCTTGATCAATTTGTACATCCATAATAAATTTTTGTTTCCACTAGGGGCAAAATCCTAATTCCTTTTGCTAAAGTGATCTATAGAATCTTTGAAAATCCAAAAACATTGGAAAACTTAGAAAAACCAAAAACTGTTGGTATTTTGGATATGTTGATATGGTTTTGGCATTGATGTCAACACTTTTCAACACTTATCAGCACTTGGAGATCTTTGGTTATGTTCACCGACATGTTCAGTGACTTATGCACAGTCACCGGTATCTGGTTCACTGACAAATTATATTATTCACCGGCACTTGGAATGACTTGAAGATTACCTGATTATGTTGAAGACATTGACTGGACACTTGGTTTTGGTGATTTCTTCATTGGTCTAATCAGGTTTTTGTTGTTACCGGCAAATAGGTCTAGGTTATGGACTGACAAGCATATCTATTCCAGATCAGCACAACACATCATGAAGATGATTTATTATTATTATAAATGCATTGAGCTGACATCATGCATCGCATATCGATTCATTTGTAATTGATTTTATTGTAATATCTTTTAGTGTGCCGACCTACATATTTGGTCTTAGGTTATCGTATAAATGTAAGATCTCATTTGTGAGATTGATATAGGATTGTGAAAAAGGTTTATAAGGTTGTAATATTTGGTATAAGAGAATATAAGAAGATCTATACATGCAGACATCATTCAAGATTGAAGGAAGGTTTGAAGAAGGCAAATCAGAGCTTAACCAGTACTGAATCCAGCATACGAACATGCTATTTTGAGTAGTAAATTATCATTGGATTTAGCCATCCAATTGTAGTCAGTGTGACTCTCATTTTGTGATTGAGCAGTGAGCTCTAAGTAGTTGGCCTTTCTGCATGCATAGACTCCATATTGTACACACATACTATCTGTAGTAGTATCATTTGATTGTGGGTAAGGTTTCCCATTGTGGTTTTTCCCCTTACAGGGTTTCCACGTACAAATATTTGTGTTATGTGTTATGGATGTTATTGTCTTTCTGTTTCATGCATAAAATTTTACCGGTACTGCAATTAACTATTAAACTATCTACTGACATTAAAGTTTGGTTTACCAACATTAAGCATTAAATTTGGTTAAGTTAGTTTTGGTTTATATTTGCTGGACAACTGATTCACACCCCCCCCCCCCTCAATTGCCTCTGAGACCTAACAATTGGTATCAGAGCATAGTCCTCTTTTTGCAGAAGTTTAACAGCTTGAGGAGATCCAATATCTACTAACTATTTCAGGAAGGACAGTCTGAAGCTTGATGGAACTAACTATGGCATATGGAAGATCAGGATGGAAACACATTTGAATTGCATTGGGAAAGACATATGGTATGTTACAAAGAATGGGTATGTTGCTCCTACTCCAAGTCAACCTATTCCACCAACCTTGGCTAAAGATGAAGAAAATGATTGCAAAGCAAGGGAAGCACTTTTGAGTGCATTGTCAGATCAACAAATCATGGGATTATCAGATAGATCTACTGCTAAAGTTGTAGTCACATAAATATGTCCATTTTAATTAAATGAATATTTGCTATTTATTTGATTAAAAATACACTAGCCATCAGTTAATTAAATTAATATTTAATTAATTCATCTTCAAACATTCTCCTATTAATTAAATAAATTATTCAAATTATTTTAATTAATTCATTAAACCAAATTCACAACCAATTAAATGAATAAATTCTATTTATTTCATTTAAACTCCTTTCCTCTTTTAAATAAATTAAACAAAACATTTATTTAAATCATTTAAATCCTCCCCACTTGCATTTTCCTAAAAATGCAACTTGCACCTATTTGTTGAAATAAATAAATTTATTTTAATAAAAATCCTATTTTCTCTCACCCAGGAAACCCACTTGCAATCCTAATCCCCTTCTAGATTCTTCTAAACCCTTCCTAATTATCCTAATCCATACCCTAATTATTGTCACATTCCTAAGCAACTTGAAGTCACTTCTTGAAGACTCCAAAGTCTTTGAAAAGCATTTAATTCATTATGTGTTCAACAAGCCAACCTCTAGAGTCTTCCAAACCACTAATGGCTCTTACATGACCATTAATGGCTCTTACATAACCATTTATGGTTAAATCCACTTGCACCCATGGTTATGGACTTTAACCCCTAAACTCAACCCTCATGTAACCCATGTGTCTCCTCAAGAATTTATTGCTTTGACACATGGTTATCCCTTTAACCTTTGCACAAGATTTTATCTATTGGATAAAAACATTATTCGTTGGATAATGAATTTATTCACTCAACCCAACCTTAACCCTACCTCCCAAGTTAACCCTCAAGTCATGTCAAGCATTTAAGGCTTCTTCCCTCTCCTCTCAACCCATCTCATGTTGACACTTGTCATCTTGGGATTGGGTTGAAAGCCCTCACATGGAACTTAAACCATTCAATCCTGACCCTTATTGAGATTACTCAATCTCAACCATCCATTGCTCCATTTTTCCTATAAATAGAGCCCATTTCTTCATAATCTAGATCCTGAAAACTTGTATGCATTTACATTATAGCCATTTTTAGAGAGCATTAGAAAATCAATCATATTCACTCTTTTGTTTTAAAATCAACACTAGCTAATTAGATAATCTCTTATTTTAGCTCTTGTTCACATTTGCATAACATTTTAGATTAATCATCTTGAATCTTGAATCTCCATAAGGCATCCATAGTGCAAAAAGCTGCTGAGAGAAACATAATTTGGAACTTGGAGAGGAGAGTAGCAAGGAAGGAGAAGCTACCAGCATGGTAGAGAGCATATGGAGAAGTTTGGTTACATTTTGTAGATTCATTAAGCTCTTTATTTGTTTTGTGGTTTCTTTCTTGATATGCCTGCTTAGACTAGTTTTTGGTTGATTAACACTAAAATTTATCTTTGTTTCTTGTGTTCTTATGTGTTATACGACCACAAGTTTTAGTCTAACATTGTCCATTTTGTAGAGCATCATTTGGTGAACCCAACGTGAATCAAACAACAACCTTTTTAGACAACTAACTTTTTGACTATTTAACTTGACACAAAGGTCGCACTTCAGCGCTTTTGTTCGTGCTTTAGTGCTATCGTTATTTGGTCTTCTAGCGCTTTTGTTTCTACAATAGTGCTATTATCCAAAATTTAGCAATGTTGTCTATAGTGTAGCACTTTTGCCTCTTAATTAGCGTTGTTGTTTCTGTATTAGTGCATTTGTCTTTCAGTCTAAATATTTTCTTTTAGCGTTGTTGTCTTTACTTTCATGCTTTTGTGTTAAGTAGCACTTTTGTTTTCACACAGAGTAGCGCTATTATAATAGAGCATTGTAAAAAAGACCTTGTAACCCAAAAATTAATTTTTCTTAGGCTTGTAGAAGCCCACCAAGTGTTCAGATTTTACTAACTTTTTGTTTCATGTGTAGGTGTAAACTAACCCATTTTATTGCTTAGAATTTTAGAAATTCCTTTCTTGATTTTATTGCAAGCTAAAACAAACTCAAAACACTTCCATTTTGGTGCTTAAATTCAATCAAAATTTTCATTTAGTGCTCTAAAATTAACAAAACAATTTTATTTCTTGCAAGTTAGGAAACAAACTTCGTTTTGGTGCTTAAAATCAACAAAACAACTTTATTTCTTGCAAGTTAGGATTCATTTTCTTTTGGTGCTTCAAATCAACAACACAAAATTTGATTTCCTTGCATCAATCCAAAATTAAAAATCACAATCCACACTTGGTTTTTGGGCAAATAAAAAGAACAACCAACATGTCTCATTTTGCAAAGCGATTTACTTCAAGCAAACGTGTTTTTCATTAAGTTGACCAAGATTTCAATTTCCTATTTTACTCAACATTTTTCCTTTGGAGTTAAAAAAAACACCATGATTGTTGGAGAAACATCTCCAAATAGATAGATCATCATTGCAATGACAAGTTAAAAAGAACAAGTGTATTTTGTGTTTGGCACACTTGTGCAAAAGAGTTTGTCGAGTGGTCCTACTTTTGACACACACTATCCTCTCCCTTGGCTTTCATGGTCCTAGGTGCAAGAGAAAAGTGTTAGTAACACTCAAATTTTATATTTTTAAGAGAGGCCTGCCAAGAGACACATCACTCTTGGGAATGACCTCGTGTGGTAAATCCTTCAAGCCTCTATAGAAATTAGGTGTGGGCGAAAGTTATAGCCTTGGGTATAGCCATTCCTAAAGTGTAACTTGCCAAAAGGACAAATGGGCCCCACCACAAGTTACAAGGCTCTTAAGTGAGTCACTACAAAATGAACTTATGTCCAAAAACATAAAAAATTACTAAACATCTTTAAGTAGTAGCCCACTCCTTCTATTGATTGAGGATATTTGTGATAAATTCAATGCAAGAGCATAGAAGGTTTTGCTCCCAAGATACTCACCATACATATTTCCTTGAGTAGAAACATAGTTTTTTGAAAGGTTACTTGTAGCTTGATAAAAGTGGTTACTCCCCCATCATAGGGATCATCTATTTGTTATGCTTGTGCAAGACTTAGTATATCACATCCTTACCTATCACGACAGGATTCATAAGGTATGTAGTACCAAAGTTGAAGAAATATCAAGATGTGGGCTGAAATTATCACAACTGGCCATTTGACCTTAGGGATAAAGAATGTTTGAAGTGTTTTTCGTTTTGAGTCAAGACCAGTACAAATTGAGCTGACTTTAGGCTTTGGAAAATACCTAAAATACATTTGAAGGAAAGGGTCATTAAATTCCAAGGATTGGGTTGATCTAGACCCACACCTATTTGTGCCTTTTTGAGGCAACATTCTTGTATTTGTGTGCTTGCTTTGTTTTCTAGTCAAAGAAACATCAAAAATCAAATTCCAAAACAAGTATTCATCCAACACGGAATTTTCAAAACATTTCCAAAATACCAACAAAGATAAAAAAAAAGTGCAAAACAACAAAAAGTATCAAACTATATGACCATTCTTCACATCTTAAGAAAGAAAAATCTTCATCAACATGTCGACTTGAAGAGAAGACCATTGAGCTCAAAGGCTTTTATCAAAAGGAGGAAATTCTTCTATCTTAATAGACAAATATTTGTCTCTCATAGAACCTTCTTACGTCACATGTGTCTCTATCTTCAAGGGCAATCAAACGAGTTTGATCAAGAGTCATTAAACCACATAACTTTTGCGCAATATAGAGCTTTGAGTTATCATCAAAACAAAGGAGGCAAAATCAATCCTGACTTATTTCCAGACATTTGCATCACATATAATGTATCTCGAGAAGAACCACCAACTCCCAAAAGAGAAGAGGAAGAATTTGTCCCCTATGTAACATGAAGTTTTTATTGAAGTTAGCATCTCATCCATTCACACATCATCAATCCATTTTCAAAACATCAAGAGGTTTTTATCCTAAGTTCTATTTCGATATTGCTTGAATCAAACACAATACATCACTTTTTAGAGTGTATCTACATCTAGGATAAACTCATCCTAAGATGCATTTCTATGTAGGTTAAAACTGGTCTATGAGTGAATCCTCTCATTACGAGGTAGTTGGGTCTGTAACACATCACAGATCTCTCTAAACCTTATCACATCAAACATTATCAACAAAACACAACAAGCAATTCAAGGAAGAACTTTGGTAACATCTACCTTTAGCACTAGGGATTCGTATGCAAAACACTTCACCAAACATCAATCTTTCATTCCATCACCAAATTATCATCATTTTCATCAAACTTCAACAAAAACTTGTAAAAAAAATGGCTCACACCAGATAAAGGTCTAGACAACAAGAAACTGAGGAAGAAGAGGAGGACAATATCAATGAATTCCAAGAAGCACTTGGAGGAAATGCAAATGATGAAAATCTAGGTACTCCTACTCCTACAGTAATAGAAAGGGCACAACACAACCCTCTCTTTAATAGACTTTTTGATGAAATACTCAGGAGCAATGCTAATGCTCACTTTTTAAGACTTGCTCAAGAGGGGGCTAAACTACCCTCTGACTTTGATGTTGCACAACTAAGACAAGCATCAGAATGCCAAAGTTGTAATGAGGATGAAAGAGGTCAAGATCACATCAGATATAACCTTCATCAAGGTAATCCCCCACCTTCTCCTCCTCCAAATGAAATAGACATGTTGTGGTAACAAGTCAAAAATCTTGCCCAACAACTTCACAGTGTGTAAAACCTAATCAATTTTCACTCAATGACATTTATCCCTATCCCTTTGATAGGAATCTTCATATGCCACCTTTTCCATGAGGGTTTGAAACACCCAAGTTTGAAAAGTACCAAGGAAAAGGAGACCCTCGTGATCATGTTAGAGAATTCCATTCAGCTTGCCTCAAAGTGGCATACGAGGACACTATTGGCATATGTACACTCAATGAGACATTGAAGGTGATTGAAGGTTTTTCCATTGATGGAAACCTTACAATCCTATGGCACCGACAAGGCACTACACCGGCATTAGAAAAACACACTCTACACTGGCACTCAAAACACTGGCATCGACACAGAGAAAGGAAGCATACCGACTCAGAGGCCAACAAGATTTTTGATATATTATATTTTGTTTATTATTGAAAAACTTTGTAAGACGACTTGATATCATTGTAAAATGACTTATATATAAGAAGTCATTGTAGGACACTTTGCAGGATGATAAGGAAGATAATTAGGTAGACATATTATGTGAAATATAGGTTAAGGGGTATATGTAAATAATAGAGCAGAAACCGGTACTGAATCTAGCATTGAAGATGCTATTGTAAAGCAGTATAAGTTATCGGATTTGTATAATCCACATTGTAAGTCAGAGAGACTTCCCATTGAGCAGTGAGCTCTAAGCACTTGGCCTTCCTGCATGTGTAGGCCCCTCTTGTAACTAATATTCTCTTATTGGCCAGTAAGAAAATATTGTGGGTCACAAATCCCACCGAGGTTTTTCCCACACCAGGTTTCCTCATTAAAATATTGTGTTATGGTGTGTTTCTTATGTGGTTGCTTTCATTTCTATTTATTGCATTATTTCTTGCATACTGGTACACTGTTGTAATATGCTCTACATGTTTTAAGTTGAGAAATTATATTCACCGATTAGATACTGATTCACCCCCCCCCCCTTAGTATCTGTGGGAATCCTAATAGACACATACCTAATGTGACTCTTTCCCCAAAGTTTGGGAGGAACAACCACTTCATGGTTTTCCTGACTACTAGGTGGCATTAGGACATTTGAAGAACTAGTATAGAAATTCCTGGCACATTACTCACACAACATTGAACGTGATATCACCATGGCTGATCTATGTAACACTAAGCAAAAACCAAGCGAGCTATTTTTAGTCTTTCTCCAATGATGGCATCAAATGTCTAGCAGATGTTCTCTTTAGTTACCTGAACAAGAACTAGTGGAAATATTTATTTCCAACTTAACGAAGAAATGGAATTTCACCTAGATTTAAAAGACACAGATTCTTTCAATAACTTAATCACCAAAGGTTTAAAATGTGAACAGGCTCTCATAAAAAAGGGGCTTATCAAGATATACAATGAGCCAAAGGATGGCCCTCACCCATGCTTCAATAGTGACAAGCCTAACTTTTGGAACAAAAACAAAAAAGTCATCAATGACGGGGTTGTGGATGCAAGAACTATCAAAAGTGCACAACCTATGGTCCGATTTGCTGGACTAAACCTCCCACCCAAGAATAACATAGTTTCTCCTCCAAGTCAAGGATGCAATGTACCTCAAGAGGAACCCTAGCAACATCAACAAAATTTTAAACTAAAATGAACATACACTCCCTTAGGGGAACCTATTGAAATGGTGTTACATCAGTTGGTTTCTCAAAATCTGGTGACCTTACCCAAAACATCAAATTATGAACCTCAGGTCAAATCTTCATGGTGGAGGGAAACTGAACATTGTGATTTCCATCAAAGGAAAGGGCATAACACAAACAATTATCATAGAATGAAAGATCTTATTCAGGATCTTATTGATTGAGGTGAAATCAAAATCGAAGGACATGACCCAAAGACAACAAACAATGATCATCTTATGTTTAAAAATCCACTTCCATCACAAGATCAAAGGGGTCCTTCCACTTTAGGGAGAAACACAAATACTAGTGATTATACGCAAGTCACGTATAATTACACTGTGAATCACCTATATGATGCCAGTGAACAAATTGCAACTATTACCATCAAAAATCCCAGCTCCACTTGCAATGTTGTTACACATCGCGACAAGATCACCATAAAAGAAGATCCACAAGGCACCCCATCTATCCCAAAGCAATATAACCTTGTGGAACAATTAGATAAAATGCCCACACTGATATCTATCTTAGAGCTATTACGCCTATCCCCATCTCATAAAACAATCTTGGATCAAGCTCTCCAAGAGGTGTTAGTCCCTACAAACCTAAATACAAATCAGTTCCAAGCTATGGTTGGAAACCTAAGGTCATCACCTTGTCTCACTTTCTCTGAAAGTGACAATGCATCCTTCTAGCAACCTCATAATGCCTCACTCCACATTGAAGGGTTTATCAACCAACATAGGATCAAGCAAGTCTTGATCGACAATAGAGCAGGCCTGAATATCTATACACTATGATTGGTCATAGCATTAGGATATGCAATTGAATCAGTTGATCCCCATAAGAAGATAACAATCAAAGCTTATGATGATGTAGAGTGTTCATCCAAAGGAGCAGTAGTGCTACCGATCTAAGTGGGCCCAGTGGTGAAGCACATCATCTGTCAAGTTTTGGACCTTCCTCTGTCATATAATTTATTGTTAGGAAGACCTTGGATACATGCCATGCAAGCTATTCCATCCACCTACCATCAGTGTATCAAATTCCCGCATAATGGTGTAGAAATTACAAACCTGGGCGATGCAAACCCCTTTGCTTACTGTCACAATATCAATCATCAACTAGAGATTACCATTCCCAACAATAGAGAAGCTATCTCATCCACATCATATGTAAGTCTAGCCTCTCTTTCTAGTTCAAACACCACTATACCCAAGTAAGAGAAGCTCAAGATGAAAACACCACACCACTATACTCTTTTGTGTTGAACAAATGCCCACTTCTCCTAGAACTCAAGGTAAACCTCAACGGTTACTTCAAATGCCACTGGTCAAGCTAGCATGCACTTTGACACCTTTCATCCTTGGAAAGAGTCAAGAAGAAGAGACTAGAGATGAGGACTTAGCAGAATGGATCTATAAAGAGCCCATCACCATGGACATTCCACAAGCTAAGCTTCCCACAGATCGGTATGGAAAAGGCCTTCTGATTATGCAACGAATGGGTTATGATGGTCAGAGTGCTTTGGGACCTTGCAAGAAAGGATGACATGAACTGCTGCAGCCAAAAATAAAGCCCAAAGATAACACAAGACTAGGATTTCAAAAGGAGATCCTTCCTAAGCTTAGATTCAAAGGAAAACCTAGCAAACCTCTATATCAACTTGCTACAAAGAAGTCACCTTTGATTATATCAACAACACCATGCAACATAACAACTACCCCATTGAGGCTAAAAATCCTAGCAAAACCATCCCCAACACTAGTCATCCCCCCAATCAAACCAACAACCCCATCAGCAGTAGCAATTGTATTAGAACCCATAGTAGTATCGACAACACCGACAATTTCAGTAGAAGTAGCAAATTCAACACTACCAATACTTCTCGTATTAGATTCATTGATCCCCATAATCCTTCTTGCAACACCAATCATTTCATCTACAATAGTACATCAACTGATAACACCTATAGTGTTTAACTTAAAGGACATCCCAGTATGGTATAGTAATTGGATACTAGAAAGCGACTCAGAGATTGACTCACATGAGTGGGAATTTGATTCCATCCAGCTTAATACTTCAGTTGAGGAAGACACATCACTACCTCCACCTCACAAAGACATTCCTATTTATGGAGAAGCACAGATAAAGACCTCTTGGGTTCCTGAACTGGAAACATCTTCCACAAACCCTACGTCACATCCTACGTCTAATTCTAACAAGGAGAGTACCATCAATGACCTTCACCACAACATCTTAACCCTCACTAACACATCTAACAAACTTAACCTAATCGATGAGGTAATGCCCATTGTATATGGTGAAAATGGATAACAATAATAACAATATTGAAAGACTAAATGGATTCAACCACTAAACCCTAGCCTAACAATGAACAAAGATCCACCATAACATATGAAGATAACCTAGGACAATGCAAAATAACTCAAAATCACAAAGATTATACCATCACATGTCCAATAGGGTTTTGATCTCCATTCTTCCTATCTCCATTGATCTTGCTTGATATACTTGCTCTCAGATTTTTATATGCACAAGAGCTCAACAAAGAACGGAATGTGGTTGCAAGTAGGATTGTAGTGTAGCCAAGTACTCCAAAAATCAGTCATTAGGTCATTAGGATGTGTCATTAGGGTTAGACAATGAAGAAAGCATCTCCTTAAATAGAAGACACAATGAGAAATGGAGGGTTAAGATTGAGAGGTGTAAAAAGAGAGGTCGGCTAGGATTAGAGGGTAGGTAAAAGAAATAATAAAATAATGAAAGAGGTAGGTAGTGTATGAATTAAGAGATGAATGACATGTGTCATGTGTAGAAAAAGATAATGAATTAATTAAATAAATAAAGATTTATTTAATTAATAGAAGAAGTAGGACAATTAAATAAATAAAATATTTATTTAATTTAGGAAAGGGATAATTTAAATAAATAAATGTATTTATTTAAATGAGAAATAAGGCTAGAAGAGGATAAATGAATTAATTAAATAAATAAAAATTTATTTAATTAATAGAAGAATTAGGCTTAGATAATTAAATAAATAAAATATTTATTTAATTAGACATGACAATTTTAGGTGTCTACACCCATTATCCATCCTGAACTCATCAAATGGAACCAACCTAATCCCCCATGCCTTGACCACTTCCAAAACGATGAGATGATCATTGACTTTTTGGAACTATGGGATAACATGCCAAGCGAGGATCACAAAGATGGATTCGCCATTGAACTTAATAGTGAAACATACTTTGGGGTGGATGCCAAACCTTTCAGTTGCAAAAATATAACAATCAAACATGGATCTTCTAGTGAAAACCACATTGTGGCACTATTTGATCCCATAAAAGTAAAAAGAAATAGTGTATCCAACAGTGAAAACCTCTCTGAGGTGCCTAAGGATGAAAGGTTTGACATCCTCCCCTCTAATACACAACAGGAATGATCAACAATCCTTATTGAGGAAACCAAAGAATACAACATGGGGACTCTTGAAACTCCTCACCACATACATCTGACATCTCTTTTAACTCCAGAGGAACAACCTAAGTTTGTTGAATTCTTTCAGAAGTGTCAGATCAATTTTGCATGGTCATATGTAGACATGCTTGGTCTTGATCCTGATTTAGTCATGCATCACCTTGCCATAGCAGAAGGAGCTAAACCTGTCAAGTAGAAGCTTCGCAAGATGCACCCTCAGATTGTGGTACTCATCAAAGAGGAACTCAAGAAACTCCTAGATGTTGGTTTTATTAGACCAATTGATTATGCTGATTGGATATCCAATATTGAACCTATTGGCAAACCAAATGGGGGCATCCATATTTGTACTGACTTTAGAGATCTAAACAAAGCATGTCCTAAAGATGACTTCCCTCTACCCAACATCGACATAATAGTAGACCTAATAATAGAACATGCCATGCTTTCACTCATGGATGGCTTTTCAGGGTACAATAAGATAAAAATCGCACCAAAGGATCAACATAAGATGACCTTCACATGTCCTTGGGGAACATATTGTGGGAATATAATTCCTTTTGGTCTAAAGAATGTAGGAGTGACCTATCAACAAGCAATGACCACCATCTTTCATGATATGATGGAAGATTATGTTGATGACTTATTGGCAAAATTACTCACAAGAGAAGGTCATCTGGAGATCTTAGAGAAAATCTTTAACAGACTAGAACATTATCATGGTCGACTCAACCCAAAGAAATGTGTCTTTGGAGTGACCTCAAGGAAACTTCTAGGATACATTGTCTCAAGCAAAGGTATTGAGGTTGACCCTGCAAAGGTCAAAGCAATTATGGACATGCCACTACTAAAGAATATCAGTCAGCTAAGGACACTACAAGGGTGGCTACAATCAATCTGAAGATTAATTGCACAACTGGCAGATAAGTGTCACCCCTTTACACACCTGCTACACAAAAACATCCATTTTCAATGGGATACCAGATGCCAACAAGTATTCTAAATGCTTAAAGACTATCTCATGAACACACCATTGTTGATCCCACCAGATCCCATTAGGCCTCTACTGCTCTATATCTCAGCAACAAATACAACATTGGGTGTACTACTAGCACAACACAATGAAGAAGGGAAAGAGTGTGTTGTTTGCTACATCTCTTGCACACTAGTCGGCTATGAATTCAACTACACACCTATTGAGTGAGCTTGCCTAGCAGTCATTTTGGCAGCAACTAAACTAAGGCACTATCTATTAACACACAAAGTACAACTCATTGCCAAAATCGATCCACTAAAGTACTTACTCAGCAAAGCAGCATTAGTAGGCTGCTTGGCCAAATGGGTGATGATTCTAATTGAATTTGACATCGAGTATGTGGACTGTAAGGCTATCAAGGGCCAATTTATTGCAGATCAGTTGGCCAATGCACCACTCATAGGTGATCATCCTCTCATTTCTAGTTTTATAGATGAAGAGATATTCATGATCACAATAGCACAACCATGGAAACTATACTTTGATGGTTCATACACTAGGCATGGCTTGGGGGCAGGCATTCTATTTATCACACCTCAAGGTGATAGCATCCCGAAGTCTTACATGCTCACATTTCCCTTCACAAACAACATAGCAGAATATGAGGCCTTGATCACAGGACTCCGACTAGCCATACAATAGAAATTGAAAGAGCTATAGATATATGACAACTCCCAACTAGTCATCCAACAAGTAATAGATGAATATCAAACCAAGGATGACAAACTCATGCCATACAAACAAATGGTGGATAGTTTAAAGGCATCATTCAGTACTATCACCTTTGAGCAGATACCTAGAGATTAGAATCGAGCTGATGACGCTATAGCTACCATTGCATCTCTCCTAGATCTTCCACAGAATTCAACACGCTATGAGTTCTTGGTAGAATAGCTTTGGATTCCCGCTTATGATATCCCCAAATCCTAGATGATATGTCACCTTATCAGTTCTGAATCCCCATGGTACGGTGAGTTCTACACCTACCTCCATGATCACACACTTCCTCCTAACCAATCGAATAACCAACATAAAACCTTCATTCACCAATGCGCTTGATATACCATTATTGTTGAAACCCTATACCGACGTAGTCTTGATGTTACTCTCCTTCGATGTTTAGAATAGGATGAGATAACAAAGGCCTTGGAAGAGGTACATGAAGGAATTTGTGGAACCCATGCAAGCAGTCCTTCACTAGCAAAGAAAATCATGCACACTGGATACTATTGGCCATCAATGGAAAAAGACTCCTACTATTTTGTCAGAAAGTGAAAGAAATGCCAAGTTCATGGAGACCTAATACATGCACTAGCACATGAATTGCAACCAATCACAACACCATGGCCTTTTTGTCAATGGGGACTTGACCTTGTGGGTAGAAATCATCCATCTTCATCCAACAACCAAAAATTCATCATTACCGCTACTGAATACTTCACAAAATGGATCAAAGTCGTTCCACTCACCCAAGTCATCGGCAAGTAGATTGCCTCATTCATCCTTAATTACATCATCTGTTGATATGGTGTACCCATGTCCATCATCATAGATAATAGGCTTCCTTTCAAAAATAAGGATATCCGTGAGCTCTGTGAGAAGTGTCATATCCAACACTGCTTTTGCACTCCCTATTACCCACAAGGCAATGGTCAGGCCAAAGCATCCAACAAGAACATAGTCAATGATGCTAGCTGTGATTGGCATGTTCAATTAAATCCAACACTATGGGCATATTGAACTAGCATTTGAACCCCTACAGGCACAACTCCCTACTCACTGGTCTATGGTGCAGAAGCTATCTTACCTATTGAGGTTGAGATACCATCACAATGGGTTTTCTTACATAATCTCATTGATGATGAAGCATATAGAGTATCCTATCTTCAAGACTTGGAACTACTTGATGAGAAACAACAAGCTACATACAATCACCTCAAAGCATATCAGTAGCGCATGAGCAGAAGCTATAATCATTGAGCTAGACCTCATACATTTGAGGTAGGAGATCTTGTTCTTTGAGAGAATCCTTGTAACCAACCAAACCGAGAACATCAGGGAAAGTTTGAATCAAACAGGCTAGGTCCATATGTTATCATTGCTATATTTGGGTTCGGGGCATATCAGTTGGCTACTTCAAAAAGAGAATCGCTAGCAGATCTGATCAACAACATGCACCTCAAACAGTTTTATACATAAGCTGCACAGAGCATCAGGCTCCCCTACATACTAGAAAAACACCAACAATATTCAGATAAATATCCTAAAGAAAATATAAAAAAATCAAAATAAGTAAAGAAAAATCATGCATTCAAACGATGAACAACCACTCTGATGGCACCTTGGGTAAGTGCGATGGTGAAAACCTGGCAAACAGGTGCCACTCGTACATGTTATGGCTCCATTGTCTTTCAGACTTTGTTGCGATCACATTCATTACATGCACACATCCATCCATCTAAACCATGGCTTGTTATTGATCTGCAATCAAGGATAGTCTTTCATGTGTCTTGCATCCCGCTTTTTCATAGTCATGTCTAAACTAGGGACAATGCCCTTAACCTATTGGTGGAAGTGGATTTTGCATTACTTGTGATTCATTGATTTCTTCATTCAAAACTATCTCACAAAATCCAAAAACACTCAAAACACTCACAAAATACCAAAAACATTGGAAACCAATCAAAATCCAAAAACATTATAAAAAATAAAAAATATGACAATGTTGTATACATACTAATCCAAGAAGATACCAAACAAACATTATGAAATACTCAAACGATGACACTTATCATATCAACCAAACAATCAACATCAAATACACAAACTGTCTAAACAAGGATGCATCCTTCCTTACCAAAACAAAGACAAGATCACATTTTCTTTGACAAGAAAATTTTGTTTAAGCTATCAAGTACTTGGTTGGATTTGTAGGTTATTTATTCATTTATATCAGGTTCCTACGCTACTCCGAGATATCCACAAGTGATTATAGTGGTCGGGATGGTTCCTAGGCTTTGTTTATATATCTTCTACGAATTATTCCAATGAAGTTGAGGGGCATGTACTAATGGTGTCTACGTGGGAAGTTCACTAAGCTAGGTGATCTTATGAAAAATATAGTCATGGATCACTACGGCTTGCTGACTATAGCATATACCTCAATCATATGAGCATGAACCATTATCGAGGGTCCATATTCTTTATTCTTTATTTATACTATTTGTTTGCAGGTACAATGCTCCATCCTTGGTTCCTACTACCTCATCCAAGTTCAATGTTATCATGCTCAATGATGAAAATAAAGCACTATGGATCATCATTCCATCCCATCTGTTTATATTGCATTCCATTGCATGCCACCCATCCATTTAATCATTCATTATTCATATGCATGGTTTTGTATGCAAGTGTGAACAAGATTAATATGAGGATTTATATGAAAATTAAGTTGGTCTTGGATACAATCATGACAGAGTTCTCCGATACATCATCAGTGCATCATGAAAAAGTTTAAAAAACCTTGCACTCATTATCATAATAATATCATCATTTCATTACATTTAGTTTCATTTACATAAGATGAGTTCATTATTGTTTACTTGCATATAGGTTTATTAAACTCTTAAATCTTCATTAGCATGCATTTCATATCATTTAGTTGCATTTAAATCCATATAGTTTTTTATCATTTATTTGCATTAACATCATTATATCATTTCATCATTCACAAATCATGGCATTTAGATTCATTTGTATGATAACTTCCTCATAATTGCATCTACTATCATTATTAACCATTACTATGCATTCATTTATTGTCATGTACCGATCATCATTTACCATCATTTAAAAGCTTTTTTACCATGCATTTGTTTAGATTCCCATAATTGCATGCATTTATATATCTATCCATTTAGTTAAGTGCATGCATCTATACATCTAGTATATTCTTATACTCATTCATTTCATTTCATGTAGGATTCATTAAAATGCATTCATTTTCCTTTTAATTGCATTAAGGTGCAGTTATTCATTACCCATCAGTTACATTACCATTACATTACCATTTTCACTTAGCTATATTTTATCAACATTTAGAATCATAGCCAAAAACCATTTTGTTTCAAAACATTGGTTTATACATTATACATATGCATTCATTTATAAATCATCATATAAACATTTGTACTTTACATTTGTTTGTCCATATTGCATTCCTTTTAAAACATATAGATGCATTTGCATAAATCAAAGCATTACATTTTCAGTATAATCAAACATCATTGCATATCATTATCTCATCATCACATCGACATAAAGTATACAAGTACTATCTATACCATCATAATCATCATTTCATTATGTATACATCAACATCATAGCATTACATACATAAAACATTTCACCAACACATCATGCACATATATAAACCTGCATCTACATATTTGCATCCTATTCATAAAACATGCATATAGACATCATGTAGGAATAAATCATCATAAAACATGCATATAGGAATCATCTCATCAACACATCCATATAGAATGTACAAGTATCCATCTAAGCATACATCATAAGATCATCATCTTGCATAAACATCCATACATATCATCAAAATGCATATCATCATAAAATATGGGATCTCCTCATATATCATATCATATCGACAAAAACATACATGTATCAAAGTACAATGAAGTCCAAAATATCAGCTACCAAGAGCCATCCAAGACATAGTCCAAAATGACAAATATAAAAGCATACAGAATGCCCTCTCAGATGCCACTCTAACAAGATGCTGCACCACCATCACCACTTGCTCCCCCACTAGACCCATCACACCCCCACTGCTTTGCATCCTCTACGATCACTTTGATCTCGCCCACCGCATCTGGGAATAGCTAAGTCCTCGCTAACTAGCTAGCACCACTTGCTCATTTAACCCCCGCCAATAGTCTATCTTAGCCTGTTCTCACCGCATCTCCCTCATCACATCCCTAGTAGGACCCTATGCTCCTACTCTTGCTCCCACCTGTACTCTCTCCTACAACTCCGCAAATCTCTCCATGGCTTGATCTCTCTCTTACAGCACTACAGTCAACTCTAACTCGCGTGTAAATAGCTACACATCTCTAGTAGCCACCTCTACCTCCATATCCTCTAGTCAAGTCTACAAAAATAATATCATATGATCCCGTAGATCTCCACCCCCTATTGCTCCCTCCCCCATATCCATAGGTGCCTCTCTAGTGGCTCCTTCCCCTGTATCCATAGGTGCCTATCCCTCACCTACATCCTTGCCACCTAATCTCATGCCTCCCTACATCAAAGGTCCCTGAGATAGCCACAATGGCTACCCACCTCTCCCTCTTCGTTGTAAACATCCACCACCCCCACCTCCACCTTTGAATCCACCACCTCCTCCAAAACCCCCACCCCCTCCTCCTCCTCCTCCATCACCACCTCCTCCATTCCCACCACCACCATCTCCTCTCCCTTGTACACCTACACACCCTCCTCTCCTCCTCCGTCCCTATCTCCTCTCCTCCTCAAAAGATGGAATAGGTTCTACTGGATCTGATATCCAAGGAATCAGATGTGCTGCAATGTACTGAGTGTACTCATCTAACACCCCAACATCTACCACCCCCGGCCTCATCTGCCATGGTCTTTCCTGTAGTGTGCGGAAATCTACCAAAGATTGATCATAAGGTAACACTGGCCCCCATAAGTACCTCTCTCGTACCACCCATGCATACTCTCCTGATCCACTAGGCAATCCCTGCCACTGCCCAAACTATCTCAGAACTCTACCCGAAAGTTGTCTCTCCACATTATAGGCTCTCCTACCAATGAGGTATCATGTCATAAACACATACGGCAATGCCTCTGCATCATCCTCCCATGGCTCACACTCAATGTACAACTTCTAGATCACTGTATTCAAATCGTCCAGTGCTCACCACCACCACTCTAACTTCCCCAAGTGAGGCTAACTCATCATACCTCCATACATGTATACATATGGATGGTCCACTACTCAGAATCTTAGACTAACTAGTTGAGTAACAGGTAAGTGCTCCCATGCCCAAATATGCAGCAAAGTGATCCCCACTCCCAATGACTCCACCCCTCAGTATGCTACCTCATGTAGATCCCGATATAAGTGCGATAGCATGCATGGTCCCCATGCAAACCAGGTCCCCTCTGTCATCATCTGCTCGATCACCTAACCCCAACCAATGACAAGTCCATGCGATCATCTATCTAGACATAGCAATCCCCAAACAATCCCTAATAGCACTGATGGGAATGGCTCATACAAGGCTGCTATATCCTCCTAGGCTATTGATCCATCATCAATGTAGACATCCTCCTTAAAAAATCTCTACACTACTATTATCCTCCAAGCTCGGTCATATGTCACTAACTCTCATCAAATGGGAATGTGCAGGATGTACCATACATCCTCTAGTGTAACTGTTATCTCTCCCTGTGCCAAGTGAAACATACATGTCTCACTATGCCATCGCTCTACCAATGCTATGATCAACCCGCGATTCATCCGAATCAAGGGCATATACATAACATCATATAGGCATGTTGCTGCAATGCAATCCACCTTGACCTTTGTCAATCAATCATGCAGCACCTGTGTGGCAAGATGCCTCTCACACATCTCTAAGACGTGAAGATCCTCCTACACACGTGCAGCAACCATCATTATCAGTTGTTTTGTTTCAATCTTTCTTAAGTTTAAACCTAGACTATCAATAGATACTTTGATCAAGTATCTTCGGGTCTCAATAAGTAAGCAATCATGGCACACCTAGACTACAATAGACATTTATCCTAATGACCTAAGTCTCATTAGGGCTGCTATGGTTCAAAATAACTCTCACCTAACATCTCCATCCATCCATCATTAGCATCAGGAGATTCTTTTTCAAAAAACACTGGGGCATTTACCTTCCTAACAAAAGCACTATTCTACACACAAAAGCGCTAAAATGCTCACACAAGCGCTACATCAACTACCCAATAGCGCTAAACCAACAATAGCGCTACATCGAATATATAATAGCACCACCTAACAACAAAAGCGCTCAATCAACTGCTCAATAGCACTAATAATACAACAATGCTAAATCAGCTATGCAATAGTGCTAAACTTGATACAAGTGCTAAAACAACTATACAATAGTGCCATAGGGGCACAAAAGCGCTAATTTAGTTGACAATAGTGCCAAAACATAATTTTAGCACTATTGTATTGACTCAACTTGGACCAAGCAAAAAACATATCACAAATACATAAAATTCAAAAAATTTAATTCACATACCATTGGTTTGTAGTCATTTAGCCGCTGGAATTGATGGACTCACTCTAGTCAATGATTTGCTATGGGAATTGACATCTTGACTGCTACTTGCTCTTCCAAAAGGTCACTATCAGAGCTCAAATTTCACTATGGATGCGAATGCAAATGAGCTTGTTTTCACCCCTTTCCCCCCATATATACCCTTCACCGTAACCCTAATTCTACCCTGCTCACCGTCATGGTCCTCGTGAACTTCCAGCGCCTCCCATTTCTTAATTTTATCTCTGATTTCTTCTATTTTTCACCAGTATTACTAAATTCTTCTCTTCTATCACCCCTCCAATTTTCATTCTTTTTCTAGAGACCGCCCGATTTTTCAAAAAATTTCAAGAGATCTCTCGAGGGGGTGTACCACCCACTAAATTAACATTTATGGGGCATATTTCTTCACTCCTATTTTTTTTTCTTTGAAACGATGCGATAAACCACACCGTCTCAAAGAGGGCAAATGTAGTCACATAAATCTATCCATTTTAATTAAATGAATATTTAATTAATTCATCTTCAAACATTCTCCCATTACTTAAATAAATTATTTAATTTATTTTAATTAATTCATTAAACCAATTTCACAATCAATTAAATGAACAAATTCTATTTATTTCATTTAAACTCATTTCCTCTTTTAAATAAATTAAACAAAACATTTATTTAAATCATTTAATTCCCCCCACTTGCATTTTCCTAAAAATGCAACTTGCACCTATTTGTTAAAATAAATGAATTTTATTTTAATAAAAATCCAATTTTCTCTCACCCACGAAACCCACTTGCAATCCTAATCCCCTTCTAGACTCTTCTAAACCCTTCCTAATTATCCTAATCCGTCCCCTAATTATTGTCACATTCCTAAGCAACTTGAAGTCACTTCTCAAAGACTCCAAAGTCTTTGAAAATCATTTAATTCATTATTTGTTCAACAAGCCAACCTCTAAAGTCTTCCAAACCACTAATGGCTCTTACATGACCATTAATGGCTCTTACATAACCATTTATGGTTAAATCCACTTGCACCCATGGTTAGGGACTTTAACCCCTAAACTCACCCCTCATGTAACTCATGTGTCTCCTCAAGCATTTATTGTTTTGACCATGGTTATCCCTTTAACCTTTGCACAATATTTTATCCATTGGATAAAAACATTATTCTTTGGATAATGAATTTATTCACTCAACCCAACCTTAACCCTACCTCCCAAGTTAACCCTCAAGTCATGTCAAGCATTTAAGGTTTCTTCCCTCTCCTCTCAACCCATCTCATGTTGACACTTGTCATCTTGGGATTGGTTTGAAAGCCCTCACATGGATCTTAAACCATTCAATCCTAACCTTTGTTGAGATTACTTAATCTCAACTATCCATTGCTCCATTTTTCCTATAAATAGAACCCATTTCTTCATATTCTAGATCCTGAAAACTTGTATACATATACATTATAGCCATTTTTAGAGAGCATTAGATAATCAATCATATTCACTCTTTTGTTTTAAAATCAACACTAGCTAATTATATAATCTCTTAATTTAGCTCTTGTTCACATTTGCATAACATTTTAGATTAATCATCTTGAATCTTGAATCTCCATAAGGCATCCATAGTGCAAAAAACTGTTGAGAGCTACACTAATTTGGAACTTGGAGAAGAGAGGAACAAGGAAGGAGAAACTACCAGCATGGTAGAGAGCATATGGAGAAGTTTGGTTACATTTTGTAGATTCATTAAGCTCTTTATTTGTTTTGTGGTTTCTTTCTTGATATGCCTGCTTAGACTAGTTTTTGGTTGATTAACACTAACATTTATCTTTGTTTCTTGTGTTCTTATGTGTTATACGACCACAGGTTTTAGTCTAACATTATCCATTTTGTAGAGCATGAAAAGCTATTTGGGATAAGTTGGAAAGATTGAATGAAGGTGATACCATAGTCAAAATTGCAAAACTGGAATGCTTCCAATTCAAGTATGAAAATCTGAAAATGGACGAAGATGAAAGGATTTCTGCTTTTATGGAAAGAGTAAATGAAATTGTCTTGGGTATACAACATTGTGGAGGAACCTTAAGTGAAGATTAAATTGTTTCTAAAGTTTTAAGAGCTTTTCCACCAACATATAAAAAGAAAGTTACTGCTATAAATGAATTGAGAACAATGCCTAATGCATCAATTTCGAGAGACACTTTGGTTGGAAAACTTTCAGCTTTTGAACTTGAGGAATTTGGTCATGTTGCTACTATTAAGACAAATTTAGCTTTCAAGGCATCATCATCATCTGCAACAAAATCATCATCATCTAAGAAATATGATTGGAAAGCCTTCTATGTAGGAGAACTTAAAGAAATCAGAAAGGAGAATGAAGAACTGGAAGAACTTGAAGCACTATTTCTAAGGAAAATGCCTAAAGGTCTAGTTGGAAGTAAGTATGAAGGTAAAGCACCATTTGAATGTTTTAACTACAATAAGATTGGTCATATGGCTTCTAGGTGTCTTGATAGACATGTAAAATTGAAAGAAGAAGCTAAAAGAACATATAAGCCTAATCTTGAATATCAAAGGTATAGATTTAAAAAGAATAGAGACAAATCATGTTACTATGCTGATGAAGGAGTTACTGATGATTCTAATGAGGAACCGATAGACAATGGATGGGCTTTTGTTGCTATAATAGAAGATCAATCGACACCTACTATTCAACTGGTAAAGAAGGCCCTGACAGCTAAAATTGAAGATAAGGATGAATGGATTATTGATTCCGGTTGTTCAAATCATATGACTGGTGATAAGAGTAGATTCTTAACCTTTCAGGAATACAATGGAGGTCTAGTAAGATTTGGGGATGATAAAGCTTGTTTGATCAGAGGAAAAGGCAATATATCTTTTCATGGTAAGCATAATACTGATAATGTTTACTATGTTGAAGGTTTGAAGCATAATCTTTTGAGTGTTGGTCAATTAGTTGAAAAAGGATTTTAGTTACAATTCAAGAATGGTAAATGCAAAATCATGAATAGAACTGGCTTAGAAATTGCAACCGATAATCAAACTAGAGGAAATATCTTCCATTTGAATAACAATGAGAATACATGCTTGATTGCACATATTGATGAAAGTTGGTTATGGCATAAGAGACTATGTCATGTAAATTTTGATTGCATTGTGAAGATCAGTACAATTAAGGTAGGAAGAGATTAACCTAAGATTGTTAAGCCTCACAATTCGGTATGTAAGGAATGTCAATTTGGAAAGCAAGTTAGAACATCTTTTAAGAGTATACCAAAAAATTCCAATAATGTTCTTGACTTAATTCATATTGATTTATGTGGTCCAACAAGAACTAGAAGTTTACAAGGAGATAGATATTTTATGCTAATCATTGATGACTATTCTAGAATGTGTTGGGTTACTTTTCTCAGGGAGAAATCAAATGTTTGAGATCAGATCAAGGAGGTGAATTCACATCTAAGGAATTTAATACATTTTGTGAAGTGAATGGAATCAGAAGACATTTATCAGCACCTCGGACACTCCAATAGAATGGAGTTGTGGAAAGAAAGAACAAAACTATTTTGGATGCAGCTAGAAGCATAATATCAAAAGCAAATCTACCTCATGTATATTAGAGAGAAGTAGTCAATACAATTATTTATACATTCAACAGAGTTCACATCAAAGGTGAAACTGGCAAGAGCCCTCATGGACTATGGTTTGGTAATGCTCCTACTCTTAAATATTTCAAAATATTTGAAATAAATGCTATATTAGAAGAGATGAGTATATTGGCAAATTTGATCCTATAAGTGATGAAGGAATATTGCTTGATTATTCATCTAAGAGCTAGGCATATAGATGTTTTAATAATAGATTGCAAAAAATCATTGAAAGTGCAAATGTGAAGATTGATGAACAATTTAGAAGGTCTATAGACTCTGAACCGATAGTTGAGATAATCACAAATGAACTTACTATGAGCACACCGGTACAGAATGTTGATCCAATCACACGGGCATCATCTGAAAATTCCATAGTGACTGAAGAACAACAACAAGTGAAAACACATTAGGTATGTAAGATTGAATCACTCTGAAAATCAGATAATTGAAAACAAGTATCAAGGAGTTATGACTAGAGGAAGATTGGCAAATGAAGAGGTATGTCTTATTTCTCAAATTAAACCAACATCAATTAATGAGGCATGTGAAGATAAACACTGGATTAAAGCTATGGAAGATGAATTGGAACAAATTGAAAAGAATAATACATGGACATTAGTTCCCCAACCTAAAGACAAAAATGTAATTGGAACTAAATGGGTATTCAGAACTAAACTTAATGAAGATGGTAAGGTAATCAGAAATAAAGCAAGATTATTGTGTAAGGGATATTCACAGAAAGAAGGAATTGATTATAATAAAACCTTTGCACGGGTAGCTAGAATTGAGGTAGTCAGATTATTCTTAGCTTTTGCAGCACACAAGAACTATAAAGTATATCAAATGGATGTCAAATGTGCATTTCTGAATGGAGATCTTGAAAAGGAAGTTTACATTGAACAACCTGATGGATTTTCTTTGATAGATGACAAAGATATGGTTTGGAGGTTAAGGAAATCTTTATATGGATTGAAGCAAGCTCCTAGAGCTTGGTATGCTAGATTGGACAAATATCTTTTGAAGATTGGTTTTACTAAAGGTAATGCTGACAACAATCTATATTAAAAAGTGACTAATGATGACATCTTGGTTATTGAAATTTTTGTTGATGACATAATCTTTAGAGGAGAAGATGGATTGTGTAAAGACTTTTCTAATAAGATGTAGGAAGAATTTGAAATGTCTATGATTAGAGATAAAATTCTTTTTGGGATTACAAATTTCATAGACTAATAAAGGTATATCCATAAATCAATCAAAGTACTTGAAGGAGCTACTTAAGAAATTTGGCATGGAAAACTCTAAACCGGTAAGCACACCTATGACTACAACTGATAAGTTATCATTGAAGGATGGATCAACACCTATTAATCCGACTAGGTACAAGTCTATGATAGGTGGTTTACTATATTTGACACAAACAAGACCTGATATTATGAATGTAGTATGTATTGTTTCAAGATTTCAGAGTAATCCTAAAGAAAATCATGAATCAGTAGTGAAAAGGATTTTCTGGTATCTACAAGGAACTACAAATATTAGTTTATGGTATTCTAGAGATGAAAACTTTGACTTATGTGCATACATAGATGCAAATTTGGCCAGAGATGTAGATGACAAAAAAAGAACCACCGGCGGTGTTGGTATATTGGATATGTTGATATGGTTTGGTCATTGATGTCAATAGGTCTATTAACACCTATTAACTCTGGCACTTGGAGAATTGGTTATGTTCACCGACAAGCAAGTGACTAATGCATAGTCACCGGTATCTGGTACACCGACAGAATATATTATTCACTGGTACATGGAATGACATGGAAAATACTTAGTTATGTCAAAGACATCGTTTGGATACTTTGTCTTGAAGATTTGTTCATTGGTATATTTGTGTTTGCATATTTGTTGTTACCAGCAAATAGGTCCAAGATAAGCACCGATAGGTTTATCTATTCCAGATCAACAGGGCACACTATGCAGATGATTTATTATTATTGTAAATGTATTAAGCCGACATTATTGAATCGGTTATTGCATCGGTCATTGATTTATTTGTAAATTATTTTTATTGTAATATCTTTTAGAGCCGATGTACTAAAATTGGTCTTAGCTTATGGTATAAATGTAAGATCTTATTTGTAAGATCGGTATGTGAATGTGAGAAGGATTGTAATTTGGTATATGCGAGAATAAGAAGAGCTATACACGCAGACATCATTTGAAGGTTGAAGGAAGGTTTTTCTGAAGGCATATCAGAACTACACCGGTACTGAATCCAACATATGAACATGTTGTTTTGAGCAGTACATCATTATTGGATTTAACCATCTAATTTTAGTCAGTGTGACTCCTATTTGTGATTGAGTAGTGAGCTCTAGGCACTTGACCTTTTTGCATGTGTAGAACCCATTTGTATACACATACTATATGCAGTAGTATCATCTGATTGTGGGTAAGGTTTCTCACTGTGGTTTTTCCCCTTATAAGGTTTTCACGTACAAATATTGGTGTTATGTGTTGTGGATGTTATTGTCTTTCTGTCTCATGCATTAATCTTTACCGGTACTGCAATTAATTGATAAATTGTCTACTGACATAAAGTTTGGTTCACTGGTATTAAGCATTAAGTTTGGTTAAGTTGTTTCTAGTTTAAATTTATTAGACAACTGATTCACCCCCCCTCCCTTTTAGTTGTCTCTAGGACCTATCAATTGGTATCAGAGCCTAGTCGTCTTTTTGTAGAAGTTTAACAGCTTGAGGAGATCCAATGTCTTCAAACTATTTTAGGAAGGATAGCCCTAAAGTTGATGGAACCAACTATGGGATATGAAATATTGGGATGGAGACACATTTGAATTGCATTGGAAAGGACATTTGAGAAGTTACAAAGAATGGCTATATTGATCCTACTCAAGGTCAGCCTAATCCACCTAACTTGGCTAAAGATGAAGATAATGATTGCAAAGCAAGGGAAGCACTTTTGAGCGCATTATCAAATCAGCAAATCATGAGATTATCAGATAGATCTGCTGCTAAAGCTATTTGGGACCATTTGGAAACATTGAATGAAGGAGATTCCATAGTCAAAATTGCAAAACTTGAAAGCTTCTGGGTTAGGTATGAAAATCTGAAAATGGAAGAAGATGAAAGGATTTCTGCTTTTATGGAAAGATTTAATGAAATTATTTTGGGTATTAAATATTGTGGAGGAACTTTAAGTGAAGATAAAATTGTTTCAAAATTTTTAAGAGGATTGCCACTGGCATACAAAATGAAAATTACTGCTATAAATGAGTTAAGAACAATGCCTAATACATTAGTAACTAGGGATACATTGATTGGAAAACTTTCAGCTTTTGAAATTGAGGAATTTGGTCATGTTGCTACTATAAAGACAAATTTAGCTTTTAAGGCTTCAACATCATCTGCACCATTTTTTGACAAGTTTGATTGGAAAGCCTTTTATGCAAGAGAACTTGAAGAAAGCAGGAGAGAAAATGAAGAACTTGAAGCACTATTTGTAAGGAAAATGCCTAAAGGTCCAGTTGGAAGTAAGTATGAAGGTAAAGAACTCTTTAAATGTTTTAACTATAATAAGATTGGTCATATGGCTTCAAGATGCCCTGATAGACATTCAAGATTGAGAGAAGAAGCTAGAAGAACATACAAGCCTAACCCTAAATATTAGAGATACAGATTTAAGAAGAATAAAGACAAGTATTTTTATCTTGTTGATGAAGGAGTCACTGATGATTCTGATGAGGATCTGACATATAATGGATGGTTGCTATAACAGAAGATCAAATGACACCTACTATTCAACTGGTAGAGTAGGCCTTGACAGCTAAAGTTGAAGTTAAGGATGAATGGATCATTGATTCAGGATGTTCACATCATATGACTGGTGATAAAGGTAAATTCTTGAATTTTTTAGGAATATAATGGATGTCTAGTAAGATTTGGAGATGATAAATCTTGTTTGATCAAAGGAAAAGGTACTATATCTCTTGATGGTAAGCATAATACCGACAATGTTTACTATGTTCAAGGTTTAAAGCATAATTTTTTGAGTGTTGGTCAATTAGTTGAAAAAGGATTTCAGTTACAATTCAAGAATAGGAAACGCAAAATTATGAACAGAACTGGTTTGGAAATTGCAACCAGTAATCAAACTACAAGTAATATCTTTCATTTGAATAACAATGAAAAGATATGCTTAATTGCACATATTGATGAAAGTTGGCTATGACATAAGAGACTCTGTCATGTAAATTTTGATTGCATTGTGAAAATTAGTACTACTAAGGCAGTTAGAGATTTACCTAAGATTGTTAAACCTCACAATCTGGTATGTAAGGATGTCAATTTGGAAAACAAGTTAGAGCATCATTTAAAAGTATTCCAGAAAAATTCAACAATGCTCTTGACTTAATTCATACTGATTTATGTGGTCCAGCTAGAACTAAAAGCTTAGAAGGTGATAGATATTCCATGCTAATCATTGATGACTATTCTAGAATGTGTTGGGTTACTTTTCTCAAAGAAAAATTAGAAGCACTTGGGAAATTCAAACTATTCAAGGCAATGGTAGAGAATGAAATTGGTAAGAAAATCAAATATTTGAGATCAAATCAAGGAGGTGAATTTACATCTAAGGAATTTAATACATTCTGTGAAGTAAATGGAATCAGAAGACAGTTATCAGCACCCCGAAGAACATAGCAAAATGGAGTTGTAGAAAGGAAAAATAAAACTATCTTGGATGTAGCTAGAAGTATGTTATCTAAAGAAAATCTACCAAATATATATTGGAGAGAGGCAATAAGCACAACAATCTATATATTTAACAAAGTTCACATTAAAGGTGAAACTGGTAAGACCCCTCATGAACTATGGTTTGGTATTACTCCTACTCTTAAATATTTCAGAATATTTGGAAGTAAATGCTATATTAGAAGAGATGAGTATAATGGAAAATTTGATCCTAGAAGTGATGAAGGAATATTTGTTGGTTACTCATCTAAGAGCAAGGCATATAGATGTTTTAACAAGAGATTGCAAAAAATTGTTGAGAGTACAAATGTGAAAATTGATGAACAGTTTAGAGGAACTTCAATGTATATAGACTCTGAACTAGCAATAGACATACTAACAAATGAACCTACATTGAACCCACCGGTATAGAATAAAGATCCAATTACACCGGTATCATCTAAAAATTCCACTTTAACTGATGAACTACAGCAAACGAAGACACCCCGGTATGTAAGATTGAACCACTCTGAAGATCTGATAATTGGGAACAAATATCAAGGAGTTATGACAAGAGGAAGACTGGCAAATGAAGAAGTATGTCTTATTTCTCAAATTGAACCATCATCAATTAATGAGGCATGTGAAGATAAACACTGGATTAAAGCTATGGAAGAAGAATTAGAACAAATTGAAAAGAATAACACATGGACATTAGTTCCCCGACCTAAAGACAAAAATGTAATTAAAACTAAATGGGTATTCAAAAACAAACTTAATGAAGATGGTAAGGTAATCATAAATAAAGCAAGACTAGTGTGTAAGGGATATTCTAAAAAAGAAGGAATTGATTATAATGAACCTTTACACCGGTAGCTAGAATTGAGGCAGCCAGATTATTCTTGGATTTTGCAGCACACAAGAACTACAAAGTATATCAAATGGATATTAAATTTCCATTTCTGAATGGAGATCTTGAAGAAGAAGTTTACATTGAGCAACCTGATGGATTTTCTTTGACAGATAACAAAGATATGGTTTGCAGGTTAAGGAAAGATTTGTATGGGTTAAACAAAGCTCCAAGAGCTTGGTATGCTAGATTGGATAAATATCTTTTGAAGATGGTTTTTCTAGAGGTAATGCTGACAACAACTTATACTATAAAGTGACTAATGATGACATCTTGGTTATAGAATTTTTTGTTGATGATATAATCTTTGGAGGAGAAGATGGATTATGTAAAGGCTTTTCTATTGAAATGTAGCAAGAATTTGAAATGTCTATGATTGGAGAGATAAAAAAAAATTTAGGATTGTAGATTTCATAGACTAATAAAGGTATATTCTTGAGTCAATTTAAATACTTGAAGAAGTTACTAAAGAAATTTGAGATGGAAAACTCTAAACCGGTAAGCACACCTATGACTACAAATGACAAATTATCACTAAGGGATGAATCTACACCTGTTAATTTGACTAGGTACAAATCTATGATAGGAGGTTTACTGTATTTGATAAAAAACAAGACCTAATATTATGAATAAAGTATGTATTGTTTCAATATTTCAATGTAATCCTAGAGAAAATCATGAATCAACAGTAAAAAGGATTTTCTCATACTTACAAGGCACTACAAATCTTGGTTTATAGTATCCTAGAGATGAAAACTTTGAATTATGTGCATACATAGATGCAAATTGGGAAGGAGATATGGATGACAGAAAAAGCACCACCGACAGAGCATTTTTTCTTGGAAGCAGACTAATTTCTTGGTTGAGTAAGAAACAAAGTTGCACATCTTTATCAACAGCAAAATCAAAATATGTTGTAGTAGCAACTAACTGTACACAGGTATTGTGGCTTAAGAAAATGTTGAAGGACATAAAGGTAAAATGCAAGGAACCTATAACTATCTATTGTGATAATACAATAACAATTGATATATCTAAGAATCTAGTACTACATTCTAAAACTAAACATGTTTCTATCAAACTGAATTTTCTAAAAGAGAATGTTGAAGAAAAAGAAGTAAAACTGGTTTATGTGAATACTAAAGAGCAAATTGTAGATATTTTCACTAAGCATTTGCCTAAGGAAACTTTTGAATATCTCAGAGATCAGCTTGGGGTCATACCCCCACCGGTAGAGACTTAGATAGTTGATGTTTGTCATCAACGGTCAGAATTAACAGAGAAATATTTTATTTCGGCTTTGATGAGGTGAGCTACTTCTCAGGGGGAGTAGTTGGTATATTGAATAAGTTGGTATTTTGTATTTGAACCTGGTTTTTATATTAGCTTTGGCATTTGATGTCAAAGGGGGAGATATTGATATGGAAAAACATAAGAAAAACACATGTTACTCCTAGGGGGAGAGATTGTTATTTTGGGAGAGATTGATTGCTCTTTGTACTTGAATTTTGACTTCTAGTTATGATCTCTTTTTGGGAGATTATTGGTTTTTGGTATTTGGCATTTCTGTTTTAGCACTTTGATGGTTTTTCCATCTTGTGTTGCCATCAATGCCAAAGGGGGAGATTTTTGGTATTTTGGATATGTTGATATGGTTTTTTCATTGATGTCAAAACCAATTAACACCAATTAACTCTAGCACTTGGATAATTGGTTATGTTCACCGACAAGCAAGTGACTAATGCACAGTCACTGGTATTTGGTACACCAATAGAATATGTTGTTCACTGGCACTTGGAATGACATGGAAAATACTTGGTTATGTCGAAGACATCGTTTGGACACTGTCTTGAAGATTTATTCATTGGTATATTTGTGTTTACATATTTGCTATTACCAACAAATAGGTCCAGGATAAGCACCGATAGGTTTATCTATTCTAGATCAACATAACATGATATGGAAATGATTTATTATTGTTGTAAATGAATTAAGCTGACATGATTGAATTGGTTATTGCATCGGTCATTGATTTACTTGTAAATTGTTTTTATTGTAATATCTTTTAGAGCCGACCTACTAAAATTGGTCTTAGCTTATGGTATAAATGTAAGATCTTATTTGTAAGATCGGCATGCGAATGTGAGAAGGATTGTAATTTGGTATATGCAAGAATAAGAAGAGCTATACACACAGACATCATTTGAAGGTTGAAGGAAGGTTTTTGTGAAGGCATATCAAAACTACACCGGTATTGAATCTAGCATATGAAGATGCTATTTTGAGTAGTACATCATTATTGGATTTAACCATCCAATTGTAGTCAGTGTGACTCCTATTTGTGATTGAGTAGTGAGCTCTAGGCACTTGGCCTTTCTGCATGTGCAGATCCCATTTGTATACACATACTATTTGCAGTAGTATCATTTGATTGTGGGTAAGGTTTCCCACCATGGTTTTTCCCTTACAGGGTTTCCACGTACAAATATTGGTGTTATGTGTTGTGGATGTAATTGTCTTTCTATCTCATGCATTAATCTTTACCGGTATTGCAATTAACTGATAAACTATCTACTGACATAAAGTTTGGTTCACCGGTATTAAGCATTAAGTTTGGTTAAGTTGTTTTTGGTTTAAATTTATTAGACAATTTATTCACCACCCCCCCCTCTCAGTTGTCTCCAGGACCTAATGGGTGGAGCATTTTTTCTTGGTAGCAAATTAATCTCTTGGTTGAGCAAGAAACAGAGTTGTACATCTTGATCAACAAAAGAATCAAAATATGTTGTAGCAGCAACTAACTACACACGGATATTATGGATCAAGCAAATGTTGAAGGACATAAAGGTAAAATGCAAGGAACCTATAACAATTTATTGTGATAATATGGCAGCAATTGATATATCTAAGAATCTAGTATTTCACTAAAAAATTAAACATGTTTCTATCAAATTCAATTTTTTAAAAGAGAATGTTGAAGCAAAATAAGTGAAATTGGTTTATGTGAATACTAAAGAGAAGATTGCAGATATTTTCACTAAGCCTTTGCCTAAAGAATCTTTTGAGTATCTCAAAGAGCAGCTTGGGGTTATACCCCCACTGGTAAAGACTTAGACAATTGATGATTGTCATCAACCGACATAATTAACAGAGAAATATTTTTCTGGCTTTGATGAGGAGAGCTACTTCTCAGGGGGAGTAGTTGGATAAATTGATAAGTTTGTTGGCATTACAACAGACAAGGGGAGATTGTTGGTATTCCAATTACAATAAGAGATTGTTGGCATTTCAATAAGGATATTGAGAAGGTTGTTGATGATTATGGATATAACTGATTAAGGATGTTTACTGTCTTAACAATATTATTTTGTCATTGATGTCAAGAAATTGATTTTTTAATTAAGTATGATGTTGCCATATCTTAAGAAGTATGTTTTGAAGAGAATTAAGATGTCGATAAAAGACATAGAAAGAATGTGATGAATAAGGGGAGGAATAAGTTATTCAATGGGAAACTATTACTAAGTTAGACAATGATGAGATCATGATGTTTAGATTGTTTTGATATCCCACATATGTTATTGTTTGTAAGGCTAATACTATACTATGTCACCAAGTAAAGAACCTAATCGGTAAACCCTAAGGAACCTAGTTGGTAAACCCTAAGGTTATCGCTATTGGTTAATGAAGGCAGAATGTCTATCGAGTGAAGTTTAGTATTTATCGAGTTACAACCGAGTAATAACACAATGCATTAGATCAATAAAAGTGTTATTTAAATGAAGGAAGCTGATGAGCTAGATATGATTAAATGATTGATACGACGCGCATGAAGTTTGTTAAGGATCTATAGCTTTAAAGATTCAGGAGCCAGCTCTATAGCATAGATTGAACCGCAATACCCTAGCACAAGTTCCAAGAATAGAATGCAAGTTCCCAGGTGTAGTAAAACATTTTCAGATTGAAAGATACATTGAACGTAGTTAAGATTGAAGATCTGATGGCTATGATTGATCATGGGAAATGTGATCAAGGAGATTAAGCGGTTAGCAAATTGTTTATAAATAAGGAACTGTTGATAAACAATGTATGCCAGTAAGTGTAAGCACATGGATGGTACATAGTGATTACTGAGCATAGAAGCTTAAAGACCTGTTTGAATAACAGAGTAAGGAGCCCAACAGAGGGACAAGATAAGTCTTGTGACTTGACAATATTGAGCAAATAGGAATATGCTTTAGCATTTTAGATGCAAAGTTGTAGATATATTTTTACTGTTGTTTATTTTGTAAGTGACAGAAAATCTCTTAACTGAGTGGACTTAATAGTCTTATTTGTAAATCCTCTAGCAAGGTGACATTTTGATTGAGTGTTTGAAATCCTCTGACAAGGTCACTTCTAACAAAGTGAAGATCCTAACAGATGTGAGGGAAATCCCTTAACCGGGTCACATCTAGCAATGTGTTTGTAATCTTTAATAGGATTTTCTTTTAACCAAGCATACTGTAGAAGAGTATATTTCTTAGTGGGTCTGAAATCCCATAGTGGTTTTTCCCTATTTGGGTTTCTATGTTAAATCTAGTGTTATAGGTTTTTTGATATTATCTATTTATGAGTTTTCATGTTTTACAATTTTTCTGATAAGGTTACCGAGGTTGAATCTGTTGAATATATTGAAGATCAAGTTTGTATGATTCACCTTATTAACAAAGTTGTTATTTTGTGATAAGTTCTTTGAACTGATTGTACTTCATTTTGTATTGCTTTGGCATTTGATGTCAAAAGGGGAGAGATATCTATGGAAAAACACATTATCTTTGGGGAGAGATATTCTGTATTTTAATTTCTAGTAAATGATCTCTTTTGGAGATTGTTGGTTTTTAATTTTTGGCATTTTTGTTTTGGGACTTTGATGGTTTTTCCATCTTGTGTTGCCATCAATTTCAAAGGGGGAGATTGTTGGTATTTTGGATATGTTGATATGGTTTTTTCATTGATGTCAACACTTGTCAACACCTGTCAATTCTTATCAGCACTTGGAGATCTTTGGTTATGTTCACCAACATGTTCAGTGACTTATGCACAATCACCAATATCTAGGTTACCAGCAGATTATATTGATCACCGGTACTTGGAATGACTTGAAGATTACTTGGTTATGTCAAAGACATTGATTGGACACTTGGTTTTGGCGATTTGTTCATTGGTCTAATCAAGTTTTTGTTGTTACTAGAAAATAGGTCTAGGTTATGGACCGGCAAGCATATCTATTTCAGATCAACATGACACATCATGAAGATGATTTATTATTATTGTAAATGCATTGAGATGACATCATGCATCACATATCAATTCATTTGTAATTGATTTTATTGTAATATCTTTTAGTGAGCCGACCTACACATTTTGGTCTTAGGTTATGGTATAAATATAAGATCTCATTTGTGAGATTGATATAGGATTTCAAAAAAGGTTTATAAGATTGTAATATTCAGTATATGTGAATATAAGCAGAGCTATACATGTAGACATCATTCAAGATTGAAGGAAGGTTTGAAGAAGGAAAATCAGAGCTTAACCGGTACTGAATCCAGCATATGAAGATTCTATTTTGAGCAATACATTATCATTGGTTTTAACTATCCAATTGTAGTCACTGTGACTCCCATTTTTTGATTGAGTAGTGAGATCTAGGTAGTTGGCCTTTCTGCATGTGCAAACTCCATATTGTACACACATACTATCTACAGTAGTATCATCTGATTGTGGGTAAGGTTTCCTACTGTGGTTTTTCCCCTTATAGGGTTTCCACGTACAAATATTTGTGTTATGTGTTGTGGATGTTATTGTCTTTTTGTTTCATGCATTAAACTTTACTGGTATTGCAATTAACTATTAAACTATCTACCAACATTAAAGTTTGGTTTACCGACATTAAGCATTAAATTTGGTTATGTTAGTTTTGGTTTGTATTTATTGGACAACTAATTCACCCCCCCTCTCAGTTGCCTCTAGGACCTAACAAAATAATCTAGGCTTTTGAAATAGATAAAGAGCAACAAAGCAACGAAGATCAAGGAATTTTATGATAACTAAATCGTGAAACTCAGAAAATGAAGAATCAACCAACAAGTAATAAAGGAATATCAATGATCATTCATCAAGATGATTATATCAGTTAATGACCATGAGAACATGTGAATGACATACAAGATTCATTGTTTATATCTTGATTTTATTGCTAATCATGTACTTTATATGACTCAAGGATTTTCATGACTAGAGAAGCTATGATGGGGCATGATTATTCTCTTTGATTGATGTCTGTGGTTTATCTCTTACTACAGTATGTACTTGTCTAAGTATATGATCAACAAAAGATCAAGGAGGATGTTCCAAGTCATGCATGAAAGGGGATAATCCTTGTTTGTTCTGCAAGAAATACTCAGGTCAGCTTGATTCATTATATCAAGTTGCTTGTATAACCTTGCTATATTAAAATCAATGTAAGATATACTCAGGTTAGCTTGAATCTTTATGTCAAGTTGCTTGTATTTTCTCATAACATTTTAAAGCTCAATGATGAAATCAAGCACTATTATAAGACAACATATGAAGAATGGCAATATAATTTTTAGTTATCTCATAATTTTAGATTAGCTCATTATTCATCTACATTATAAGCATTCATTGTTAGTTGCATTATAAGTGTTACAAGATAGGGTTGTCGTTTCACCAAAAGATCAACCTGTCGATGCCCGATACAACCACTAGACTTATAGAATCCACAGGAGGTCGTTAAACCATGTCACGAATCCCCATGAGGGACACTGGCCCACTGCCAACAATCCCCCTCCCAACATCACTTGTTGTGGCTTGCATGATTGAAACTTGTGACCAAGCTCTAATACCACTACTCCCCCTTTGACATCAATGACAAAGGATGTCAAAAGAATCAAAGAATTCAAACTTTACCTAGAAACCTATAATCGAATATGTACAATCTGGAAAATATTTGCCAAAAATAAGTTAAGACCTTGCAAAAACTTAGTACTGTCAGAAATTATGGTCTCAGTCTGTCAGATCATATTGGTGAGATAATGCATCTATTTCTCTAGTGATCTTTCTCCTTGAATAGTCACTTTAGACAGCTCATTTTGGTGTGTTAATAAGTTGTCCAATCTAGGACCAAGCTTGTTCTTCAACTCTCAAGTTTTCATTCTCAACCTTGCCTTCTCTCTTTCTAATTTCTCAATCTTCTCTTCATAGGTTGCCATTTCTTGATCCAAAACTGAAGTAAGTTCTGAAGAACCAATCATATTATTAGCTATATCTAATGGCAAATGCACACTCCAATGAGAAATTGTAGGTGATTGAAGGTTTTGTCATTAACAAAAACCTTGCAGCCATATGATACTGACATGACAAATATATCGGCACCAACAAGGACAAACTCTACACTGGCATGTAGAACATCGGCAGTGAAAGGAAGGATACCGACACCCTGGCCGACAAGAATTTTGTTGATAATATATTTTGAAATTAATTGAAAAATCATTGTAAGCCGACATGGCGAGTTGTAATATGACTCATATATGTATGAGATCATTATAGAACATTTTAAAACAATGAGATAGGCAAAATTATGAAGACCTAATATGCGAATTATAGGTTAAGGGTTTATGTATGAAGCAAAGCTAAAACTGGTATTGGATCTAGCATAGCAAATGCTAATTTGAAGCAGTACAAGACATTGGATTTGTATAATCCATTTTTGTAAGTCAGTGTGACTTCTTTTGTAATTGAGCAGTGAGCTCTAGACACTTGGCCTTCCTGCATGTGCAAGCCCCTCTTGTAAAATAGGAATATTCCCTTATTGGCTAGTAAGTGAATATTGTGGGTCACAAATCCCACCGAGGTTTTTCCCACACCAGGTTTCCTCGTTAAACTACTATGTTATGATGTACTTTTAATGTGGTTGTTGTTATTCTTGTTTACTACATTATTTGTGGTTTACCAGTACTTAGTATTGATATGCTTTACATGTTTTAAATCAAGTAAATTCATTAACCGGTTAGATACTGATTCACCCCCCCTCTCAGTATCTTTGGGAATCCTAACAATTGGTATTAGAGCTTGGTCCTCTATTTTTAGAAGCCTAACAACTTGAGGAAGATCTTTACACTAGTAGAGATGGAAAACTTGAAGAAACAATTGGAAACAACTCTTTCAGACTATGATGCAGAAAAATTGAAAAATATCAAACTTGAAGATGATCTAAAGGCTTCTCTAGACATTATTCAAGCACTTTAAGAAAATCTTACCATTGCAAGAAATAAGAGAAGAGAACTTTGTGAGAAGATGTAGAATGAGAATGATGAAAATGAAACTCTTAATGATCTGGTAAACAAGCTAAGATAAGAAAATAGTACAACAAAGAATGAGATGCAGGATATGACTATGAGATTTTGTAAAGAAATTGAAGATAGGAAGAAAAATGAAGAAGACTTGACTAGAAGACTGAATGATGCTGCAAAAGAAAACACAAGACTTAGTCATGAAAATGATATGTTGAAGACAAATCTAATGCATACACAAAATGACACAAATGAACTCATGAGACAGAAATGAATCTTGGAAAGAGAATTGGCTACTGCAAATCAACACAAGGAGAAATTCAAGAAAAGCTCAGAAGAACTTGGTGACATGCTGAAGAATCAGAAACCTAATGGTGACACTAATGGCCTTGGATTTGAAATTGGTGAAAGCTCTAGTACTACAAACACACACAGCAAACCGCTAAGGCAACCAAATGCTTATAAATTTAATGGCAAATGCTTTAACTATAACAAGTATGGTCATAGAGAAAATCAGTGTAGATCTAGAAATTATCAGAACACTAATACACCCACCAGTCAATGTTCTAAATGCAACAAAGTTGGTCATAATTCAGAGAATTGTAGAACAAATGTAAGATGTTATGTTTGTGGGAGATTTGGACACTTATCTAATCAATGCAGAACACAAACTGGCATAGGATATGGGAAAGTTATTCAGAAAAACAATGTGACCTGTTATGCTTGTGACAAGATTGGACATATTGCAAAATTTTGTAGAAGTAAGGCACCACCGACAAATAATAATGGTGCTAGTTTGAAACGTAAAGAAAAGGTTGAAGAGGTAAAGCAAGAATTCTCAAAATAATGGATCAAAAAGTCAGATCAGAATATTGATGGGAATACTCCTCCACTAGCAAAATAGAGTAACACTCCACCGATAGGAGACTCCTCATCTAACTGAAGGAAAATCCTTTGAGGGTTTAGCAACAAATGAAATACATGCTATTATTCCCTTAGTTAATGGTGAAAAATTGAAATCACTTCTACACCGACAGATGAGTTGTTGTAACTTAAACCGACAAGCATTAAATGTGGTGGTTGGCAAAAATAACATTATAAAGCAAGTGTTTTGGCTCTATTTTTCATTCACTAAGCATTCAAATCTTTGAGAGCATGAAAATCCCAAGCGAAGGCATTCCAAGAAAATAAGTGAAGCAATCTATCAAATCATTTATCCTTAAGGCAGATCAAGGTATTTATAGCAATAGCATCTTCATCCACTCCTAAATTTATTGCAAACCATGCTGTTGTTGAAGTTGTTAAGTGACCTAGACCCATTTTTTAGCTAGTTCCTGAAATTGCTAAGAAAGATGATAGCATAGGTGCATTCTCTCAAATCCCTAAAGGAGTAGTATATGTTGAAGACCCTAGAATGTATATACACTGTCATATTGATGAGCTAGGTGATGATGAAATTAAAAATATGTATAAGACTATAATCTGTGATGAATCTGGTAATGTCAAACTTGAACACAAGATAATAGAAACCCTAGGTTTCACATAAATTCTTAGTATCCCAAATTTCCCCAAGGATGTCATAATAATTGTGTTAAGCAGGGTACATGGTGAATTTTTCTAGTTAGACTCTATTCACAAGATCACAAAAGAAGTAGTAAGGGCAGTAACAGGGTTACCCTCCACTGGCAATAGACCTGACAAAACTAAGAAGGTCTCAAATGACTTGGTGATAAGCCTAACCGGTGTAACATTTGACAAGAGATCACTAAGGGTAAACAATGTAAAGGATACAAATATCAGGTTTATCAGTATGATCCTAGGTTATAAGGCTACACGTGCAAATAGGTTAAACTCAATTTCTAGCCTATGTATTAAAAGTGCCTATGATATGGTAAATGATAATGCAAGGATAGACATATGTGAATGGCTTAAAGATGAGCTAATAGACAATCTAGGAAAGATCAAAAGGGAAAAGAAAGGATCATTCAGATTTGGAAACCTACTTGTTTGTCTGATGCTATACATAACCAAACAAGTACCCGATATTGGTGCTAAATATTTTGGATTTGATATACCGGTAGGAAAACAACTATCAAAATTGCTGAACAATATGGGAGAAAACAAAGAGAAAAACATAAATGAGCACTTTCAAGCACTAAAGGCTTGAATGAAAACAAGAGTAAGGTTATCACAAGCTATTGTGGATAAATACCAAAAGGAAATCTATTTTGTAATAAAGAAAGATGAAATTTAAATAGAGGCAGTTGTTCTTAGAACCATCTGGGTAACTAAAATGGGGTATGAGACAGATGAAAACATAATAGAAACTTATACAAAAGCCCTCCTAGAAGCTCCTAAGGAACCAGAAGAAAAAGTATTTGGTAGTGTTGAAACTATAGAAAGCCAAATTCAATCAAGGAAAAGAGTTAAGAAGGTTGACGCAAATGTTAGAAAAGGAACTCGGCAGGCAAAAGCTATTAAAGAAGATGTGCTAAAACAAACCAATATAACTGAAAGTGAGTTGGAAGCACTTCAACTGGAAACTCGCCTTTCACTGGTTGGAACTTCTTCAGAAAGTGACATACCTACTGTATTCAAGAGAGTTGAAAGGAAAAGAAAACCTTCACTGACACCTTCTCCTACACCAAAAAGGACAAGACAAAAGAAACAGGTAGTGAGGCCCCCAACAAACAAAATAACTCCAAAAGCAAAGAAGTTGACTCCTAAGAAGAAGTCAAAACAAACTATAGCTCCTGTTGATAAATTACTAAATGAAATTACTGAGGATGTCAAGTTGAAGAATATTAGCAAACTGTATAACACACTATCCGCTGATGACAAAGAGAGAGTAGAGAATAGTGTAATATTACACCTAGATATTTTCAAGAAATTTTTTGTGCAAGTTGTTGATGAAATACCGATAGATTTATATAACAGACTAGAATCTAGAAGAGTAGCTATTATTGAGCTAGATAAGAAAATAAAGATTGAAAAACTACTTGTAGTGCACCCTGTTAACTCACCTGATGAGATAGATCAATTAATCTCTGAGGCTAACCGGTTAGTATTCTCAACTACTCACCGACATGTAGCACTAATGGAAGGAAGAGTGAATCAAGTAACAAAGGAAACAATAGATGCATGGGATATATTCCTAGTAGAAAAAGAGAAATAGGAAGAGTATCAAAAACCTAAAACCTTCAAGGTATATCATAAGGACAAGGACAAAGGAAAAGGCAAGGTTGGTGGACCTCCCAGTATAAAGATAACATATAACTTACCCCCACCGCCTCTAGATACTCCACCAGTAGACACTACTAAAAATCAACCGACAACTGAGAGTATGGATACACCATGTGAGGATACAAATCCTAATTCTAAGGTGTAATATACAATGAACATTGACACTCAGGAAGTCAATATTGTGGTGGATAAGGAATCAACTAAGAAATCATATGTGGCAATAGAGCCACCGACAAAAAATATTGCAGTTGAAAACATTGGAATTGGGGAACTAAAACAAATGGAAGGATCATGTGAACCCTCAAACACTGGAATGGCAAAGACCACAGATGTGCATACTGATGCATCCACTAAGCCACCGATAACTACTGAAACCGAAAAAATGACTGAGTCACCGATAATAGGTAGCACAAAGGAAAAATTGGTAGTGGACAACATAGAGAAACAAGGAGAGCAACAAGCTCCTTCATAGGTATAGGTTGAAGAATAGGTACAAACAAAGACAGTGCCATCGTTCCAAAATGAAAAGCCTAAAATTTTGCTTGTAGAAATGCAAACTCAAATAGATCCTCCTAAGAAAGAGGAAAGAAAAGCTATAACTACAACCAGCGGATTACAGATTGTAAAAACTATTGGACAAACATCTGATATAGCCATGACTAAATTCAGACCTACTAATGTAACTGAAGTCTTATTGGATTCTATAAAGAAAATAATAGAGTGCAATGCACAAGCCTATAAGGCTATAGATGACACTTCACCAATTTTGAAGATGATAGCTCCAAAGTGTAACATAGACAATAAAGATTCTTTGAGCCAATTAGACACATTGTCTAAGTATATAACCAACAACCTAATAATACTGGACAAAAAAAATGAGGATACATTTAAGGAAAGAATGATAAAAGAGAAAGAGAAATTATTTATGGAAATTGTGAATAAGAACAAAGAGGAAATGGATACTCTTTTACTGGAACTAAGTGAAATCATTTTTTACTTCAAGAAACTATACAGAGACACATGCAAAACAGATGTATTAACAGAGAATCTTGACAAAGAAATCGGAAAAGCACAAGATAAGATTAATAATATTGCTAATAATCTAATTGGATCATCAGACTCATTTTTTGAATTAGAGAAGAAAATTGGAGAGTAGGAAGAGAAAATCAAGAAACTAGAAAATGAAAAACAAGAAATAAAGGATAAAGCTAAGAACATAAAATGCAGACTTGGTCCAAGACTAGAGTATCTTATTTCTTTGAGAAAAGAAATATCTGAGGCTCTGGTTCCTAGAATAAAGACACTGGAAGAGAAAATGCACATACTCACTAGTACAGTGTAAAGAACCCAAGAGGCTATAAAAGATAGTAAGACATTCAGCAACAACATAAATTTAATTTTGACAGATATTTTTCAGATTGTAACCCATCGGTTACAAGAATCTAAGTAGGACTCCACTAACAGTGAATGACAACCTTTGTCATTGATGTCAAAGGGGGAGTAGAGGCAAGGAGAAAAATAATCAGCAGAAAAATGATCAGTAGATGACACCATAAGCTCAGGGGGAGCACATTCTTTTTGGGTAACACATTTTTGGTAAAACAATTCTTGCAGTCTATTTTTTGGGGGGATATCAGTTTTGGACACTTTTTTATTTTTCTCATGAGTGTTGCCATCAATGCCAAAGGGGGAGATTGTTGGCAAATGCACACTCTAATGAGAAATTGTAGGTGATTTAAGGTTTTGTCATTGATGCCAACCTTGCAATCATATGATATTGGCAAGACAAATATATTGGCACCAACAATGACAAACTCTACACCGACACACATAACACCGACATTGAAAGGAAGGATATCGGCACCCTAGCCGAAAGGAATTTTGTTGATAATATATTTTGTAATTAATTAAAAAATCATTGTAAGCCGACATGGCGAGTTGTAATATGACTCATATATGTATGAGATCATTATAGAACATTTGAAAACAATGAGATAGGTGAAATTATGTAGACCTAATATGCGATTATAGGTTAAGGGTTTATGTATGAAGCAGAGCTAAAACTGGTACTAGATCTGGCATAGCAAATGCTAATTTGAAGCAGTACAAGACATTGGATTTATATAATCCATTTTTGTAAGTCAGTGTGACTTCTTTTGTAATTGAGCAGTGAGCTCTAGGAACTTGGCCTTCCTGCATGTACATGCCCCTCTTGTAAAACAGTAATATTCCCTTATTGGCCAGTAAGTGAATATTGTGGGTCACAAATCCCACCGAGGTTTTTCCCACACCGGGTTTCCTCATTAAACTACTATGTTATGGTGGAATTTTCATGTGGTTATTGTTATTCTTGTTTACTACATTATTTTTGGTTTACTGGTACTCAGTATTGATATGCTTTACATGTTTTAAATCAAGTAAATTAATTAACTGGTTAGATATTGACTCACCCCCCTCTCAGTATCTTTGGGAATCCTAACAATATCATCAATTTCCTTTTGTGTTTTCCTTATTTTCTTATCAATATCCTCTATTAAATGGTGTGGTTTACATGCTTCCCTGTACAACTCTTTGTATTCCAAAATGGTGGAATTTAGTGCTGGTAACAAAGAATCAATCTGTCATGTATAGTCTTTAATTGTCTCATCAAAGAATTCATCTTTCTCCTTATTCACTCTTTCCTTAATGGTCTCTTCATTTATTTTATCCATAGTTTGAATGTTAGAAGCAATGAATTTGGACAATGTGTCCAATTTGCCTATAGATCCATCAATATGATCAACTTTACATGCCAGTGCAATCATTTGCAAAATTGGTAAAGTATCATCAATGGCCTTAAATGCTAAGGCATTGCATTCTGTAATCCTCTTTATTGAATCTAAAAGTACATCTGCAACATTTGTTGGTCTATAATTCATAGTAGAGGTGCTAGGAGAAGTGCTTGGTTCTACAATTGGTTTCTTTTCTTCTTCAGATGTCTACATAGTTACCTTAACCACTTCTTCTTCCTTGCTTCCATCTTTAACCTCTCTTCATCCACTTTTTCTTCCTTCTTATCTTCATTCTTATTTTTAACCTTACTTTCTATCTTACTATCTATCAGTTCAGATATATTCTATTTATGTCCCTTTTCTACTTCTGCCGTATTTCAGTGTTAAGCTAAGAGTCAATAGTGTTCATCAGTGACTCAAAGATCACAACATTTGTAGCTTCTACTTTCTTTACCTCTGTAGTATCCTTATCCAATACAATATTGATATCCTAGGTGTCCATATTCATGGTAAAAATAATGTCTGACTCCGGATTAATGTCATATTTTGTTACTTCCTCTGACTTCTCTTCTTCAGGCTGACTATCCATTTGTGCCAATGCCTTTAAGATTATTAGAGGGGTGTCGCATGCTGGTGGAGGTAGATTATCCTTAACTATAATATCCAATATATTGCCAATCTTACTCTTACCCTTGTCTATCTTTTGATACACTTTAGTGAATGACTTATCCATCTTTTTTCTATCTTTCTCTTCATTCTTCTCTCTCTCAACACAAAATATGTCTCCTTTATCATTCGTTTCATCTGCAATTTATTTCACTCTATCGGTGATAAGACTAACTTGCCGGTGACCACTCACAAAAATAGTTTTATTGGCTTTAGATATAAGATCATCAATTTCCTGCTTGGAATTAACAAGATGGACAACTAATAGAGCTTCTACCTTCAATTTCTTATCAAGTTCCATAACAAACATTCTCTTTTCTTCTAATATTCCTTGTTACAAGCTAGGGTTATCATTGCATGAATAGATCAACCTATCAATGCTTGATACAACCACTAGACTTATAGAATCCACATGAGGGTATTAAACCATGTCATGAATCCCCATGAGGGACGCTGGCCATTGCCAACAATAAGCATCTCATTTCATTCACAGATCAATGGTCACAAATAAAGATTGAGTATACTTGGACAAACAAAAACAATTTGCATTTGATCATTGTAGGTGCATTCATTTTTTTTAAATCATCATTCATTTCATTTAGTTGCATTTAATCATTGCATTAGTTTGCATTCAATTAAGTGCATTTCATTAATCATGTAGTGTATCATCATTATTATTTGCATTAGGATCATTGAAGTTCATTAAGATCATTTAGTTGCATCTTCGCACTTAGATTCATAATCATTATAAGCATTTCATATAAACATCAAAAACATTTGAATAACATATTACATAATATTTCATTTGCATTTACATCATCTTTCGCATTTAAAAAGAAAAACAAACCATTCATTTGCATTTCCATATAGATCATCTCATTCACATCATTTAAGTTAATAATCATTTTCATTTTGCATATTCAAAATCAAAAGTATATCATTGCATCATCATATAGAGAATCATCATAATGAAGAGAAATGATTATAACATCATCCATATAATCAATGCATATAGATCATCATAATATAGAGTAACATACATAATAAAATATCATCATATAGAGTCCATGTCTGCATATAGATCATCATAAACAATAAAAAGTCCAAGCATACAATGATATCAGATCAAACATACAAGTGCCTCATCAATACAAGTCAAGTCAAGGTTGTCCTGTACCACTACCACCTGACTCTGTCCATCTCTATGGTTGTGGGCGAGAAGATTCTCTAGATGCCTATCTCACATGAACACCACTCCTCTACAGAGGTCCCATGACTCCACCACTACTAGTATCCATCCTCACAGTGTATGATAGCTACCTGATCTCTAGCTCTTTGTGACTAGATCCTCATATAATCATCACTAGTGTGATGTGTCCTTCCTGTCCTAAAATAGTGCTCTAACAATATCAGCTAAGAGAGTGCCCAATCCAACCTACTGAATATGATCAAGGAGACCCTGAGTATCCTGATGTCTCCTAATAGCCCTGTCTCTCTCTGTCATGAGTGTTTTTACCTATTCTCTAAGCTGATATATCTATGCTCTGAGACTATCCATGGTCTCTTGCTCTGGCACATCCTACACTAGCACATCCTGCTGAGGAACATGACCCCCAATCCCCTCATCTCCACCTCCTTGTCCACCTGTTGGAATCTCTATTCAAGTAGATCTCAGAACTCGTTGTCTAATAAGTGGAACATCATCCTTTGGATCCTCATCCTCTCCACCATGAGCTGCAATAACCCTAGGGTCTAGCTAAATCTAACTAAAATCAATGCCTCTCCTTCAACCCTCATCCAATCCAGTCATCCTGCCTCCTCCTATAGAGGGCAACCCTCTCAGTGACCTCATACCTACCCTGCCAGTATCCCTTCCAATCCATCCTACCTCTCTCCCACCCATAGGAAGTGGTCTCCCAATCCTGCCAACTGGTCTAAAAGGTCCTCCACAAACTCTCAATCAACCTCCTCTTAGTCTAGGTCTCCTCTTGCCATGAGCTCCATCTCCTGAGCATCTCTAAGCTCTCATCTCCATCTCTACCTCCTAATAATGGGATCATCTAAATCATCATCCTCATCTCCTAAGCTAGGAGGAGGGTCTATCGGATTGATAATACACAGAAATGGGTGTGCAAGTATGTACTGAGAATAATCTATACTAATCCTAGGATCTAGAATGTGCAATTTCATATCATAAGCCACCCTAGGAGTAGCTAGAAACTCTGCATGTGCTATCTCAAATGACAAAGAAGGTCCCCAATCTTGCCTATATCTATACTATCATGCATATATCGTGACACTAGTAGGCATGGGCTGAATGATACCAAACTGTCTCAAAATGCAACTAATTAACTGCCACTCAACAATGTATGGAGTCCGACCAATGAGATATCTACTATGCATAATAAATGGTAATGTCTATGCATCACCCATCCATGGCTCAAAATCGATATACAATCTCTAAATAACACTATCCATTGAATAAAGAACCCAACACCAATACTCCATCTTACCTAGCTTATGTTGAGTAAGGATACTTGCATACACATAAACATATGGCTGCCTCTCACCATGAACTTTGTTGGTGTAAATAATTATTCATCATGGATATTATTACACTTACTTAAGTTTACTTAGGATAATGCATTTCATAGTAGTTTGGATATGAGACACTTGGGTGTTTGTGTCACATTGGGATAGTGTGTGTAGGAGAAATTCCACCTCTTATGGTGTTGATCTTGTTATTACACTATCATATCCACTTATTGTGGAGTGATAATTCCACCTTCGGTGGGTGATCAACCTCATGTGGAATATTATATTATTTCTCCTACCTACTCACACCTATTTCCTACCTACCCTTGTTTCTTATTGAGCCACATGTCATATTTGTGTGCTCATACATATCCCTAGCCTTGCCTATATAAGCAAGCCTCTATTCATTGTATTGGTGATATAATCCAGTTGATTGTTGATCATTTTCTATTGATGAGAATACAGTTTATTCTTGTCCCATATTATGTCTCTATCTTGTACATTTCATTGACCTCTTGATCTTGGCAAAATCCAACATGGTATCAGAGCTATTGGAGCTTCATTGATTCGTCTTGAAGAGGGATTATTGTGACGTCAAGAGGCAGATCTGAGGAGCATCATCATTTGGAGGCATCCTAGACCAGATCCGACCTCACCATTGCGTCCGGAAGGCCATTTCCATGAATTTTGGTTATAAAGTTGGCCTATTTTGGTGAGAAAATTTTTTTCTCCATTTTTGCCTATATCGTACGGATTTCGAAATTTTTTTATTAATATTCGCAAAAAAAAAAATTTCGTTTTTTCTGAAATTGTTTGGAAAAATTCAAAAATCAAAAAAAAATTGAAAAGGCAAAAAAAATTAAAAAAAAAGAAAAATCAAATTTTGGGGGGTCCGCAGACACCCCCCCCCCCGTGCTAGCCATACCTGCCATTTTGCAGGTACCTGCAGGTCTGTGCGTGCAGGTAGACGAACGTACCGCAGTCTCCACTGTCCTTGCCGTCTGCGCTCAGCTCCGGCTCGTCCTTCATCCGCGCCCCCCTCCGCAGCTCCGCCAGTGCTGCTTCCTCCCGGCTCCGCACGTTGTCTGCCGCCCAGCAGTGTCTCCACCGGCTCCTCCAGACTGCAGCGCCCGCCTCTCCACCACCAACGCCGCCAGCCTTCGGCTTCGCCACCAGCGGCTCCTCCTGCCGCTCCGCCTCCGAGCACCGCCACGCGGCCAACAAGTCACCACAACCGGCGAACCCGTGTCCGCCACGTGGCAAGCGGCCACTGGCCCGCGAGTACCTTCCGTACGCAGTGTCAGCATTTTCCGTATGCCACGTCATCAGTACGGACTGCCACATCAGCCTTGCACAGTCAGCACGCACGCAATCTGTCCGTACAGTACGGATGCCTAGTCAGCCAGGCAGCGAAGTTTTGGTGACGGTCATACGGCCATCAAATTTAAAACAGTGTTTTGCTGACATCAGCACCACATCAGCAGGGTTTGAAAATTTTTGGACCCCCTCTCATTTGCATTTTTGATTTTGCAGTTCAACTTCAAATGGCCATAACTTGCTCATTTTTGCTCCTTTTTTGGTGCAATTTTTTTTGAAATGGGCTAGAATTTTGTGCTCTCCGTAGTGGTGAAAGAATTTTTTGATTTTGATGCACGGATTTTTCAGAAAATGCAGTTTTTGGTGACTGTCCCTGAGTAATCCCAGTTTTTGCAACTTTAGAGGCTTCGTTTGGGGTCATCCGACCTCCTTTTTAGGTGCCATTTTTTTTGAAAGTGCGTATTTTTTCATCTACTTTCACATGATGCTATCAAATTGATGTCATTGTAAGTAGAAATTGTACTTTCAGATCTTGGCCATTTTTGGCTCTCTTGGTACTTGTATATTTGCTTGAATCTCAGTTAGATTCATTGCACTATTTATTGAAGTCTCTTGTATCTCATTTGAGAAGTTGTAAAATTTGCATCATAAGCCCACTTTGCCTTGTTTTGCAAGTGGCTCATTGTAATCGCACTAAGTATAAAGTGCCAAAATCATCACTTTAGGGGGGGTACTTTGATTGATTGAATTTGGGGGGTGTCTCTTGTACTTTTGTGCTCTTGTGTTCTTTCCTTTTTGCCGCTATGGTTTCTTCTAAGTTTCCTCTCTTAACTCCACATAACTATGCTACTTGGAAAATTGATGCATGGAGTAAACTTATGGAAAAAGGACTCACTCATTACATTGATGGAACTATTATTGCTCCAGCTGATCCTAAGGCTAATCCAGTTGGTCACTTAGATTGGCTCACTAAAAATATCATGGCAATTGGTACCTTAAGAAAGTATGTATCAAAGGATCTCATTTTTCATATTGAGAAATGTACTCTAATCAAGGATGCTTGGCAAAAGTTTCAAGACTTGTATGGTCAAGTTGATGAGATTAGGGGATATCAAATTGATAGTGATCTCACCATGTTAGATCCTAAGAACTTTGATACTATACAAGATTATGTCACTAAGGCAAATGAGTTGAGGGCACAACTCAAAGATTGTGGCATTGATAAAAAGGATACTCAATTGATATTCAACTTGATAGGCAAGCTTCCACAAGAATATGCAGCATTTGTTTCTAGTTTCCAAACTCATAGGATGACAATGGGTTCAAGCTACAAAATGCCTACATTTGATGCTTTCAATGAAATGTTGATGATGGAACAAACTAAGTTGATAAGCATGGGCATTCTTAAGACTTCTTCTAAGTCTCAAGCATTAGTGGCAAATCAAGGAAACAAAGGAAATCAAGGAAAGGACAACTCAAACAAGAAGAAATGGAAATCAAAACCTAAAGAAAAAGCACCATCTTCTCCACAACAAGGAGATTCATCCTCTTCCAAGAAAGATAATTCACCAAAGAGAGAGAGACCTACTTGTGCTTATTGTAAAAAGATTGGTCATGAGGAACATCATTGCCATACTAAGAAGATTGATGAGCTCACACATATCATCAAAAAGCATAACATTGATTTGCCTAAAGTCTACAAAAAGGATGATTCATCAACTTCCACTTCCTCACATTCAAAAGGAAAAGGGAAAGCATTCATGGCTTCTACAAGTGGAAAAACTCACTCTTTTGGAACAAGAAAAGGAAAAGCTCTATGTGCTACAACAAATCATACTTCAGAGAGATGGCTTCTAGATTCAGGGGCTTCTCATCATATGGCATCTTCACAGTCTATGTTCTCTACATTTGAGCCTTGCACCATGCCACAGATTTTGATGGGCAGTCATACATACATGGATGTGATTGGGAAAGGATCTATTGACATTGGGGATAACTCCTTCAATGATGTGTTGTGTGTACCCCACTTGACAAACAATCTCCTTTCTATCTATCAAATCACACATGGCACAACTAAGAGAGTTGTGGAGTTTACACCTGACTCAGTTTTTATTAGAGACATGGAGACTAGAGCTATCATTGCAACTAGGGTGGTTGATCATGCATCTCGGTTATACACCTTTTCAGATTTTGTTGATGATGATGATTTCACATTTGATGATTCTACACATGATGATCACACTTATTGTGATGATTCAGATTTTGAGGAGAACTTTGGACACTTGAACATGGGGATTCTCACAAGTAACACAGTTCTTGAGTCTTGTATTTCATCTCCTCATATTGATATCACCTCACCTATTGCACCTGATGATGCAGATAGTGCGACAGTTTTGCCTACATGTGATTCAGTGCAGTAGGAGATACATTGTCTTCCAGCTTCAGATTCATGGGATGATTACATGACAGATATTGAAGGTTTGTTTGTGGAATCCTACATTGCAGATTTGGGAGACATCATTGATGACATACATCTTCTCTTTGATGAAGATGATCCTTCTTCGATTGTTGCGAGGGCACACTTTGACCCTCTTGTTCATTCTCTACATGATCATTCTTTTGAGGTTGACATGATTGTGGATACTTATGTACAGTAGTTGGAGGAGGTCTCTTTATTCTTTGAGGAGACACATGAGTCTTTGGATATTGTTCTACATCCATCTCCACTAGATCTTGGAGTGCCTTTTTCAGCAGTGTGGCATAGTTTACCACCTTTGGAAGGGGTATCTTTCAGCATCGACATGGGGACACTTGAGCAGTTTTCAGAGATTCCTTTCATCATGAGATTTCTTCATACATCTTCCCTTCATGATTGGGGAGACTTCATGGATACACCTTTGGTTTTGTTTCTTCCTAAGGGGAGGAATGTTGTTCGACGTTCGTGGAGCAGTTTCTTCATACATCGAGCTTCTATCATTGGTGCAGATTCTTCATTGAGGGAGGATCACAGTTTGACTTCTCTTCTTCTCTCATATGGGGGGGACTTTTTCCTCACATGGGGTTTTGTTCCTCACATACTTCTTTGAGAGTTCTCTTGTATAGCTTTCATCTCTTTTTTGGGGGAGGGTTTTTTCCCATTGGGTTTTTCTCTCTTTCCCCACCTTGTGAGAGATTTCATTGCATTGGTTTGCATGCATTTGAATTTGTTCATGGGTACCTAACATGGCCTCGTAGCCGGGACCCATCTTGCATTGCTTAGTTGCATTGTAGACTTAAGTGCATTCCCCTAAGTTGCACTTAAGGGGGGGTGTTGGTGTAAATAATTATTCATCATGGATATTATTACACTTACTTAAGTTTACTTAGGATAATGCATTTCATAGTAGTCTGGATATGAGACACTTGGGTGTTTGTGTCACATTGGGATAGTGTGTGTAGGAGAAATTCCACCTCTTATGGTGTTGATCTTGCTATTACACTATCATATCCACTTATTGTGGAGTGATAATTCCACCTTCGGTGGGTGATCCACCTCATGTGGAATATTATATTATTTCTCCTACCTACTCACACCTATTTCCTACCTACCCTTGTTTCTTATTGAGCCACATGTCATATTTGTGTGCTCATACATATCCCTAGCCTTGCCTATATAAGCAAGCCTCTATTCATTGTATTGGTGATATAATCCAGTTGATTGTTGATCATTTTCTATTGATGAGAATACAGTTTATTCTTGTCCCATATTATGTCTCTATCTTGTACATTTCATTGACCTCTTGATCTTGGCAAAATCCAACAAACTTTATGATGAATAGGCCGCATAATAGCAATGTGCTCCCAAGACCAAATTTGCAAAAGTGTGCATCCTATTGATAGACTAGCACTCTCATTGAAAACAACCTGATGAAGATCATGATACAAATGAGCGAGCATACAAACACCCCACACATATCGCGTCCAATGCTGCATCATGCTCTGAAGAATCTCACCCCAACCAATTGAAAAACCTTGAGATCTCTTGTCTGGATAGATGAATCCCCCAATCAAACCTGCAAGAATTGCAGGGAAAGTCGTAATACATAATCATATCCTCCCATTGGGTCTCTCCTCTCAAAATACTCTCATCACCAAATATGGCTCTACAAGCCTCTATCCTTCCATGATCTTGAAAATAATACTAGACTAACTCACCAGTCACTAGGATGTGGAGAATCATGTAGACATCCTCAAGCGTCACACTAATGTCACCCGTGGGTAGGTGGAAAGTGTTATGCTCGCTATGCCATCTCTTGACTAAAGTTATCAACAATCCCTATTGTGATTAATATCAAACATGTATAACAAGTGGCATAATCCACATGCATCTATATGTCTCACCTCAGCATGTGTAAGCTCTAGCACTAAGTGGCGCATAGCCGAGAATTTCTCCCAACACTAGAGAACATCAAGTTTCTCCTGTTTACCAAGAGAATTTGATCAATTATCAATAATCTATCTAGCTCTCACAGAGATCCCTAATCTATCACATCAACAATTGATAAATCTTTTCAAATGAATAAAATCAAACTATCAAATCAATCTAAACCTATCAATCATGGTTTTCTATCAATCACTGAGTTCAATCAAACTCTACTATGCTCTTCATTATAAATTGTGTCAGTTTCTTAAAACTAATCTATCAATCTATCCAATCAAATAAAATCAATCAATCATTTATCCTATCAATCAACATTATCAAATTTCAATCAATCAAGACATCAATTGAATGCCTAACAAAACACAATGGTGCATCATAATGTCTAAATTTAATCATCAAAGTGAATTTTAACAATGACCAACATCAAACAAATTCATTTGAGGCATAAGTACTAAATCTTTTTAACAAAAGTGCTATTCTATTGAACGCAGGTGCTAAATCAAACACATACACGAACCTTTTTCACAAATGTGCTAAACCTTGGAACAAAAGTGTGAAACAATCATAAGTGCTACCCTATCCATCATATGCGCAAACACTCTAAACAAAAGAACCAACAGAACAAATGCACTAACATACATTATAAAGGTGTGAACAAAATGAACATATGCACTTAAAAAATCAAAAGTGTTAACCTTAAATGCAAATGCACTAACAAAAGAAACAAAAGAGCTAAATAGGATGCCGAAAATCGAAAAAAAATTCAAAAAAGCCAAAAACATACCAAACAAACATGGAAAATTGTAGGAAAAGCTGCAAAAAGACTCGAGATAAGGTACATACTGGATACCCATACTCAAGAGGTCGCTAATATTGTCGAACATGCTCAAATCAATGGTTCTCCAATGGAATCACCATTTTGCCACCTCACCAAGATAATCTCTTCACAAGTTGACAAGGATGTCAATGAGAATAAAATTAACTTTGGTTAATTTTATATTTACCATTTGGAAGGGTAATTAATGCTTTTTGAATGGGGCAATTTTATTTATTTTTCACAAATGAATTTAATTGACGGACCTTTTGAATTATCGTGAGATCAATCGCTTATCCAATTTTTTCAACAATTTCACGATCAATCTCCTGAGGGGGCACACAATTAGGATTTTTATCTCTATTAGGAACACTATCGAGACTTGATTTAATCTTTGAAACAATGTTGTCTTGACAACATTTCAAAGAGGGGAAAAATGTATACATATAAAAATGGCTATGAGCGATTAAATAAATATTTTATATTTATTTAATGCTTATTCTTCTATTAAATAGTTAATTTAAAAAGATTACTTTGTTTAATTCATTTTGTGTCTTTCTATTAATTAATTTAATTGAAATATTTTATTAATTAATTCATCTATCCTATTCTCCTAATTAATTAAATATATAAATATTTAATTATTCTTCTAATCGGTTAATTAAATATCTAATATTTAATTATTTCCTCCAATCATTTGAATATATAATATGTAATGGTTATTATTGTATCCTATAGTCTCAAATATTAAATAATTTCTAAATTATTTAATTCTCTTCCAACTCATCTTCCATCTCCACTTCATCTTCCCTTTGCCAACTTATCAATCATGTGGCTAAAGACATTAATATTTCTTAAATATTAATTCATCATTTATCTCCAACTTCCAAATTTAATGAAATATTGTGTATGTACACATATTTCATAACCTGCTTCTATATTCTCTCCAACATCCCTATATCTTAGGAAGGACTTGAGTCCACTTGTCCTCTCATACCTAAATCTTCTCCAATCATCCCTAGATTCTCTCAATCAACAACCCAGTCAAGGTGAGATGAGTGACACTTGTTTTCTCCTTCCCTCTTTCTCTCAACCTTCACCTTTGCTCACAACCATCCAAATCTACAGATCTGATCATGACCCTTGATCCAGGCCACATCATCTTATCCTCTCAAAGTCTATAGAATTAGGAGTTTGAGTTGAGAAAGAGTTAGTCTTCAAGTGAGTTTTCAAGTTAATCATTTGTGAAAACTTATGCATCCATGAGTTTTGATCTTGAAGCAAATAGCAATTAGGATTTTAGCATAATCATTTAGCATTGCATATCATAGTATTAGTTAACTATCAGTTATCAGTGCTTGTCTAAGAGAACATCATCTGCAACTAGAAATAGTGGAGTTAGGAAACAATGAGACTTAAATCATGAAGGTAAAAAATAGTGTTTTTATTTTAATATTTAGTTCATGTAGTTTCATTGGTTGAGTTTGGATTTCCTGTAGCATTTCCTTTGTATTTTGTGAAACTAACATGTTGCAGGTAGTATTCTAATGATGAAATTCAAGTTGACACATATACCTTAGGGTGAATCTTTCGAATCTTTTTCTTCATAGGTTTAACATCAAGAATTAGGACAATGTTATGAGTGACAATCTTAGGATCTACGTTAGGCATGTCAGAATATATCCAAGGAAAGATCTCAAAGAATTCAAGTAACAACTCAGCATATTGTTTTTTCTCTTCTTCATCAAGACATTTCTCTATCTTGATGATTTTATCTTCAACACAAGGATCCATCTTCATATCAATGATGTCATTTATTAGGAGATTTCTTTTTTTAGGAGCATCTTTTAATTGAGGAAATTCTTTAACTATCTCATCATTATTTCATTCTTTCCCAAAGTAAGCTTCCACATTTAGACAATAAGGAAAATTACAATTATGATTATAGTGAGGAAAGTTGTCATAAGCTCCCAAGAATTCAGCTAAGGAATCATCGGTAGAAAAAACATCTAAATAAAAGACACAAGAAGGGTCACAATAAGTATGTTCTGGATATTTTAGTGAGGGAGAAGCAAAAATAACATTAACACTAATAGATGATCTCTTAGAGGCTTTAGTATGCTTGAAAGGATCATAACCAAGCCCAAATTTCATATCACGAAAGTTGCTTTCCAAGGGAACTTTAATCTCTTGTTCTTCAGCACCACATCCATTTCCATTATATCCACACCTAGATAGGATGTGAAAACCAAGACCATAAAGGTTAGTCATTTCTGAGGAAGAAGGAGGATTTTCAAAAAGTGAAGGATCAAAATCTTCTAGACTAGAAACTAAGGGAGATGAAGTCGGAGAAGCCACCACAAAGTTATTACTCAATGGCCCAGACAAAGTAGATTACTTTTTAGGTTCTTCTTCTTCTTTCTTCTTTCTGACCTTAGGTTCTCTAAGGGAAATTCTATATTCCCCTATGAAATTAGGATTGAAATAAAGGGATCCCCAATCATCTTCTACAAGAATATTCTCAAGAGAGAAAGTATCCCGAATCATAGAATCGAGCTAAGAAGACTCTTCCTCAAGAACGTTAGGTCCAATTGAGGAAGTATTGGGAATTGATTCAGATATAGGAGATAATTTTGATGAACTAGTCACACTAATCGGAGTAGAAGTTTTAGAGGAATTATATAAGATAGTTGGGGAATAATTGATTGAAGAGGATTTAGAACTTGATGCTTGTAAACAAGCCTGGAATCTTGTGTCACCTAACAAGGTGTATGTTGTATTGTTGTAAATGAATTTGATTTGCTTATGCAATGTACAAGGAACAACTTGCATGCTATGAATCCAAGGTCTCCCTAGAAACAAGTTGTATGTCAACTCTCTAGACATGACATGGATAGGTGTGGGTAAAGTAAAAAGACCTACCTTAATAGGAAAGGTGATAATACCTATTAAAGATTTAGCAACATTATCGAAGCCATAGATGGTAAGAGAATCAGGATTAATAAGAGATGTATCAACATTGATCTTATGCAACAAGTTAATGCTACAAACATTAAGGCTAGAACAATTGTCCACCAGCATTTGTCTTATCACACTATCATTTATGATAACCATAATCATTTAGGGATCATATTGTTTTTGAATTTGACTAGAGGGAAGCTCATCTTGTGTAAACACAATTTGAGACTTAGGTGTTGTAATAGAGTTAATCAAGCAAGCCATATTATTAGATATCACTATGGGAGGGACATTCAATTTTTTCAAGGCATCTTGTAGAATTCCATGATGAGTTAAGAATGTTTGAAGAAAATACCAAAGGGATATCTTGGCTGGAGTAGCTTTAAGTTGTTTGACAAGATCATATTCCTTACCAAGGGTTTGTAAAATGTGAGGTGCTTGAAGAAGAATGGGTTGAGGATTGGGTAGAGGAGTTGGAGCAACTAGAGGAGGGTTAGGTTGCCTATCATTTCTCATGTTATAGGTATGGGTAACTGCATTATAACTCTCCTTAGTTAGTTGTCTATCATAGCTATAAGGACTCTTAGTAGGATTCCTTCCTTGAACTATAATGATAGGTTTGTTTGGAGTGTTAAAGGAATCATGACTATATCCACCTTGAACCGTGAAAATAGGTTGATTAGGAAGAGTTGAAGTTGGAGAAGGAAAAGCACCTTGGACAACAAAAAATGGTTTTCTATGTTCATTCACATTGATCATATTAATTAACCTTTTAGATGTGTTATTCTTGTTTGAAAGTTTAGGCAAAGACATAAAGTCATCAAGGGATTCATCCAATAAAGCATGATAATAGTGATTGAAAGGCTTATATTTGGACTAAAAAGGAGACATAACATCATAGAGGGAATCACGAGAGTCAACCATGCTGCTAGATCTAGTGGAGGAGTTGATAGGAATGTACTTATGAGAGGAATCATTCAACTTATCTTTCTCATCACCACAAAATCACATAGTAACAAGGTTGATTAATTTTTGACAAAATAAGGGTTTAGAAGGTTTAGGGTTCAAAAAATTATCTATAGCTTCATCTAATTCATCCTTACTAAACTCATAATCAACAAAATTGCATACATCATCAAAAGCATGAACATCTTGCGAATATAAATCTAACATTTTGAAATGAAAATGAAAGAAACCCATCTCTATTTTTTTTCTTTAAAGAAAATGAAATAAACTAGATCTATATCTAACAATGCAATGCAATTAAAATGAAATTGGATTCGTGTTAGGTTCACCAAAGATGTGTAGGGGACAAAGTGAGACTAAGTATGGAAACCCTAATCCAACTCTCATACACACTCACGGAATATGAAAGAGCCTAGGGACGTAACACACATCAGCTACTTCTTATGAGAAAGAGAGAGACATGGATTATCTCTTAGGTTTTATATTCCTTTGCTATAAATGAGAGAGAGGAATGATGCAAAATGCAACCTAACCTAGAATGAAAGTAAGCAAGAAAACCTTAATATGAGAATGCAGATCAAAGAAAAATTGATACACTGCTAAAATGTATAGATTAGAAGGAAAAATTAGAGGTGCACCTGTGTCTAAAATCTGAGTAGAAATGTCTGGGACTAGGGTGACATGCGATAGTATTGATTCTGAACTTCGGAAGCTACAACTGACAGGAGGGATTCTTGAGCCTGCAAATTATTGTCTTGCTAAGTCCTATTGACAGAGGGAAAGACCATGGTGCCATGCCACTATCCTGGGCTAGAACAGGGCACTATGCCCCTTTCCTTAGGGTTTTTTCCAAGATTTGCAACCAAGAACTATTCTTATATACTCTTCTGATCCTGAAACTTCTAGCGATGCTCAAATCCAAATCTCCACCTGAAGCCGAAAAAGGGATTTTGGGGTGGCTATATAGGGTTTTTCCTTAGTGAAATCCCTGTGTTAGTGAATTCCACTTCCATGAATAGTTGATAATGTACTAAAAATGTGTGTGCAAGAACCTTGTGTGTGTGAAAGATCCCAAGAATGAAAGTAAACAACCCAGAGCAACCATAAAGAGTAAAACCTAACTGCTTATAATTGACAAAGTAAATGCTCTATATCCACAATTCAAAGTGATCTAAAGAATGAATATGAATAAAAATATAGCTAATGCAAAGACATGAAACCATACCCAACCCCAAGGGAGAGGTACAAGCCAGTCGTCAGTCAGTGATCTCTGATTGTTCTTCAACATCTTTAAAAGCCCCCAATGGATAAAATGATGCTTGATGAATGCTTGATGGATGAATTTTGAATATTGTTGAAGACTTCAAAGATCTAGTCTTTCACTGCAATGAAGGTTCTTATGCTACAAAAACCTACTCTTAGATTCTTAGAAGAAGAACTCTTCAAATGAAGAAAGAGTGCTCTTAAGTATGAAACCCTAGATCTTAATTTCATGTTTAGGCCAAGCTAGGATTTTAATTTCATGGTGATATTTTGGGGTTAAGCATTATTATATCATAGGATTGTGCTCCCGAAATTTTGGGAAAAAATCCACGGACCATGTGAATTCTTGCCATGGTCTGACCAAATTTTCACCAAATTCTCGAGGCCATTAGATATGATGACATTAGAGTGCATCCAAAATTTATACTTGATTTCAAGATGATTTGATATGTGAAATTGGGCCTAAATTGTCAAAATAAGACATAATTAGGGTTTATGATTAAATGACTCATTGGAGGAATAAGATGAAAAGGGGCACACTTAGGGTAAAGGGACCAAGTTTATAATATATAAAGTGATGAGACATGACCTTATATTTAATTAAATCAATTAATTAAATTCTTAAAGGGGATTTAGAAATGCAAGATGCAAGACACACTAAGGTAGGTGCTAACCTAAGTGTGAAATTGTACCACCCTAGCAAGGGTGTACAATTTACGACACTAAAATATATATATATATATACATATAGATATTTACATATATATACATATATATATATATATGTATATATACATATATATATATGTATATATACATATATACATACACACACACACACACACATATATATATACACATGTAAATATGTATATGTATATATATACACATACATATATCTCTCTATATATGTATACATATATACATATATACATATATATACATACATATATATGTATGTATATATATGTATGTATATATGTATATATACATATATATACATACATATATATACATATATATGTATGTATATATATATATACATGATGTGATGCATTATTTTTGTGTTGGTATGTTTTTTAATGTTTTTATGGTGCTTATATATATAACAATGTAATCAATATGATAATGTAGTCTATGCATGATGCTTATGGTATGGATACATGTTAATGGTGATCTATGATTTCTTATGTGATGCAATGAAATATATACATGATGTGATGCATTTATTATTATTTTTTTATATACTTATGTTATTGTCATGTCATAAAATTGCAACCCTACCAATTTTAACCACATTTGAGGTCTTCACCTTGGCGATGAAATCTTCCTTCCCAAATGAGACCTCTTTCTACACTTTCACCTGAAAGCCTTCCCTATTTCTACCTCTGGACCCTGTTCAGGCCCCAAGATAGGGCCCCAAGATAGCTCCCTCTAGTCCTATCTGCATTTTGAGATTCCAAATCTCCCTGATGTCAGCCTTTAGTGAGATGAATTAATCTTCTAAGGCATGTATAAAAGGGATTTGGTCCTCTCATTTGCATATACAACAAATAGATGAATAGGCGAGATAGAAAATACATGAATAGGTGGTACACAAAATACATGATAGGAAAAATTCAAGTGAAAGTTTTTCATTATCAAGCATACAAGAGTTCAAATCTTCTTCATTCATCCATTGGAGCAACATTACAACATTCATTAAGCATGTGTGTGTGTGTGTTAGGTTTTTTTCATGTTACATTCCACTTCATACAACATTTGTGATTACATTCAAGAAGAAAGGCAACCATCATCAACAAATTGCAGATCTACTAGGTATACATTTCCATTATTTACATTCAACCATTTGCAATTGCTTTCTTTCAAGGTTGATTCCTCAACTGGGGTTTGACTAAGGCAAACCCTATCCACAAACCTTCTTCACTTCTTTTCTATGTGTAGGTTGTAGGTGTGTGGATGTATTTTTATATTTGGACTCCATTTACAGAGGCAAAAAAATCATTTTTCGTTTCGTAGATTTTTCGGAGGACCGTGTGCACTTTCAACATGGTTCCAATAAATTTACTCCAAATTTACAGGGAAGATCCGTATCAGTCTAAATATCTAATATCCAAAGTTACAATGTGATCCAGAACCAATAGCTCCCCATTTCACTCATTTTATCTCTCTTTTCTACATAGTCAACAAGCCAACTTTCTCACTTACAAAAGAGGGCAAATCACACTTCAACCCTTGCAATCCACTTGGAATTCACATCCTTGTTTTTCTTGGATTTGGATCTAGTGGATTCAAGCTCCTCTTTTGAATGTAAAGTTCTCCCAATTGAAAACCATCCTAGTGACTTCCTAGGTGGGGAGTCACTAAGGTTCAATTTTCCACTTTACATTTTGGTGAACCCGACATCTTACACATTAATTCTGACTTCTCATTATTAGACATGATTAAGTGTAATTTTAATTTCAAATTTTCATTTCCAAGTTTGATCTATTTGCAAGTTTTAGAGGTTAATTGCATCAAAACCCTAATTTTTTATTTTGAGGAAATTAAGCTTGTGAAGTGTAAAATTTTAATTGCTTGTTTCAGATTTGATTTCTATTTCAAAATTCTAACTCAAATATGTCTTTTTCTTCTGAAAATTCAGTGGTTAAAAAGAAAAACCCTAATTTTTAAGATCCTTCTATTTTCGATCATTGACTTTTTATTTGACCAATCTAGACATCTCCAAAACAGCTATTTTTTTTGATCTTGCAATAAAATCATAATATCTATCATCCCTGAAATTTTTTAAAAAATTTGGTCAAACCATGTGCACTTTCAACATGGTCCCTGGCTTTTTTCCTGAAATTTTGAGAGATGGAATTGACTATATTTTTCTGCTTAAATCCATAAAATTGGTGTACTTTATCAATTTTAACACCTACTAAGGTCAAACACAAATTCAAATTTTAAATTAATTTTCATAAACAGGTCCTAGTTTTAGATCTTCTTTTCCAGCAAATTACAATTTTAATTAAGAGGCTTTCAATGGAAATTAATAAATTGGATTTACTTGCTCTTCCGCATATGCTTACATTGTTTTTCACATATATTTATTACAACCATGTGTTAGATAAGGGTTTCTTTCATTTCATGTTACTTCTCTTCATTCATAGCACTTGGTCATATTATGTTGTTAGGATTTCAAAATTATCTCCTTTTCAATTAGATCTCAAAGATTTCATGTATCATTTATGTTGAATTATGGTGATGTTGTTAACAAAATAAATTTTCTATGTTAATCACATTAAAATTTTTTGTAGATCCTAACCCTTATATCTCTCCTAGGGTATCTTGTGTGGATAAGATAAGACTTAATTCTTTAACCAATGATCTCTTAAAAAAAGAGCAAGCATTGGAAAGTGACAAGGACCCATCTTATTCTACACATACCCTTGAGCAAGGGGGGGCAAAATCAAAACATTAACATTCTTACATCTTTATATCCTCCTTATTCTCCTAAGACCTATCTTAAACATCAAAGTATACATAGGGAGGATGATGTCATGCATTTTATTCATGCTCTTTCCCCTTGCATAGAAATAACTAAAAATAAGCTTCTAGATGATGAAGATGTTCATCCCCAATATCCCACAAAGGATAAGCTTGATAAAGGAAAGGAGATTTTCATTTAACATGATACTCCTTCATCTACGAATCCTTTTCTTCCCCCTTACACATCAGATTTCAAATAAATTCATGACCCTATTCCTCAATCTAGTCAATTGCAACAATATTATAATTGTTTCTTTTGTATTGTAGTGTCATAAATTGTACACCCTTCCTAGGGTGGTACAATTTCACACTTAGGTTAGCACCCTCCTTAGTGTGTCTTCCATATTACATTTCTAATTTTACTTTAAGAATTTAATTAATTAATTTAATTAAATCTAAAGTCATATTTCATCACTTCATACATCATAAAGTTGGGCCCTTTACCCTAAGTGTGCCCCTTTTTATTTTATTCCTCCAATAAATCATTTAATCATAAACCCTAATTATGACCTATTTTGACCTTTAAAGCCCAATTTTTCATATCAAAAAACCTTGAAATTAGCTGTAACTTTGTGATTTGCTCTAATATCATCATATCTAATGACCTTGAAAATTTGGTGAAAAGTTGGTCGGACCGTGGCGGGAGTGCACATGGTCCTCAGGTTTTTCCACAAAATTTCGGGAGCACAATTCTATGATATTATAATTATTAACCACAAAAGATTGGTGGGAAATTCAATTCCTAAATCAGCCTAAAGGCATAATTAATTTGAAATTAAGATCTATGGTTTTATACATAAGATCTCTCTTTCTTCATTTGAAGGGATGGATGGATCTTTTGAAGAATCTAAGAGCAGATTTTTGGAGCATAAGGAGCCTTCTATGTAGTGAAAGAGAAGCCTATGTGGAGTCTTCAATGAAATTCAATAACATTCATCAAGAATTTGTCAAGCATTCATCATCAATTAGGAGCCTTGAAGACATTAAAGAATAATAGGAGATCTAGTGGCAATATCTCTCCCTTGGGGATTGGTATGATTTCATGTTATTTTCATGTCTTTATATGAGATTCTTTACATCTATTTTCATATTTACATTCACGATTTAGATCATTTAGCATATTTGGTTTGAAGCATTCTCATTTACATTCACATTTATATTTAGAGTTTACTCTCATGCATAGGGTAGCTCTAGTTTCTTTCATTGTAGGATCTTGCATATACACAAGGTTCTAGCACACACATTTTTAGTATATTATCAGCTATTTGTGGAGGTAGAAATCACCAACATGGGGGTTTGACTAAGGTAAAACCCTATATAGCCACCTAAACCTTCCCATTTCAGTTGTAGGTGTAGAAATAGACATCCAAAGGTAGTTTCAAATCTAGAAAAGGTATCAACACTACCCAAAAGTCTCGGAAGTGTAGAATTTGTCAAGGATAGGGGTGTGGCACCCTGGTCCCTTCAATTTGCAGTGTCTTAGATGTAGCCTCATGTCTACAAAAATAGGATAGTGGCATTGTAGTGCCCCACTAGGAACCCCAAAGGAAAACCCACAACAAGGGTGAAATAATTTTTTTTTAAAGTATAAACATAATAGGTGCATAACACACAACATGCATGATAACACAAGCAGAAGACTTACAAAAGAAGTCCTTAAGGGTTACCAACGAAGAATTAAAAGAAAAAGATCAATTCCACAATTAAGGTTAATCCAATAATCCATCATTAACTCAATGATCACAAGAAGCCATATGCAATAAAAGATTACACCATTGAAGATTGAAGGGATACAATATAATCTCTCTTCAATAAGCATGAACACATAACATAAAGAAAAGTGATAAATAACATCCCAAACTTAGGATTACATTTCTCTTCCAATACAAGGCTTCTCAATATACATATAAAGATACAACTTAACCAAATACAAGGTTACAAAAATAATCTTTTGATATCCATGGATCTTTAATTGATCTGATTAGATAGATTGGTCTAATCCTTGAAAATATTCTACATTCTATTTTGCCATCTTGGATGGAATGGAAAATAGGGTTGTTTTATCATTCCAAATCCAAATTATGAGAATGTGCACAACTCCTTTCCTGAACCAGGGTATTCATAGGAGAGGTTTGAAACCTATATAGAAATATAGGTTTTTTTTTTCAAAATGTAGATGAGAGTTGAAAGATCCTTTAACTTTGTTGAATATAATGATAGAATGAATCACACTTTTACCACTAAACTATACCCGCCATAATTTAATTATATCATACATGATACAATGACCACATTGGTCTCCAAATAATAAGAATCTCCAAACATGGGAAAGAGCATGAGCCACAAACCACAGAAACACCTGCGAAGCCAATCCTCACATGAAGGTATGAACAAGAACATCCAATGGGAAGTGGCACTACCACCCAACCATGTAAATCGTAAAATGGAATCACCCCACCGTACTAGGAGATAGTCGAGGACCCTCAAGAAAGAAAAAGCATGACATGGTCGACAAAACAATATGACTCCATGATAGCACCATATGACTCCACAATATTCCTAGTGACTCAACATCACAAAAACACAAGTGACTCGATATCACAAAATAGAAGTGAACTGACATCACACACACAAGTGAACCTAAAGAGAGAGTGTCATCACATAGGTTACGATGGTTACTATGGTCGGCCTCCATAGGTCCCAACTCACGGTCCTAGTAACCTTTCCCAAACCTATGGCTCCAACTAAGTCTCATGCAGACACTACCAGCCTTTCATGAAGACAAGGTGGTTAGTTTGCCATTATAGGCCTTATCACTACATTATGAGCCTTAGTACAAGCACTCACCTATGTGCAAGGTACAATATCTTTATTAATGATTGAGAACTACCCACTAATCAATTAATTAGATTAACACTTATTATCTTACTTCCATAGGGTTATCCTACCAACCTCTTTGGGCGCAACCCCCATTTGAAAGCCATTCTCTCAAAGGACACTAAACAAACATGGTCACTCCACAAGGACCCCATGGTGAAGCAAACAACCATAACACAACTATCTAGAAAAAAGTGGTCAAAACAAGGACATACTAACTCTTGGTTAACCATAAAGCAAAGACACTACATGGTTAAGACAATGAAGTCATCATATATCACTTGGTTAAAGGTACCAAATATGCCACCATAGGACGGCTGAACCATAGACTAGAAATAACACAATATAACTCTTACAAGGAAAGCTAATTTCACTAAGTCCACACTCAGACAATCTTTGAGAAAATCAACATCATAAGCACTTGCAACATCATTGATTGAAAATTAAATAAAACACTCTTTTACCATTCACATCTATTCAGTTTCCAAATCAATATTCCATCAAGGATAAAATTCATGTCAAATACCCAACCGAATAAAAACATGAATTCCTAATAGGCATTTAATTCATTTCCAGAATATATATCCAAATTAACCAATTTGAATTACTAATTCATGCCTTGATTTCCAAAGATAACTTTATAAATCCAGTTAATAAAAATCACTTGAAAATCACTGTTTTATTTAACATAAAAACCACTTTAAAAACAATTTATTTAATAAAAAATTAAAGTAATAACACATAGGAATTTGTACCGCTAAGGGTACAAGGTCACACGGGGGTCGAGGTCAACATGCAGTAGTGCTGCTGTCGAGGCAATAGACACTACCTTCCGGTAGTACTGTTGTTGACCCGTAGAATGCCTACCGACCAGTAGTGCTGCTGTTGTCCAGTAGCAGACGCTACCGACCGGTAGCATTGCTACAAACTAGTAGCAGTCCTACCAACCGGTAGTACTAATACCGATCGGTAATAGTTCTACCAACTGGTAGTACTAAACCATGTAGCAGTACTACTGACTGGTAGTACTGCTCCCTATGGGCAGTAGACACTTCCAACCCATGTGGTGGGACTATCCTGCCACAGATTTAGGTAAGGTCCAAATTAATATAAATTCATACTTGTTAAGCATTTAAAAATCAACAAGATACTAATTATTTAAACATAAAAATGATTCATTTCCAGATTGTTTCATGGGCACACACACACACACACTGCCAAGATCCAAAATTCAATGGATATTTACCAATACGATAAATGGTGAAATACAATCACACAAGAACCCCAAATCTTGGGCAATAAGATAATAGGAAGCACACATAAAACTAAATCCAATTCATTCTATTCCAAATAGAAGAGGCAATCCAAGAAGTTGATTTTCAAGAATATAAAACATACAACAAATAGAGAAATGAACCATTTCTTTCCTATAAGAAGACATATGATATAAGCTTCACAAAATCAACAATAAAAGGAATTCCTTCTTCCATTCCAATAATTCCACAAGAATTTACAAGGAGATTTGCATCTTTTCAACACACAGGAAGCAACTGAAAAATCAAATTTAAATTTCAAAATAAGAGATTATCCAACCTGGAAGCAAACTAGAAGCAAAATGGTGGAAGAATCCTAGTCCTTGCAAACCAAATCAAATTCTAGCTCCTCCTTCAGAATGTTTTACCAAATTTCTCTTCCCAATTTTCTGCCCTCCTCTTCCCGTGAATTTCCAGGAATATATGGGAAAATAATTCCAACCTAAACTTTCTAGGTTGAAAGTTTTTTCCACCAATCAGATTTTTCTTTTCCAAAAACAATTCTTTTCCAACAATTAAAATGCAAAAGTCAAATGGAAAGGTAAAAGGAAAAGCTTTTATTAAATTTTCTATTTCCAAAATACTTTCTTTCAACATAAGCATTAATGCAACTTTACACAATGAAATAAGCCATTTAATCTAGTAAATCATTAATTTAATTAAACCAATAATCTCAGAGCATAAAATTAACTAATTATGCCAACATAAGATAGCATCATCCATTCAATTAAATAACCATTTAGATGAACAAAAGCATGCAAATTAAAAAATGACCAAATGATGACTCACAAATGACCAAACCAAAGCACTATGAATTGCATACTGGCCAGATGGGAAAGACAACCGATTGAAAACACTCACACGAGTGTAACTATGGGTTAAATTAGGGTCCAACAACTATCTCCTCCACTCCCATCAAACATATAAGGCACGCTTAGACCTGTGAAAGCAGGTGGAGTCGATACCCCATACCTACCTGGTACTTGTACCTACAATGTCCTGCACCAAAGAACCACACATGCATATAGACAAATATATATATATAGACATGAAACACACATTGATGAAGGAGAATCATGACGTTCCCTGTCTCACCAGGGTGAGTGAAGGAAAATCATCTCTTCGCATCCCTTACACATGCAAACACGCAACACATAAATAATGCATCGCACATATAAGGTAAGAGTGTTAGTCCATGATAATGATCCATAAAATAACATTAATCATAAGCACTGAGACACTGCATAAAATCATACACCACAAATCTAGATAAAGCATGAAATAACATCACATAAAATCTGAATCAATATACAATAATGTTCCACTAAAGTCCATCAAAAACATACAAAAAGAGACTGATCAAGGAGGGGTACTACATCCTCCCCCCCAAGCCTAGGCTTACTCTTGGAAGCCCAAAACATATAAGAATAAAGCTCTCTCATCTTCACTGCATCTTCCCATGTCATTGAGGTCTCATCACTTGGGTCCCATAGGACCCTTACCTATTTGATGGTATGACCCTTGTGGGTCAAATCCCAATGCTAAAGAATGCACATGGGCTCCATGGAAAGCTTCCCATCCTCGACCTACAAAGTGTTCCAATGAAGAATATGGGTCACTTCAGGATGATAAGGTTGAACAACAGAAACATGAAAGACATCGTGGATGCGAGATAGACTCGATGGAAAGGCAAGATGGTAGGCAACATGTCCTATCCTCTCAAGGATCTCAAAAGGGCCTACAAAATGAGGCACCAACTTAGAACCCTTTCCATAATGGATCAAACTCTTCCATGAAAGAACTCTCAAAAACACATGGTCACCAATAGAAAAATAAAGATCTACCCTATGGGCATCGGCATACTTCTTCTGCCTATCCTGAGCAGCTACCAAATGCCCACAAATCTGCTCAACCTGTTGCTCTATCTCATGAAGAAATTCTGGGCCTAAACACACCCTATCCTCCAATTGATCACAACTCAAAGGAGTACGGAAAGGATGACCATACAAAGCTTAGAAGGGAGACATGCCTATAGAGCTATGATATCCATTGTTATAAGAAAACTCCACAAGGCAAACATATTCCTCCTAGCATGACTGTTGGTCCATAACATACATGCAAAGCATGTCCTCCAAAACCTGATTCACATGCTCAATCTGATCATCGGTCTCTCGATGATAAGCTGAACTGAAGTTCAACTACATTCCCAAAGCATGCTAGAGTGAGGTCCACAAGGATGAAGTAAAGATAGGGTCTCTATCATAAATGATCCGACTTGGGATCCCATGCAACCTCACCACATCTTCCAAGAAGACTCGTGCTACCACTGCTACTATATAAGAAGATTGAATAGAAACAAAATGAGCAACTTTGGTTAATCTATCAACAATGACCATGATGGCATCATGATGACACGAAGAGACAGGCAACCCCACAATGAAATTCATGGAAATGATATCCCATTTCCAATCTGGTATCAATTAGTCTATAAAAGCCTCGCAGGGTGTTGATGCTCCGCCTTCACCTACTGACATTCCAAGCACTTTGATACAAAATCAACAATGTCACATTTCATACCAACCCAATGATAAATCTGTCTAAGATCTGCGTGCATCTTCTTGACACCAGGGTGTGCCGAATAAGGTGCACGATGGGCCTCAGTCATGTCAAAATGTGAAGACCCTCCAAAGGAGGTACATAGATCCATCCAAGATGTCAAAGAAGACCATCTAACTCAAGAGTATATCCAGAATATCTACCCTCCAATGGTCTTCTAGACTCCGCCATGGCTCTAACATCTTGATACGAGGTGTCCTGAGGAAGAACTCCAAGAATTCTCTCACTCAAGTCCACACCAAGGGACAATGTTGCAACCTCATGTCGCCTACGGATCAAAGCATCTACCACTACATTCTCTTTCCCCTGAATATAATGAACCTCAAAATCATGTTTGCAGAGGAATTTGATCCATCTTCATTGTCGATCATTCAAGTTCGACTGCGTGAAAATATATTGCAAATTGTGATGATCACTATGCAACTAAAACCGATGCCCCAGCAGGAAATGTCTCCATCTAACCAACACATGCACTAAAATTGCCAAATCCAAGTCATGAACTAGATATTTCAACTCCTGATCCTTGAGTTTGTGAGACTCATAGAAAACCACATGTCCATCCAGCATAAGCACTGCACCTATACCTTCTAAAGAGGCATTTGTACACACCATGAAATCTCTGGATGGATTAGGAACTACTAAAATTAGAGCACTAACAAGGAGTTCCTTCAAGGTATGAAAAGAAAATTCACACTTCTCTGACCTAACAAACTTCTTTCCTTTCCTCTGAAGAGAAGTAATCGGGTGGCCTATCCGAGAAAAGCTCTGCACAAAGTGATGGTAATATCCAGCCAAACCCATGAAACTTCGAACCTCAGAAATATTGGTCAGCGCTGGCCAATCAACAATGGCTTGGATCTTTGAAGGATTCATGGATACACCTCCTGAGACTATATGACCAAGATAGCTTGCCTTTGACTAGAAGAAATCACACTTCACCAAATTCACAAAAAGTTGATTCTCCCTCAAGCACTGCAATACCTGATGCAAGTGACTCTCATGCTCTTCCATAGATCTAGAATAAATCAATATGTCATCCAAGAACACAAGGACAAAATGGTCAAGGTAGGTACAAAAGACCCCATTGATAAGACTCACGAACATTGAAGGCACATTCGTCAACCCAAATGGTACCATTGTGAACTCATAGTGACTATAACAAGTATGAAACACCATCCTATGAATGTCTGAATCATGAATGTGCAACTAATGATACCCAGATTTTAGATCTATCTTAGAGAACACCTTGGATCCCTTTACCTGATCAAATAGATCATCTATTTGAGGCAATGGATATCGATTCCGGATGGTTACCTTATTCAACTATCGATAATCAATGCATAGCCGAAGAGAACCATCCTTCTTAACAAAGATAACTGACACACCCCAAGGAGAAACACTAGGATGAATGAACCCCTTGGCCAACAACTCCTAAACCTAAAACTTCAACTCACTCAACTCCTGAGTAGTCATCTGATATGGTGCTCTCGAAATAGCCTCCGCACTAGGAACCAAGTCAATGCAAAAATCTATGTCCCACTTCAGAGGCATACTGGGAATATCCAAAGGAAACACATCATCATACTCTCAAAGAATAGGGTGACCATCAAGAGAGATTTATCAACTCTCTTCTTCATCCTCATCCTCAAGAGAAACTACAAAAAGTTGACACCCTTGACACATGCACTACCTAAGTTGCATAGTGGAAATCATATGTAAGGATATCAATCACTGAACTCCAATGATCCCCACTCTCCTACCATGGTCATCTAAACACTCTACTATCTTCAAATGACAGTCTACATGAGCACTCTAAGATGATAACCAATCCATCCCCAACACAACTCCATAGGACCCCAAAGGAATGACTCAAAGGTCAACTAAAGTGACAAAGGGTCCTAGGTCCAACTTACAACTAGGAAAAAAGGCATCTACTAACACACACACACCAGTAGCCAACTCTACTTGCCACCTATCCGCCTACTTAGCAGACATGAACTACCACCACTCCACAATGGATGAAGAAATAAAAGAATATAAAGCACCAGAATCAAAAAGTACAGAGATAGGAATACCACACAACACACCTAAAGTCTCAATCATGGTACTTTTATGCTCAGCCTGGTGGTCATCCACCACTGCAAATACTCTATGGGATCTACCTGCATCCCCCACTATCAGCTCTGATGCAGCTAGCCTTTAGCTACTCATCTGGTGAGGATGTTGAGGGCACTGAGCAGCTTTGAGGCCAAACTAACCACAGGAGAAGCAAGCTCCTCTAATAGGTCCTCTACTACCAGACGACTCACTGGACTATTGAAATATTTCCCCACTAGGGGCTTGAGATGCACCCTAAGAGGATTGCCTTGGAAAAGTCTTCCTACTCTTCTGCCAGTTCCTACTCTTTCAAAATTGAGAGTTGCCACCCTACTAGCCCCGAGACTGCTTTGGTCTTAGTGGCTGCTCCTATTGCTGACCACCCTTAGTAGGTTCCTGAGGACCCCTAAGAGGTGCAATAGTCTAGGACTGATTCCCTCTCCCTCTAGACCCACTAAAAGGATCACTCCCAATCTGAACTCCAAACTGGCCACCATGAGCATGGCTAAGGTCCTTCTCCACTAGCCTAGCTTTTGCCATGGCTACCTCTACTGAAGCAGGCTCAAAAACTCTCACTCCTCCACTGATGCAATCATTAAGACCCCTCAAGAAGTGCTGAACAAGCATAGCCTCATCATTAATAATCTTGACATACTATTTGAGCTTATAAAACCTATGCTCAAACTGATCTACTGACAACCCAAATTGGTGCAGAGCATAGAACTCATCTGCACGCGACTGCCTCCACTGGGGTGAGAGAAATCATGCCCTGAATCTCTCCAGAAAGATCTCCCATGACATGGTGTTAATTCTCACACCGGTCCTCTCCTCCTCTAACCTCCACCAGATAGATGCAAAATTCTTGAGATGCATGATAGTGCATGCTGCCTTGGTGTTGCTACCATATGGATACATGACAAAACATCAATCTAAACTGATAAGCTAGGTCTCTGCCTTGAGACCGGTACCTTTACCATCAAATAAAGGAGGATTGGACCTCATCAAGTCCCTCATGTGCCCCATGTTAGCTAGATCCTGGTCCACTGGGACCTCTCTCCCTCTAGGAGATCTCTCTCTCTCTCTCTCTGGAATCTGGTGATGGGACTCCACTACTTGGGCATGGATGGGCCAATCCACCTCAGGTCTAGGGCCCAGTCTAGCTAGCACCTCCTGAAACATCTATCGCAACTCTTCCCTTTTGGGAACCTGCTCTCCTGAATGTGGTCCCTCTTGCTGAACTGATTGATCCTGATCCACATTCGCATGAGTGGGTGGCGGTGAAGGACTATAGCAGTCGGAACCTCAACCCTGTCCTCATCCTCTACCTCTTATGTGGCCACCAAGATGGCCACCTCCCTTGGCTTTCCTAGCCATGAACTAACATTGCACAAGAGAGAAAACTTCAAATCAAAGGCAAGGAAAGGAGCAAGGAAGTCACACCACAAGACCTACACAAAAAGGTCAAGGTGAATGGACTCACTACAAACCAAGAGTACCCAGTATTGAAACATGGGGTCTGATACCAAATGTAGTACCCCACCAAGAACCTCGAAGGAAAACCCACAACAAGGGTGAAATACTTTTTTTTTGAAAGTATAAACATAATAGGCGCATAACACACAACATGCACAATAACACAAGCAGAAGACTTACAACATAATTCCTTAAGGGTTACCAACGAAGAATTAAAACCAAAAGATAAATTCAACAATTAAAGTTAATCCAGTTATGCATCATTAACTCAATGATCACAAGAAGCCATATGCAATAACAGATTACACCATTGAAAGATTGAAAGGATACAATATAATCTCTCTTCAATAAGCATGAACACATAACATAAAGAAAACTGATAAATAACATCCAAAACATTGGATTACATTGCTCTTCCAATACAAGGCTTCTCAATATACATATAAAGATACAACTTAACCAAATACAAGGTTACAAAAGATCATGATACAATGACCACATAGGTCTCCAAATAACAAGAATCTCCAAACATGGGATACAGCATGAGCCACGAACCACAGAAACACTTGCGAAGCCAATCCTTGCATGAAGGTATGAACAAGAACATCTGATGGGAAGTGGCACTACCACCCAACCATGTAGTTCCCAAAATGGAATCACCCCACAGTGCTAGGAGATAGATGAGGACCCTCAAGAAAGCAAAATCATGACATGGTTAACAAAACAATACGACTCCATGACAACACCATATGACTCCACAATAATCCTAGTGACTCAACATCACAAAAAAACAAGTGACTCGATATCACAAAACACAAGTGAACCGACATCACACACACAAGTGAACCTAAAGAGAGAGTGTCATCACATAGCTTATTATGGTTACCATGGTTGGCCTCCATAAGTCTCGACTAACTGACTTGGTAACCTTTCCCGAACCTCAAGCTCCAACTAAGTCTTAGGCAGACCCTACCAACCTTTCGTGAAGACAAGGTGGTCAGTTTGCCATTCCAAGCCTTCTCACTACATTATGAGCCTCAGTACAAGCACTCACCTATGTGTGAGGTACAATATCTTTATTAATGTTTGAGAGCTACCCACCTAATCAATTAATTATATTATCACTTATTATCTTAGTTTCAAAGAGTATTCTTGCCAACATCTTTGGGTGCGGCCCCCATTCAAAAGACACTCTTTCAAAGGACACTAAACAAACATGGTAAGTCCACGAGGACCCTATGGCAAAGTAAACAACCATAACACCACTATCCAAAAACAAGTGGTCAAAACAAGGACATACTGACTCTTGGTTAACCATAAGGCAAAGACACTACATAGTTAAGACAACAAAGTCATCATATATCACTTTGTCAAAGGTACCAAATACGTCACCATAGGATGACTGAACCTTAGACCATAAAGAACACAATATAACTCTTGCAAGGAAAGCTAATTTCACTAAGTCCACACTCAGACAATCTTTGAGAAAATTAGCATCATAAGCACTTGCAACATCATTGATTGAAAATTAAATAAAACACTCTTTTACCATTCACATCTATTCAATTTCCAAATCAATATTCCATCAAGATAAAATTCACGTCAAATACCCAACTGAATAAAAAAATGAATTCCTAATAGGCATTTAATTCATTTCTAGATTATATATCCAAATTAACCAATTTGAATTACTAATTCATGCCTTGATTTTCAAAGATAACTTTATAAATCCATTTAATAAAAATCACTATTTTATTTAAAATAAAAACCACGTTAAAAAAAATTTATTTAATAAAAAATTAAATTCATAGCACATAGGAGTTTGTACTGCTAAGGGTACAAGGTCACACGAGGGTCGAGGTCAACCCGTAGTAGTGTTGTTGCCAAGGCAACAGACACTACTTGCCGGTAGTACTACTACCGACCGATATCAAACGCTACCAATCGGTAGCATTGCTACGAACCGGTAGTAGTCCTACCAACTAGTAGTACTGCTACTGATCGGTAACAATCCTACCAACTGGTAGTACTACTACCACGTAGCAGTACTGCCAACTAGTAGTACTACTACCTGCGGGTAGTAGACACTACCGACCCATGTGGTGGGACTAGCCCGCCATGAGGTAAGGTAAGGTTTAAATTAATAAAAATTCATACTTTTTAAGCATTTTAAAATCAACAAGATACTAATCATTTAAACATTAAAATGATTCATTTCCAGATCATTTCATGAGCACGCACACAGAGTGCCAAGATCCAAAATTCAATGGATATTTACCAATACGGTAAATGGTGAAATACAATCACATAAGAACCCCAAATCTTGGGCAATAAGATAATAGGAAGCACACAACAAACTAAATCCAATTCATTATATTCCAAATAGAAGAGGCAATCCAAGAAGTTGATTTTCAAGAATAGAAAACATACAACAAATAGAGCAATGAACCATTTCTTTCCTATAAGCAGACATATGATATAAGATTCACAAAATCAACAATAACATGCATTCCTTCTTCCATTCCAATCATTCCACAAGAATTTACAAGGAGATTTACATCTTTTCAACACATAGGAAGCAACTAAAAAATCAAATTTAAATTTTAAAACAAGAAGAGATTATCAAATCTCGAAGAAAACTAGAAGCAAAATGGTGGAAGAATCCTAGTACTTGCAAACCAAATCAAATTCCAGGTCCTCCTTCAGAATGTTTTACCAATTTTCTCTTCTTAATTTTCTGCCCTCCTCTTCTTGTGAATTTCTAGGAATATATGGGAAAATAATTTCAACCTAAACTTTCTAGGTTGAAAGTTTTCTCCACCAATCAGAATAATTTATTTTAAAAAGTAAAAACCAATCAGATTTCTCTTTCCCAAAAACAATTCTTTTCCAACAATTAAAATGCAAAAGTCAAATGGAAAGGTAAAAGGAAAAGCTTTTATTAAATTTTCTATTTCCAAAATAATTTCTTTCAACATAAGCATTAATGCAACTTTACACAATAAAATAAGTCATTTAACCATTTAATCTAGCAAATCATTAATTTAATTAAAACAATAATCTTAGAGCACAATAGTTAACTAATTACGCCAACATAAGATAGCATCATCCATTCAATTAAATAACTATTCATATGAATGAAAGCACGCAAAATGAAGAATGATGAAATGATGACTCACAAATGACCAAACCAAAGCACTATGACTCGTATACCGGCCAGATGGGAAAGACAACTGACTGACAATACTCACATGAGTGTAACTGTGGGTCAAGTTAGGGTCTAACAACTATCTCCTCCACTCCTAGATGAAGGAGAATCATGATGTTCCCTTTCTCACCAGAGTGAGTGAAATAAAATCATCTCCTCACATCCCATACACATGCAAACACGCAACACATAAATAACGTACCACACATATAAGGTAAGAGTTTCAGTCCATGATAATGATCCATAAAATAAAATTAATCATAAGCACTGAGATAATTCATAAAAACATACACCACAAATCCATATAAAGCATGAAATAACATCACATAAAATCTGAGTCAATATACAATAATGTTCCACTGAAGTCCATCAAAAACATACAAAAAGAGACTGATCAAGGAGGGGTGCTATAGGCATGGCACCCTGGTCCAAGTCAGTTTCAAGTTCAATTTGCAGAATTAGGTGCACATCTATAATCCTCCCCCTTTCATTCTTTTAGTATCTCAGTTTTAGATCTGCAAGTTTGTGCAATTTTGAGTTCATTTGTGCTTCATTTTGTATCTCCTAGTCTAGGTGATCATTTAAACACTAGTTTTTCTCATCATTTGCAACTAGAGGAATAGAAACCATAAGAGATAATCCTTGGCTCTCTCTTTCCCACAAGAAGTATCCAAAGTGATCTATCTCTCTAGGCTCTTTTGTATTCCCAATGTGCTGGCAAAAGTGGGATTAGGTCCTAGTCACCCGGTCTCGCTTTTCCTGCCACCACATTTTGGTGAACCCGATGTGAATCCAATATTCTTTAATTCCAATTTATGTTCTCAGATCTAAGTGTTTTTTCTATTTCAAATTCAAATTTACATTTACAAGTTTCAATTCCTTGCAAATTTTAAAATTTAGAGGTTAATTTTGCTAAAACCCCTAATTTTTTTTTCAACTCAAAATTGAACTTGTGGATAGCTTGATTTGGATCATTAATTTCAGATCTGATTTAGGAACACATTTCACTTATCTATTTCATTTTCTAAATCAACATTTAGAGTTCTTTCATTGGTTAAAATTGAATATTTCCTTCTATTTTGCATATGATTGTCATTTGAAAGAGGAAATATTTTGTCATGATGCATTCATTTCCTAAATGTGATAATGGGTTAGCTTTCCTTGTTTCAATTTTTCCTTCTCCTAAAGAACCTCTTCCCATCTATGACAATATTTTATTTCCTAAAAGAGTTGTTACCAATCCCTTCAAAACTCTCCCATGCTTTGAGGATGAAGATTTGAAGAGTGATCTTAACAATTCTCCTAAAATGTTCCCTTCCCATCTAGTCATCTTAGAGGAAGAGGATGATATCATAAACACCTTTCTTAATGTTACCTTACCTTCCTTACATTATGCCTCTCTAATTGAAAATGTATTGATGTACATTGACTTATCTTCTCCTAAATTTGGTCTTACCAATAGGGCATGTTAGTGCAACAAGAGGTTATGAGAACTTCTTCCAAAGATATCCTTCCTAAGTATGAATCTTTGGAGAAATGTGTTCATTTCCCTCCTAAAGAATACTCCCCTCATGAGGTTCATTTTTTGCAAGAAGATGGTATTGTCCCTACTTTTACTAGTGATGGCATTTCCTCTTTTGATTTCAACAAAATTCCCACTAGAGATGATACATTAATGAGAAATGCTTGCCTTTCTCCTAATTTTTGTCTTACCCCTGAAGATGCCTTAGAGAAAGAAGATGAAATCATAATCAATTTCCTTAATTCTCTCTCCCCTAAAGATCCTATTAAAGACATTTTGAGGAAAGAGGATGATGTAAACACATGTAGTGATTCTCTCCCTCCTAAGGATGAAGAATTAATAAACAGTGTTATCCCTTCTCCCAAAATTGGCAATAGAAATAAGGACATCTTTATGCAATATATTTCTAATACTTTTCCTAGTGACCTGACTATTTGGGATCAACCATTAGAAGAAGGTGTTTATTATTCTCTCCCCCATGAGAGAACCCTAGCCAAAGGGGATGAAATCATGATTGATAACTCCCTTGATATCATCTCACCTTCCATGAATCTCAATCATTATCCCTCTAAAAATAAAGTATCCCCCTCTCCTCAACTTGGTTCTACTCATAAGGATACCCTAGTTCAAGAAGAGATTGTTGACATCCCTTTCAAAGGTGAGACTGTAGAGAGTAATTTTGCTTCTTTCCCTAGAGAGTCTATTCCCCATGTAGATCCTTTGATGATAGAGGATGGTATGAACTTTCCTACTAATACTTTTCCTCCTAAAACATGAATGCCTACTTCTAGTCTCCCTCCTAAAATTGGTCTTATCCATGATTACATTTTAGTGAAAGGAGAGACTATGAATAATTCTTCCAACAATATTGTTCATTCTCCTTCTAAGGAAACCTTTGATATTCCTAAACCATCTTCAATCAATTTGATACATGTGAATGAAACACCTAAGAAACCCCTCTTCACAGTTCAAGGTGCTTTTCCTTCTCAAAATTTCCCACATAAGCCTATCTTAGTGGTTCAAGGTGGTTATTCTAATGATTATTTTTGCGCTTGTAAGAAACCTATTATTACTGTGCAAGGAGGTTATCCTACTAAGATCCCTTAGGAGTATGATAAGAAAATCACTAGAGAGTGTTATAATACCATTTCTCATACTTACAACAACAAAAAGCAATAGGTGACCTAGTTCTCCTCTAGTTATCCCAACTTCACTTCCTCTCTCTCAACCTACCCTTCCATAAGATCCTCGTATATCAAATCTTAGCAAGGAGTATGATCTCATTGAACAACTTAAGGCTACTCCTACTAAGATTTCTATTTGGGATTTGGTTCAAACTTCACCTGCTTATCATGGGATGTTACAAGATGCTTTGAAAAATTTAGATGTCCCACCTGCAGTGACACCTAATAACATATCCACTTTGATTGATCCTACAAATAAATCCAAAAATAAATTTGTATTCACACAAGATGAGTTACCTTCTTTTGAAATCCAAAATCAATATGATCCTCTTATGATTATGGTTATTATCCATGATAGTGCTATAAGGAGAACCCTTGTGGATAATGGATCTGGCCTTAATGTTTGTGGTGTGGTTTTATTGGATAATATTAATTTGGATCATTCTCTCATTGAACCTTCTTCTCTTACTATTCGAGGCTTTGATAATGTTCCTAAATAATGTCTAGGTGTCATAACCTTTCCTATTAGGGTAGGTCTTATTGTGTTACCTACACCTATTCATGTTATTCCTAGTAATTTGACATATAACCTTCTATTAGGGAGACCTTGGATTCATAGCATGTAAGATGTCCCCTCAACTTTGCATAGGAAAGTCAAGTTCATTTATAACAATACGACATACACCTTATTAGCTAATAGCAAACCTTGAGAACCATTAAAATCTAGGTCTTCTTGTTCAACTACTTCTTCCAATCCTTCTAATTCTACTACTTCCTTTAATGATCTTGTTCCTTCTAGTACTCCTGATTCTTCTACTCAATCAGAATCTCCTCCCAAGGAAATATTTTCTCCCAAATAAGTTCTCACAAATGATGATTGGGGATATGTAGACTTTAACCCTACATTTGCAGGATAATATAGAGTATCTTGAAAAGGATCTAAGACTGAGAAGGAGAAATCTAAGGAGGAACCTAAAGAGCAACCTGTTTATGGTAAAAATAGAATAACATTATTGAAAGACTAAATAGATTCAACCATAAAACCCTAGCCTAACAACAACAAAGATCCACCATAACATATCAATATTACCTAAGACAATGCAAATCAAATAAATCACAAAGATTATACCATCACATGTCCAATAGGGTTTAGATCTCCATTGATCTTGCTTGATATATTTGCTCTTAGATTTTATATGTGTACAAGAGCTCAACAAAGAATGGAAATTTGGTTGATAGCTTGATCACATATGAAAGTTCAAATGCTAGAATGCTTGGAAGGGATTGATAATGAAGGAAGTATCTCCTTATAGAAGTATCTCCTTATATAGAAGACACTGTAAGAAATGGAGGGATAAGATTAAGAGGTGTAAAAGATAAATGGTTGGCTAGGATTAGAGGGTAGGTAGAGGAAATAAGAAAATAATAAGAGGGTAGGTAGTGTAAGAATTAAGAGATGAATGACATGTGTTATGGGTAGAAAAGGCTAATGAATTAATTAAACAAATAAAGATTTATTTAATTAATAGAAGAAGTGGGATCGATTAAATAAATAAAAGTATTTATTTAATTTAGAAAAAAGATAATTTAAATAAATAAAAGTATTTATTTAAATGAGGAAAAAGGATAGAAAAGGATAAAATGAATTAATTAAATAAATAAAGATTTATTTAATTAATAAAAGAATTAGGCTAAAATAATTAATAAATAAAAATATTTATTTAATTAGACAAGACAATTTTAGGTGTCTACATTTTGCCCCTTCTTGAGACAATGCAGCTTGTCACGTTATTTCAAAGAAGATAAGATAAACTGATACAAAATTGCCCCAAGATGGGAATGATATGCCCCTTCAAGAGATTGGAGGAAAATATCGAAAAAATCACAAACAACCTCTTGATAAGAAAGATAGGATAGAGTGACAGAGTCATGGGATAAAGAAGACTAACTTGGGAGACTAGGGCTAGGGTATTCTATAAGATAGACTATGAGGGAAAACATCCTCATTGTCATCCACACACCCAAGAGATTAGAGTGTAGAGAGAGCAGAGAGCAGTCAACAATGATGGCATTGGTGCATAGATTTGATCACATTCACCGATATCAAAGGCCAATAGATGCGGGAGAGCTGATAAGTACCACAAAACCTATATCTTGTTGCATTTATTGTTGTCATAAATGCATGTTAGGTAGGTCAATAAATGCACATTAGATAGGTCTAAGAAATTGTCAAGTAGGGTAAAAAAATGGGAAGGTGCATCTGTGTTGGTGCCAAGTGCGTCTAGATAGGTTAGGCATGTCTATGAGTTTAAAGGCATCTATGTCAGATGTGAGCATGTTTGTGAAGTGCAGGCACATCTATGTAGGGCAGGTGCATCTATGTAGAATAGAGGCATATCTATGTGTTTCAGGCACGTCTATCAAATGACAAAATGTCTGTGAAGTATGCAAGCATGTTTGTGTCATGAATACGCATTTATGTCTTCAAGGTCGAATCGACAGTTCTATGATAAACATACACTATCGATTAGATAAGTTGGTGAGAGGATACACTCAAGCAGGTCATCTAGGGAAGACTAGGATAGGAGATAGGTATAGGATTGACAATTCTATGATAGAACATACGTTGCCAATCAGGAAACTACTCAAGAGGATACACTCAAGAAGAGACCCTAGGATAGGATAAAAGTAGCACTTTGTGATGAACATGGAGTACTACTAGGATAGAGTACCATATGATAGATATAAGCACTCGAGTAAAAAGAAGCATTTTGTGATGAACAAGGAGTACTACTAGGATATTGTGCCATATGATAGATATAAGAACTAGGATAAAAAGAAGCACTTTGTGATGAATAGGGAGTATCACTAGGATTGACACAGTTGATTTTCTTGACTGCAGGAGGACCTACCTATGCTAGAGTCACAAGAGAGATTTCCATTGACTCAGAGTTTATGACCAGAGTTGACATTTGAGGATAGAACAATAGTGGAGGCTATGGGTTTGCAATATATTATGTATGTGCCTGAGTTTCGGGTGAACATAGGATTGCTGACTGCATTAGTTGAGAGATGGCACTCAGAGACATGCATGTTTCATTTGCCAATGGGTGAGATGACAGTCACCTTAGAGGATGTATATAAGATACTAAGGATACCAATCATTGGGGAGTTAGTTCCTTATGATTGGGAGGAAGACAAGGATGCACTAAGATGAGTGTTCTAGGATCTAGGACTAGAGATGAGGGTATGACATATGGCTCGGAACACCATGAAATAGACAAGATTGGCACTACCGGTGGTGTTGGAAGGAGTTATCAGTGGGTTCTTATGTTCAGACATGGTGACATGAGGGTTGGTTGTGGGATGAGGGAGGACTCTTGAGACATTGGTGAGTGAGCACATCAGGTTTGCATGGAGACTATATCTATTGGCACACTTGTATTATGAGTTGCATCAGTTTGTTTATCATGCAACAGGATTGGGATGCAGAGTGACATTATTGTAGGTATGGGCATATGAGCATCTTTCAGTTACATGTCTAATACACTTTAGAGGCAGAGGACATGGGCATAGTTTTGTACATCTATGTGATATGATTACTTCTGAGCCACGGATTGGGAGGCTAGAGTATTAGCATCGGGTTATTGATGAGATAGATAGTATAGTATGGAGGCCTTATCTAGATTGTGAGGAGTGGGAGGATGATGCAGTGGAGTTATCATATGTATTTCGGAGTAGGTATCTAATTGGTCGGACACCATATATTATTGAGTGACAGTTGATTGATAGAGTATGTAGACAGTTTGATAGGATATAGCGGATGTCATGGGCTTTAGCGATGTATGCACAGATAGTTTAGGGATTAGGTGCATTTAGGGCCATTATTTTCTTATGGTCAGGCTATGACACATATCCAAGAGATAGTTCCCATGCCTTGGGACATATGCATAGATGTGGAGGATGCAGGTATGGATGTAGAGTACAATGCATATTGGGTAGAGAATCCATTTCCAAGGCTAACAGATCTAGGGGGGTTGATAGAGGGTGATGGTGGAGATGATAGTGGAGATGATGGAGGCAGAGGGTGACAATGGAGGTAGGGTGCAATGTTAGAGAGGAGAGTGGCTCAGAGGAGAGAGGGTGAAGAGGAGAGGAAGGTGCATGTAGTGAGGGGTAGAGGTGGATTGTTGTTACAAGTGCTAGTAGCATAGGCTCCCAGACAGGTATAGGGATGGGGATAGGGATAGGAGGAGGAGGATGAGGTACTATCCTTGAGGGAGATCTACCAGGGATAGGCAGATGAGATCCAAGATCTAGAGAGGGATGTAGCTAGGCTTAGGAGATAGCTGAGGGACACTGAGCGAGAGAGGGATCAGGTTATTTAGTGCTACACAGAGGCTGAGACAAAAATGAGGGCAAGTAGGCAGGTAGCAGAAGACACAGGGGCCAGATACACCTATGTTCTACAGGTAGGGGAGGAGATAACCTACTGGAGAGACCTATATTATGGAGTGCTTCCACTAGATCAATAAGTGAGGAGCTTGTAGAGACCATCACAGACTACGATGACCGATGGAGGGAGAGACAGGAGACATGTGTCTAGTGGTGGGGTCATGGGTTCTCCACCGCCACCAGATAGAGAGGGTAGGAGAGATGGTCCTAGGGTAGGTCCTTCCAGGGCTCAGACTCCATCAAGGCCAGCTGGCTCCACATGAGGGAGTTCATCATAGCCTTAGAGGGCTCCCTATGTATCAATGTTGTACCATTTTTGTATGATGATGTAGACACCTTCGAGTGATTTTGTAGCCATATATGTTTTGACATCATTGTATCATGACACTTATGATTTTTGATATATATATATGAGATGATTCATCCTTGTGGTAGCTATATGCATGTGTACCTATGTGATGCTTCTATATGTCTTATGATGATGATTTTATGATATGGATGCAAATATGTACATGATGAAATACAATATTTTTATTCTTTTATGTTTATGTGTTATGCAAATGTGAATGTATGAAATGTAGATTAATATGATAATGCAAATAACTATTTACATGATGAGAATGTAAAATGTGCTAACATGTGTTGTGTGCAGGATATGGTGCAATTGTGATATCTATATGTATGAAATGCTAATATGTGGTAATGTAGGTGCAAACTACATGAAATGCAAATATTTTTGGTATGCCATTATACTCAGTCATGTGATAGCAGGCTACATGAACTCAAGAAAAGATGATGGTGGTCAATCAAGAAAGGGGGATGAACGATAGAAGATATGGAAGTGAAAGAGATTCTTGTGCTTTATCATCATTGAGCTTTATTATGGCAAATATGTTATGAAAATCTAGATATAGGTTCGACCAAGAAAGTCATTGTACCTGTTTGCATGGAGATCAGACAGTCACAAACAAGGAATGCCTCAATTCACACTAGACTCACAATGTCCTCATATCCTTGGACCAGTCATAGCATTACTAAGAGACAATCCACAAAAAACAAAGAAAAATAGGTGACGATACCCCATCCTCACCTTTCTAGTCAAAGACATCCTGGAGATAAAATCTCTAGTTGGAGACATCCTGAAAAAACTAAAAGACATGTCACCAAAAGATAAAATCAAAAGAAAACCAAGACTTGACACCAACATCCACTGTATTCATCAAGGTTAGTGTCTCTTGTCACTTTTATAAGTCTATTTGATTGTGGTCACAATGTTTTCATTCACAAAAGGATAGATAGCACTAAACCATAACATTGTTTGAGTCTATTGAAAGATCTAATTTATTGAAGTCCATTTATTGTTGTGTCTCATCTGAAACTGACTGAATCCATGAAACTGATACTTTATTACAAAGAAGACGCAACTTTATTGTGGATTTGTGATGCAAATGTTGCTTTATTGTGGATTATGCGCGGATAGACTGAAGAAAAATTGGAAGAAATTGTACTCCTCAGAACATGTGATCGCTCAGTTCCACACCCATCACTAGACTTAGGATTTTCCTTAGCCATAGATAGGAGCTGATTTATTATGGATGGAAATGAGTGAAAAGGAAGGATTATTATGAATGGCTAACCAATCTTAGGTAGATCAATAAAAAGCCATGATGGGAATGGGTAAGTTTATTATGAGAGTGAAAGGATGAGATTGAATCCTGAAGGAGGGAGGAGCAATGTCTCTACACATGGCGTTGGTGACCCGGTTTTCACCATGGTACTTGCCCAGGGCACCACCAAAGTGGTTTCCACCATTGGACAAATGTTTTTTCTCTTTACTTTTTTTATTTTTTCAACAACAAAAAAAATTGTGTCACAAGGCGCCTATTTGCCAGGTTTTCACCAAGTAACGATTTTTTATTTTTATGATTTTTTTGTATTTTTGATCTTTTTTTTAATTTTTTTGTAATTTTGATATATTTTTTATTTTTTATTTTTTTGGTATTTTTGAATTAGGATACTTTGAAGAGCTATGTGTAAAACCTGTGAAGGTGCATGCTGTTGATAGGATCCTCCAAAGGTTTTCCCTCTAGTATTGAAAGTTGATATGCACCTAATCCATAGACTGTTGTAATGACATAAGGACCAAGACAATTTGGTTTGAATTTGCCCTTCTTCTCTTTGTCTTGTTGATCCTTAGGATTTTCCTTAAGAGCTAAGTCACCTACCTCAAATGTATGAGGGTTCACTTTGTGATTGTAACTGTGACTCATTTGTTGTTGATAAGCCTTAAGGTGATTAAAAGCAATTTGTATTCATTCATGCAATAGTTCTAGTTCTTGTAAGCGAGAGACCCTGTAGTTTTCATTACTAATAATGTTGTGAAAAGAGACTCATAAAGATGGTAACTCAACCTCAATAGGCAAGATAGATTTGGTGTCATAGACAAGTGAATAAGGTGTGACTCCTATAGGTGTTCGAACACTTGTGCGATAAGCACAAAGTGTGGGATTAAGTTGTATATGCCAATTTTGGCCAGCGTCATCGACTGTCTTTTTTAGGATTTTAAGAGTGGTTTTATTAGACACCTTAGCTTGACCATTACCTTGGGGGTAATATGTTGGCATTATAACAGACATGGGAGATTGTTGGCATTTCAATAAGGATATTGAGAAGGTTGTTGATGCTTATGGAAATAACTTATTAAGGATATTTACTGTCTTAACATTATTATTTTGTCATTGATGTCAAGAGATTGATTTCCTAATTTAGTATGATGTTGCCATATCTTAAGAAGTATGTTTTGGTGAGTATAAAGAAGTTAGTAAAAGACATATAAAGAATATGATGAATAAGAGCATGAATAAGGTATTCAATGGGCAACTATTACCGAGTCAAACAATAATGAGATCATGATGTTTTAGATTGTTTGGATATCTTACATATGTTGTAAATTGTAAGGTTAATAATATACTATGTTACCAAGCAAAGAACCTAGTTGGTAAACCCTAAGGAACCTAGTCAGTAAACCCTAAGGTTATCGCTATCGGTTAATGAAGGCAGAATGTCTACTGAGTGAAGTTTAGTATTCATCGAGTTGTAACCGAGTAATAATAGAATGCATTAAATGATTGAATGCATTATTTAATGAAGGATGTTGATGAGATGGCTATGATTAGATGATTGGTAAGTCGTGAATCAAGTTTATTAATGAATCTATGGCAAAGGAAAATCGGCAAGAAGATCTACAACTCAGATTGAACCGCAATACCCTAGCACAATTTTCAAGGAAAGTATGCAAGTTCCAAGGTAGGGTAAAATGTTTTCAGATTAAAGGATGCATTGAACTTGGACAAGATTGAAGATCTAATGGCTATGATTGATCATGGGAAATGTCATCAAGGAGATTAAGTGGTTGGCAAATTGTTTATAAATAGGAAACTGTTGATAAACAATGCATGCAGGCAAATGTAAGCATAGGGATGCTATAGAGTGATTACCAAGCACAGAAGCTTGAAAACCTATTTTGATAATAGAGTATAGAAGCCCATTAGATGGACAAGATTAGTTCTATGTCTAGATTGTATTGAGCAAATAAGAATCTACTTTAGCATTTTAGATGTGAAGTTGTAGATAGATTTTTATTACTGTTGTTTTGTGAAAGTGATAGAAAATTTCTTAACCGAGTGGACTTAACAGTCTTATATGTAAATCCTCTAGTGAGGTGACATTCTAATTGAGTGTTTGAAACCCTTTGATAAGGTCACTTCTAACAAAGTGAAGATCCTAACAGATCTGAGGGAAATCCCTTAACCGGCTCACATCTAGCAATGTGTTTTGTAATCTTTAACAAGATTTTCTTTTAACTGAGCATACTCTAGAAGAGTATATTTCTTAGTGGGTTTCAAATCCCACAGTGGTTTTTCCCTATTTGGGTTTCCACATTAAATCTAGTGTTATGAGGTTTATAATGTTTATATGCTTCTGAGTTTGCATGTTTAGCAGTTTTGGTTATTTTACTACAATATATATTACCGAGGTTGAATCTAATGTTTTTATGGAAGATTAAGTTTGTATGATTCACCCCCCCCTCTCATCTTGTTAGCTTGGCATCTATACTAAACATTTAGTATCATAACTATCAATTGGTATCGGAGCTTTGGACTCCTGAAGAAAAAGTTTAAAGGCACTTGAGGCAAAGATCCAAAGATGTATAAGAGGGATGCACCTAAGCTGAACAAGTCAAGTTTTTCTACATGGCAGAAAAGGATGAAGCTGCACCTATCAAGAGGTGGAGAATATGGTGTATACTATCGGGAGAATGATTTCATTTCATCGAGCACCTATCCATTGACAATGGAAGAAATAAAGGCAAAGAAAGAACATATCCAAGCAATAATTGAAATAACATCTGCATTGACCGACTCAAAGTTTAATGATCTAGAAGGCTGCAATGATGCAAAGGCAATGTGGGATAAGCTCATATCTATGTATGGTGGCGATGAACATGTTCAAAGAGCTAAAGTGGATAGTCTAAGAGGGCAACTTGAATCTATGAGGATGAATGAAGGTAAGAGAAAAACTCAGTATAGTACAAGACTAAAGGAGATTGTCAATTAAATCAAAGGAGCAGGTGGAACTATTGAAGAAAAGGATATAACAAGTAAATTGTTAAGAACCCTTCTACCAACTTATGCAATCCAAGTCTCTACAATCAATGGACTGAGGTCTATACCAAATATGCCAGTTTCTTTAGATGCTACTATTGGTAAGCTACATGCTTTTGAGTTAAGTAATTTTGATAACAGTGGGTCATCAGTAAATAAAGTAGAATCTGCTTTTAGTTCTTTTCATCTTGATAAATTTGATGATTACAATGATAGAATGAGTAAGTACATTGAAGGAGATCATAGTGGAGCAAGTGAGAGATTTCACAAGAATATGGAAAAAGTACACAAGTTGTATGAGGAAATTAGGAAACAAGAAGAGTTTGAAGCACTATTAGCCAAAAGGTTACCGAGAGGAAAAGGTAAGTACAAAGGAAAGATATCTTTGAAATGTTTCAATTGTGATAGAATAGGACATATAGCTTCTAACTATCCTAATAGAGAATCTAGTGAAAAGAGAGATTACTGAGATGATAGATAGAAAGATAATCATTACAGAGGACACCAAGATTTCAGAAGAAGAGATAAGAAGACATGCCTAATAGCTGATGAGGAATCTAATGATGATAAATCAGATGAAACTGATATAGATGAAGTTGTTTATGTGGCTATTAAAGATGGATCAGATGAAGAAAGGTATGAGGAAAAATCCCTACTATCTCATATAAGTAAAAATGATTCTTGGATCATAGATAGTGGATGTTCACATCACATGACAGGTGATAAACACAAGTTTGTTATGTTAGAAGACTATGATGGAGGCTATGTAAGATTTGGTAATGACGCACCATGTCTAGTTAAGAGGGAAAGGATCTATAACACTTCTTCACAATGCAAAATGCAATGATGTTTATTGGGTTGAAGGTTTGAAAAACAATTTGTTGAGTGTAGCACAGCTAAACAACACAGGTTACCAAATCGAATTTCAGAATGGATTTGTCAAAGTTCATGACAAGAATGGAAAGTTAGCTGGTACCAGGACACAAACAAAAGGTAACACATTTCACCTTGACTCAACTCGGAATAAGTGTTTATATGCAAAGATAGATGATACTTGGTTATGGCGTAAAAGGTTTTGTCATGTAAATTTTGATAATCTGATCAAAATAAGCAAGAAGCACCAAGTAAGAGGTCTACCGAGTCTTGAAAAACCTAAGACTGCTATGCACCGAGGATGCTAGATGGGTAAGATGACAAGATCAAGCTTTACAAGTAAGTCCTACACTTCTAAGGGTATTTTAGATCTTGTGCATACTGATCTTTGTGTTCCTATGAAAGTTCAGAGTTATTATGGTGATAAATATTTCATATTATTTGTGGATGATTACTCAAGGATGATGTCAGTAATGTTTTTAAAAGAAAAATCAAAAGCTTTCAAATGTTTAAATGGTACAAGGCAAGAGTTGAAAATGAAACAGGAAGACAACTGAAATGTCTTAGGTCAGATAGAGGAGGTGGGTTCACATCTGATGAATTCAACTTATACTGCAATGATCATGGTATTAAAAGACAAGTATCTGCACCGAGAACTCCACAACAAAATGGAATTGCTAAGAGAAGAAATAGATCTATTGTGGATTGTGCCAGAACCCTGATGATTGAAAAGAATGTGCCACAAACATTTTGGAGAGAGGCAATAAGCACAATAGTTTACACCCTGAACCAAGTACAACTGAAGAAAGGAACTTTGAAGACACCATATGAAATCTGGTATGATAAGAAACCTAATGTAAGTTATTTTAAAATCTTTGGAAGAAGATGCTATGTACACAAAGATGATAGAAATGGTAAGTTTGACCAGAAAAGTGAAGAAGGAACATTTCTAGGTTATTCATCTAGAAGCAAAGCATATAAATGTCTGATCAAATCATCTAATAAAATAGTAGAAAGTGCAATTGTGAAAATTGATGAATTTGTAGAAAGAAATGATGAAGGAAATTCCAAAGAACCAGAAGATTATGATGAATTTGTCTATGTTCAACTAAGAAGTCTTACTGAGCAGACTGCTGAAGGTAATGAAGAGAATATCTAGTTACCGAGTGATGAAGAAGATCACACAGAGCCTACCGAGCTTGTATTAGCCAAGTATGTCAGAATACATCATGCATCAAGTTAGATTATAGGAGATAAGGATGATCTAGTGATGACAAGGAACAAACTAAGACAAAACACATGTTTGATATCTGAATTTGAACTGAGAATAGTGAAAGAAGCATTTAATAGTGAAGATTGGATAAATGCTATGACATAAGAGATTGATCAAATCAAGAAAAATGAAACATGGACACTATTCCCAAGATCGAAGGACAAAAATGTAATCAGTACAAAGTGAATCTTCAGAAACAAGCTAAATGAAAAAGGTGATGTCATTAGAAATAAAGCAAGACTAGTTTGCAAAGGTTATGCTCAACAAGAAGGAATTGATTATGGTTAAAATTTTGCACCTATGGCTAGACTTGAAGGAGTAAGAACATTGTTGGCATATGCTGCTTACAAGAATTTCAAGATATATCAAATGGCTATCAAATCTGCATTTCTGAATGGTATACTAGAAGAAGAAGTTTTTATTGAACAACCTGAAGGATTTGTTGAAGATAAGAATAAAGATCAGGCATGTAAATTGAACAAAGCTTTATATGGTTTAAAACAAGCACCTAGAGCATGGTATGATAGATTGCACTCTTATTTGATTCAAAGTGGTTTTATAAGAACAAGTGAAAACAGTAACATGTACATGAAGAATGATGAAAATGGAATACTGATCTCAGCCATATTTGTTGATGACATTATATTTTGTGGAAATGACTCTCTATGCAAGAACTTTGGAAATGAAATGAGCAAAGAATTTGAGATGTCATTAATTGGCAAGATAAAGTATTTTATAGGTTTATAGATACTGCAAATGAAAGATGAGATTTTCGTTACCCAGTCCAAGTACATAAAGGAAATCTTGAAGAAATTTGGAATGGAGGATTCAAAACCAGTAAGTACTCCTATGACTACCAATTGTAAACTATCAAAGAATGATGAATCTGCATCTATTGATGAGACTCTCTACCGATCTATGATTGGAAAATTGCAATATGCTATTCACAACAGACCAGATATACCATATGCAGTAGGAATAGTTGCAATATTCTCTGCAGATCCCAAGGAAACACACATGATAACAATCAAGAGAATTTTCAGATATTTGAAAGGCACTAAAGATTATGGCTTAGTATATCAGAAAGGAAACAATTTTGATTTAAACATTTATACTGATGCTGGTTGGGCAAGCAACATTGATGACAGGAAAAGCACAAGTGGTGGAGCTTTCTTTTTGGGAGAAAGACTAGTGAGTTGGCTTAGCAAGAAACAAGAATGTGTTTCACAGTCAACAGCAGAAGCTAAATATGTTGCTACAACATTGAATTGCACTAATATAGCATGGATCAAACAACTATTGGAAGGTCTAAATGAGCAAGTTACTAAGCCAATAACTATATTCTATGACAATACTAGTGCCATTAACATATCAAAGAATCCTGTTATGCACTCTAAGACAAAGCACATTTCTATCAAATATCATTATCTTCGAGAAGAAGTTCAAGAGAAGAAAGTGGTGTTGGAGTATGTTAGCACAAAGAAGAAAATTGCATATATCTTCACCAAACCACTACCAAGGGACACTTTTGAGTATCTCATAAGCAAGTTAGGGGTCCTACCCCTATCTTCCATTCATTGATAGAGTTCAGTGAAAGCACTAATTTGATGACTCTATAGAATATCTTTTCAGGAGTTGATGCTGATTTACACACTTTAGGATGTTTTCTAAAGGTGCACAGGAAACAAAAATAGGGAACAAGAATTGAGGTAGAAATACTCTGACCGAGACTGAGTAGATACATATCAGCAAGGAATTCACTTCTCAGCGACATAAATTATCTTTTAGTTCTCTACTTTTTGGCATTGTTGTCAAAGGGGGAGAAGACTAATGTATGGGAGAAGACTACTAAATGGGGGAGAAGACTACAAGAGAAGTCTAAAGGAGAAGACTACATTTCAGCACCAGGGAGAAGACTAATGACAGGGGAAAGCATTCCAGCATTACAACATTTTTTTTCTTTTACAACAATCTAAATCAATTGGTTTTGCCATCAATGCCAAAGGGGGAGATTGTTGGCATTATAATAGGCATGGGAGATTGTTGGCATTTCAATAAGGATATTGAGAAGGTTGTTGATGCTTATGGATATAACTGATTAAGGATATTTACTGACTTAACATTATTATTTTTTCATTGATATCAAGAGATTGATTTTCTAATTTAGTATGATGTTGCCATATCTTAAGAAGTATGTTTTGGTGAGTATAAAGAAGTCGGTAAAAGACATAGAAAGAATATGATGAATAAGAGGATGAATAAGGTATTCAATGGGCAACTATTACCGAGTCAAACAATAATGAGATCATGATGTTTTAGATTGTTTGGATATCTTACATATGTTGTAAATTGTAAGGTTAACACTATACTATGTTACCGAGCAAGGAACCTAGTCGATAAACCCTAAGGAACCTAGTTGGTAAACCCTAAGGTTATTGCTATCGGTTAATGAAGGTAGAATGTCTACAGAGTGAAGTTTAGTATTCACTAAGTTGTAACCAAGTAATAACAAAATGCATTAAATGATTGAATGCATTATTTAATGAAGGATGTTGATGAGCTGGCTATGATTAGATGATTGGTAAGTTGTGAACCAAGTTTGTTAATGAATCTATGGCAAAGGAAAATTGACAAGAAGATCTATAGCTTAGATTGAACCGCAATACCCTAGCACAAGTTCCAAGGAAAGTATACAAGTTCTGAGGTAGGGCAAAATGTTTTCAGATCAAAGGATGCATTGAACCTAGATAAGATTGAAGATCTGATGGCTATGATTGATCATGGGAAATGTGATCAAGGAGATTAATTGGTTGGCAAATTGTTTATAAATAGGAAACTGTTGATAAACAATGCATGTGGGAAAATGTAAGCACAGGGATGCTACAGAGTGATTACCGAGCACAAAAGCTTGAAGACCTATTTTGATAACAGAGTATAGAAGCCTAGCAGATGGACAAGATTAGTTCTATGTCTAGATTGTATTGAGCAAATAAGAATCTGCTTCAGCATTTTAGATGTGAAGTTGCAGATAGATTTTTATTACTGTTGTTTTGTGAAAGTGATAGAAAATCTCTTAACCAAGTGGACTTAACAGTCTTATATGTAAATCCTCTAGCAGGGTGACATTCTGATTGAGTGTTTGAAACCCTTTGATAAGGTCACTTCTAACAAAGTGAAGATCCTAAAAGATCTGAGGGAAATCCCTTAACCGAGTCACATCTAGTAATGTGTTTTGTAATCTTTAATAGGATTTTCTTTTAACCGAGCATACTCTAGAATAGTATATTTCTTAGTGGGTCCAAAATCCCACAGTGTTTTTTCCCTATTTGGGTTTCCACGTTAAATCTGGTGTTATGAGGTTTATAATGTTTATATGCTTTTGAGTTTGCATGTTTAGCAGTTTTGGTTATTTTACTGTGGTATATGTTACCGAGGTTGAATCTGATGTTTTTATGGAAGATTAAGTTTGTACGATTCACCCCCCCTCTCATCTTGTTAGCTTGGAATCTATACTAAACATTTAGTATCGAAACTATCATAATAGGGAGTGGAGAAACGATGGGTAATATGGAAGCGATCACAAAGTTCATGAACATCTTGGTTTTTGAAGGGACGTTTGTTATCTGTGATGATATGAAAGAGAAATACCATACCAGCAAATGATATAGTTGAGAATGAATGTAGAAATCTATTTTCAAGTGACTTGTGGAAGAGGAATGACTTCAATCCATTTTGTGAAATACTCTATGGTAGTGATAATGAATTTGTGGCCATTGGATGGAGGGTAAATCTTACCTATGAGATCGAGTCCCCACTAACAAAAGGGCCAAGGAGTTGCAATCGGTTGAAGTTCTTATGTTGGTACATGAATAAGGTCTCCATGAATTTGATATTGCTTACATTTCTTGATAAATTGATATGAATTTTTTTCATATTGTGCTAGTAATATCTAGTCTTGATGAGTTTCTTGGCTAATGTAGGACCACTAGAATGTGGACCACATATACCTTCATGAACTTCATGTAACACAATCTGAGCTTCGTCCCTTTCTAAATATCTAAGAAGAGTGTCATTTATACCTCATTGGTATAGGATATTGGCTAAAATGATGCATCAAGAAGATTGGCGATTGAAAGTGCAACGTTGGTTGTTGGATAAGTCAAGAGGAAGGGTGTTATTATGAAGGTATGTGAAAATGGAACTGTATAACTGGGAATTAGGACCAACGACATTTATCATCTCAGTAGGAGTGATCTCATATGAGGGAACCAAAATGTTGTCCACCAAGAACTCATAATGGGTTTCATTCTGTGGTAGATCGATCAGTGAGGCAAAAGTAGCCATGACATATGTGGCTCGATTCTCCTCTCTTGGTATCTTCTTAAAGGTTATCTTTATGAAATATTGCTTTAAGTCATCTACCATTTTCTTGTAAGGCATTAATCTTTCATCATTTGTTTGGTAGTCATCGGTTGCTTGACGAATTACAAGTTGAGAGTCCCCCAAAATATGAAGTTCCTGGATCTTCCACTGAAATGCAATCCATAACCCAATTGTTAATGCCTTGTATTCTGCTATGTTATTAGTGCAAGGAAATGACAATCAATATGGTTTAGGAATGGAATCCCCTTGAGGTGTGATAAAGAGGATGCCAACTCCTGCACCATGCTGTGTGTATGAGCCATCAAAGTACAATTGCCAAGGCTTCATGAGTGATACCACTAGGATGGATTCATCTAGAAATTCTAAAATTAGAGAAGCATCCTCTATCATGGGTGTGTCTACTAACTGATTTATGATAGCTTGTCCCTTTATTGCTTTTCTGTCCACATATTTGATGTCGAATTCACTCAAGAGCATCACCCATTTGGCTAGTCTGCTAGTAAGCGTCACCTTATTGAGAAGATATTTTAATGGATTGATCCTTGTGACCAGCTTAGTTTTATGAGTTAGCATGTAATGTCATAATTTATGCAAAGCAAAAACCACAGTGAGACACGTAGGCTCAATTGGTGTGTAGTTTATCTCATAACCGACCAAAGTACGACTGATGTAATAGACTGTCTTTTCTTTGCCCGTAGCATCTTGTTGCGCTGCCAAGAGTGCCCCTAGTGTTGTTGGTGTCGCTGACATGCAGAGTAACAAGGGTTGTTCTAGGATCGGTGACATCAAGGCTGGTGGATTCAGAAGATAACCTTTGAGTATTTGAAAATCTCATTGACAGTTATCATCCCATTTGAATTTAATTTTTTTGTGTAGCAAGTGCTGAAAAGGATGACATTTATTCGCAAGTTGTGCTATGAATCTTCTTATGGACTGGAGTCTTCCTTGTAAAGATTGAAGTTGACTGATATTTCTTGGTGGTGACATTTCCAAGATCACTTTGAATTTTGTTGGATTAGAGGGTAGGTAGAGGAAATTAAAAAATAATAAGAGGGTAGGTAGTGTAAAAATTAAAAGATGAATGACATGTATCATGGGTAGAAAAGGATAATGAAATTGTTAGGAACTAGGAAGGACAACTGAGAGGGGGGGTGAATCAGTTGTCAATAAATTGCAACCCAAAATAAATTATTCCAACTTAAAACTCAGTGTCGGTAAAATAGATTAATAGTTATATTAATACCGGTATAACTTAATGCATGAAACAGAAAGGAAAAGAACATCCACAACATATGACACAAAGATTTTGATGTGGAAACTCTGTAAGGGGAAAAATGATAGTGGGAAACCTTACCCACAATTAGATGATACTACTACAAATAGTAAGTGAATACAATAATGGGGTCTAAACATGCAAAAAGGCCAACCACCTAGAGCTCACTGCTCAATCACAAAATAGGAGTCACGCTGACTACATAGTTGGATGGTTAAATCCAATAATAAATGTGTTGCTTCAATATAGCATCTTCAATGTTGGATTCAGTACTAGTTTAAGCTTTGAACATGAGGACCAAACACCTTCATAACCTTTAACAACCTTCCTTCAACCTCTAGATGATATATGTGTGATTCGCACAAGGATCTGCTTATTTTCGCTCTTTACAATGATCTCAACATGTACACATATATCTTGCAAATAAGATCTTACAATTATTTATACAAAACCTAAGACCTCATCATTAGGTTGGCTCCTAAAAGATATTACATTTAAATCAATTAAAAAATAAGTCTTGGTGCAATACAATATGTCAGCCTTAATACATTTACACATTATCCAATCAATAAACCATTTCCTAATCATGTCGTGCTAATCTAGAACATGATATCATATGTCAGTTCATAACTTGGACCTATCTGTCGGTTAAGGCAACTATGTGAACCTGATCAGTCCAATATGCAAACACCAAATGCAAACATTCAATCCATGTCTTTGAAATAACCAAATGATCTCCATATGATAACAAGTCATCATCAAATTCCTGAGCTATTGGTGAAACATATACTAGTGACTGTGCATAAACCAATATCCATACCGGGACCACAATGTGTCGGTTCAACAACAAACCAATATAACCAAAGTGCCAAATCAACAATGTAGACCTCCATAAAGATAAATGTTGACATCAATGACAAAACCAATGCAACACATGATGAAGTCATCCATAATACCAACAATCTCCCCCTTTGGCATTGATGGCAACACTAGATGGAAAAACATCTAAGTGCCAAAAATAGAATACCAACAATCTCTCCCCAAACAGATCAATACAAAGCTTTGTACCAAAAATAGAAATAGTATAACCAAAACCAAAATACATCTTCAAAGTACAATTTTTTTCCATAGACATCTCTCCCCCTTTGACATCAAATGCCAAAGCAGTTAAGAATAAAAAATCAAAACATATAGCTAACTATTCCCCCTGAGCAATAGCTCCCCTTCATCAAGCCGGAAAAAGATTTTTCAGTAACTCCCTGCCAGTTTGATGCCAATCTATATCATTTAAGTCTTTGTCGGTGGGGTGATTACCCCATGCTTCTTTCTGAGATATTCAAATGTTTCCTTAAGCAAAGGCTTTGTAAAAATATTTGCAATTTTCTCTTTAGTGTTCACATAAACCAATCTCACTTCATTTTCTTCAACATTTTCTTTCAGAAAAATATACTTAATAGAAACATGCTTTGTTTTAGAGTGAAAAACCAGATTCTTTGATATATCTATTGTTGTTGAGTTATCACAATAAATAATTACTAGTTCTTTGCATTTTACCTTGATATCCCTCAACATTTGCTTGATCCATAATACCTGAGTGCAATTAGTTGATGTTGCAACATATTCTACTTCTATTGTAGATAATGATGTGCAAGTCTTCTTCTTGCTGATCCACGAAATTAATCTTCTACCAAGAAAGAATGCGCCTCCAGTGGTACTCTTCCCGTAATCCACATCTCCTACCCAATTTGCATCTCTATATGCACATAACTTAAAATTGTCAACCTTAGGATACCATAAACCAAGATTTATTGTGCCTTGTAGGTACTGAAAAATCCTTTCTATTGCAATTTCATGATTTTATTTAGGATTTCTTTAAAATATTGAAACAATACACACTACATTCATTATACCAAGTCTGGTTTGTGTCAAATACGGTAACCCTCCAATCATAGATTTGTACCTTATCAAATTTATAGGAGCTGAATCATCATTTGATGTTAATTTATCAGTTTAGTCATAGGAGTGCTTACCGGTTTGTAGTTTTACATTACAAATTTATTCAAAAGTTCTTTCAAGTATTTTGTTTGACAAATGAATATACCTTTATTTGTTTGAGAAATCTGCAAACCTAGAAATTTTTTTATCTCTCTAATCATAGACATTTCAAATTCTTCTTGCATCATGTTAGCAAAATATTTGCATATCTCTTCTTCTCCTCCAAAAATGATATCATCCACAAATACATAAATAACAAAAATGTCATCATTGGAAATTTTGTAATACAAATTACTATCAGTGTTACCTTTTGTGTATCCTAGCTTTAGAAGATATCTATCTAGTCTAGCATACCAAGCTCTAGGAGCTTGCCTAAATCCATATAAAGCTTTTATTAACCTCCAAACCATATTCTTATCATTTGTTAATGAAAATCCATCAGCCTGCTCAATGTAAACTTCTTCTTCAATACCTCCATTCAAAAATGCACATTTTGCATCCATTTAATGAACCTTGTAGTTCTTGTGAGCTGCAAATACAAGAAACAGTCTTACTACATCAATTCTGGCTACCGGTGCAAAGGTTTCATTATAATCAAGTCCTTCTTTATGAGAATAACCTTTACAAACTAATCTTGCTTTGTTTTTTATTACTTCACCATCTTCACTAATTTTATTTCTAAATACCAATTTAGTTCCAATTACATTTTTGTCTTTAGGTCAGGGAACTAATGCCCAAGTATTATTCTTTTCAATCTATTCTAATTCATCTTCCATTGCTTTTATCCAATGTTTATCTTGACATGCTTCAACAACTGATGCTGGTTCAAAATGAGAAATTAAACATACCTCTTCATTTTCCAGTCTTCCTCTTGTCATAACACCTTGATTTTTATTTCCAATTATCTGATTTTCTGAATGACTCAATCTTACATACCTGGGTTTATTCTGATTTCCATTCATAGGTTGCTATTCTTCAGTCATAGTTGAGTTCTCTGATGATGCCGGTGTGATTGGTTCTTCATTTTGTTCTACTACAATCCATTCCGGTTCATTTATAATCATTTCTACTATTGATTTAGAACCTATAGATCTTGATTCTCCTCTAAAATGTTCATCTATCTTCACATTAGTACTTTCAATGATTTTCTGCAATCTTTTATTATAACATATATATGCCTTGCTTCTAGTTGAATAACCAATAAATATTCCTTCATTACTTCTAGGATCAAATTTCCCAATAGACTCATCTCTCCTAATATAGAATTTGTTTCCAAATATTCTAAAATATTTAAGAGTAGGAATATGACTGAACCATAGTTCATAAGGGGTCTTACCGGTTTCACCTTTGATGTGAACTCTGTTGAAAGTATAAACCATTGTACTTACTACTTCTCTCAAGTACATATGAGGTAGATTTGCTTCCATCATCATGGTTCTTGATGCATCCAGTATAGTTTTGTTCTTTCTTTCCACAACTCCATTCTATTGGGGTGTCCAGGGTATTGATAGTTATCTTTTGATTCCATTATCTTCACAGTGTGCATTGAATTCCCTAGATGTAAATTCTCCTCCTTGATCAGATCTCAAACAATTGATTTTCTTGTTGGTTTAATTCTCTACCATTTCCTTGTATACCTTGAATCTCCCAAAAGCTTCTGATTTCTCCCTAAGAAAATTAACCCAACACATTCTAGAATAATCATCAATTATTAGCATAAAGTATTTATCACCCTGAGGACTCCTTGTTCTTGCTGGACCATATAAATTAGTATGAATTAAAACAAGAATATTATTGGATTTCTTAGAAATGCTCTTAAATGTTGTTCTAAATTGCTTTCCCATTTGACATTCCTTACATACCGGATTATGAGGTTTCACAATCTTAGGTAAATCCCTTACTACCTTGGTTGAACTGATCTTTACAATGCAATCAAAATTCTTATGACAAAGTCTTTTATGTCATAGCCAACTTTCATCAATCTGAGCAATCAAACATGTCTTATTGCTAGTATTCAAATGAAAGATATTACCTTTAGTCTGATTACCAGTTGCAATCTCCAATCTAGTTTTGTTTATGATTTTGCATTTTCCATTCTTGAATTGTAATTGAAATCATTTTTCTACTAACTGACCAACACTCAAAAGATTATTCTTTAAGCCTTCAACATAATAAACATTGTCAGTATTGTGCTTACCATCCAAAGATATAGTGTCTCTTCCTTTGATTAAACAAGCTTTGTCATCTCCAAATCTTACTAGACCTCCATGATATTCCTGAAATAATAAAAATTTTCTTTTATCACCAGTCATATGATGTGAGCATCCACTATCAATGATCCATTCATATTTTTCTTCAATGTTTGTTGCTAATGCTTGCTCTACCGATTTGACAATAGGTGTTGGTTGATCTTCCTTTATTACAACAAACACCCATCCACTATCTACTAGATATTTATCAGTATCATCTATAACACCTTCATCTGCATAGTAACATGACTTATCTTTGTTTTTCTTAAATCTATATCTCTGATATTCAGGGTTAGGTTTATATGTTCTCTTTGCCTCCTCACTTAGTCTTGAATGTCTATCAGGACACCTAGACATCATATGACAAACTTTATTGCAATTAAAACATTTGAAAGGTGCTTTACCTTCATACTTACTTCATGTTGGACCTTTAGGCATCTTCCTTGCAAATAGTGCTTCAAGTTCTTCAAGTTCTTCATTTTCTCTTTTGATATCTTCAAGTTCTTTTGCATAAAGTTCTTTCCAATAAGATTTGTCAAATGATGATGATGATGATGTTGATACTTTGAAGGCTATATCAGTCTTGACTGTAGTAGCAGGACCAAATTCTTCAAGCTCAAATGCTGAAAGTTTTCCAACCAAAGTATCTCTAGATACTGATGTATTTGGCATTGTTCTCAACTCATTGACAGTTGTCACTTTCATTTTGTAAGACAGTGACAAAGCTCTTAAAAATTTAGAAACAATTTTATCTTCACTTAAAGATCCTCCACATCATTGTATTCCTAAAACAATTTCATTAACTCTTTCCATAAATGCAGAAATTATTTCATCCTCTTCCATTTTTAAATTTTCATATCTAACTCGGTAACATTCCAGTTTTGCAATTTTGACAGTGGAATCTCCTTCATTCAATGTTTCCTGTTTATCCCAAATATATTTTGCAGTAGATCTATCTGATAATCCCATGATTTGTTGATCTAATAATGCGCTTAGAAGTGCTTCTCTTACTTTGCAATCATTATCCAAGTCTTTAGCCAAGGTTGGTGGATTAGGGTTATTTTGAATAGGAGCAACATAGCCATTCTTTGTAACATCCCATATATCTCTTCCAATGTAGTTTAGATGTGTTTCCATTCTAATCTTCCATATACCATAGTTAGTTACATCAAGTTTGGGACTGTCCTTCCTGAAGATATTCACTGCCATAGGATCTCCTCAAGCTATTAGGCTTCTGCAAAAAGAGGACTAGGCTCTGATACCAATTGTTAGGAACCGAGAAGGACAACTGAGAAGGGGGTGAATCAGTTGTCAATAAATTGAAACCCAAAATAAATTATTCCAACTTAAAACTCAGTGCCAGTAAAATAGATTAATAGTTATATTAATATCGGTACAACTTAATGCATGAAATAGAAAGGAAAACAACATCCACAACACATCAAACATAGATTTTGATGTGGAAACCTTGTAAGGGGAAAAACCATGGTAGGAAAACTTACCCACAATCCGATGATACTACTGCAGATAGTAAGTGAATACAATAATGGGGTTTGCACATGCAGAAAAGCCAACCTTCTAGAGCTCATTGCTCAATCACAAAATAGGAGTCATACTGACTACACAGTTGGATGGTCAAATCCAATAATCAATGTACTACTTCAATATAGCATCTTCAATGCTAGATTCAGTACCAGTTTAAGCTCTGAACATGAGGACCAAACACCTTCATAACCTTTAACAACCTTCCTTAAACCTTTAGATGATATCTTCATGATTCGCATAAGGATCTGCTTTTCACTCTTTACAATGATCTCAACATTTACGCATATATCTTGCAAATAAGATCTTACAATTATTTATACAAAACCTAAGATCTCATCATTAGGTTGGCTCCTAAAAGAAATTACATTTAAATTGATTACAAAATAAGTCTTGGTGCAATACAATATGTCAGCCTCAACACATTTACACACTATCTAATCAATAAATCATTTCCAAATCATGTCATGCTGATCTGGAACATGATATCATATGTCAGTTCATAACCTGGACCTATCTGTCGGTTAAGTCAAATATGTGAACCCGATCAGTCCAATATGCAAAACACCAAATGAAAAAATCCAATCCATGTCTTCGACATAACCAAATGATCTCCATATGATAACAAGTCATCATCAACTTCTTGAGCTACCAGTGAAACATATACCAATGACTGTGCATAAGACAATATCCATACCGGGACCACAATATGTTGGTTCAACAACAAACCAATATAACTAGAGTGCCAAATCAACAATGTAGACCTCCAGAAAGATAAGAGTTGACATCAATGACAAAACCAATGCAACACATGACAAAGTCATCCATAATACCAACAAAATTAATTAAACAAATAAAGATTTATTTAATTAATAGAAGAAGTGGGATCAATTAAATAAATAAAAGTATTTATATAATTTAGAAAAAGGATAATTTAAATAAATAAAAGTATTTATTTAAATGAGGAAAAAGGCTAGAAAAGAATAAAATGAATTAACTAAATAAATAAAGATTTATCTAATTAATAGAAGAATTAGGATAAAATAATTAAATAAATAAAAATATTTATTTAATTAGACAAGACAATTTAGGTGTCTACACAACCCACTTTGTCTACACAACTAAGTAACCACATTGTGGTTGCCTCTAATCCAAATAATTCTTCAAATCCTTCCTCTATTTCATATAGCACTTAGACCTATGGGGCATCACCATCTCCTTCTGGTTTGGCATCCCTCTATGGTCCTGGTTTTCACATTTTAGCTAAGAATGGCTATGATGGCAATGGTTGTGCCACAAATGAACAAGGAATTAAAGTTCATTTAGAACATAATACACATGAAGCTTCATTTGGACTTGGATATAATACTTCTAAGCCCACCAAAGCATCTTAAAGACCACCTCTCAATGTGAATGCTATATTTAGTAGTGATGATAACCTCGCCTCAATTAAATAATCTTTTACTTCTTTCAAGACTCATTCCCCTCACAAGGAAATATTGGCGATGAACAAATCTCTTTATGAATCTCCTCAAGAGATTTCTAATCCCACTTATGAGGCTTTGTTTTGTACTCCTTCTAAAATCCCTTTTTCTAGGAATAAGGCTCTAATGAATTATACTTATCCCTCTCCTAATCTTTCTTTTGTGCAAGATAAGTATTATTGGATTGTTGGCATTGAAAAAACCAGTCAATCTAGAGAACCAGTATATGTGCTAATATTTTTCATTGATGTCCAACACTTACCGGTGAAGACACTAACTGGTGAAATGGTATAGGTAGAGTGGTGTTGTTTTTCAGTAAGAAAAAGTGATGACCTATAATACATGGAAACAACATTGGTATTGAATGATCAAAGGTTTAATGAGATCAAGGGAAGATAGACTAAGCCAACTGGTCTATCATTTAGGAAGATCAGTCACTTTGATGATGATGAAGTCATACAAGGTGACTCAAGCAAGAAAAATTGAAGTTGTATGCAAACTAGTAACTCATTGGCAATTAGGGGAAGAGACTTGATTCTAGCACAACAAACATGCAATTAAAGGATGAACTAGTAATATAGAAGTGCAATGGCATACCAGTACACCGGTATGACAGAAGGAAGATAGGTAATCACCATAAATATCGAAGGGGTGATTGGTTATTTAGTTGCAATGGCAAAGAATGAGTTGGTGAGCATTTATCTCCACCAAATCACATGTTGGTAAGGTCAAATTTCAATTATCATGCAGTCAAGCATGATTATATATGAATTTTCTGGTTCGCACTTATTTGACTAAACAGGCCTCAGAAGTTTCTATCTTTGGGAGATGCGGTGGCAGAAGTTATTGAACACTTGGCAAAATTGTTGTAAGGTGCATAGATAAAGAGAGAGAGATTTTGAATTTGAAATCTTCCAAAATCTATGATTTCTTTGATAGAGGGAATGCTTGAAAGTATCGACAGAAATTGTATAAAGTGTTCTTGAGATTATTAAGAATATTTTGATCATGAAATTTGAAACAAGGAAATCTTGTTGAAGGTGATCTAAGGTGAAGAGAAGAGAGAGATGAAGTCCTAAGAGGTGTTAGCATAGTAGAGTGCATTTGAGGTAGATCAACTAAGTGCAGAGTCAAGAGATAGAGGACCAACAAAGTACAGAGCTGAAGGATAGAGGACCAGTAGAGTGTAGAGCCAAAGGTCAGAGGACCTGCAGAGTGCAGTGCTGAGGAATAGGTGACCAGCTGAGTGAAGAGCCAAAGGTGTAAGAAGAAAACCGGTGTTGTGCAGAGAAGACACAACCGGTGTGTATTGAGTGTGATGCATATTGAGATCTGATTAAGCTATCAATAGCTAATTCAACAAATCATCCATCTATTGCTTTCTAACCACTGCAACATAAATCCCTTAACCAGGTGGAATTTAACACGTCCCTTTTGTAAAATCCCTTAACCAGGTGACATCTTAATTGATGTTCTAAGTCATTTAACTAGGCTACCTTTAACAGGGTAAAGGCACTAACCAGCCTTGATCAAAATCCCTTAACCAGGTGGCACCTAATAGTGTCTTTGTAATCTCCTAATAGGGATGTCTCTTATCTGAGTGTACTCCATAAGAGTACAAATTTTTTGAGTTCCTACTCACACCGTGATTTTCTCTCATTTTGGTTTCCATGAGATAATTTCTTGGTGTCATTGTCAACTTTTCATGTGTACATATTTTACTTCAGTGATTAAGTGTTTTGTTGGATTTTGGATGAATCCAGATTTAAGTTAAAAGTTAAATTATGAAAATTTTATTAAGTGTTGATTCACCCCTCCTCTCTCAGTACTGGTTGGGACCAACAATTGGTATCAGAGTATTAGGTCCCTAGAATCAGAAGAAGCTTAATCCACTTAGAGAGAGATCCAAGATGATGCATAAGTAGGGTCCTAAGTAAGGAGAATTACACGTTATGGTGTGGAAGAATGAAACTCTATCTAAGATCCCTAAGTGAACACTACTGGAATCATGTGATCACAGAGTACAATGAACCTTCAAGGAATCTTACTCTAGATCAGATCAAGTAAAGGCAAGATAGTACTGCTGCTATGGATCTGATTGTTAGTACACTTTTAGATAATAAATTTGCTGAGGTACAAGATTTAAAAACAACTTTTCAGATATGGAATAAGCTAAAGACACTCTATGGGGGAGATCCGCATGTTCAAAAGGCCAAAGTAGATAGCCTGAGAGGAAAATATGATGAGATGAGGATGCAAGAAGGAGAAAACATAGAGAAGTATATCAAGAGGACAAAGAATGTAGTAAAATCCATCAAAAGTGTTGAGGAGGATGATGTGGTTATCAGAATCCTGAGAACCTTGCTACCAAAATATGCAATAAGAGTCTCTACTATCTAGGAACTCGGATCCTTAGGAACAGTCAATGTAACTCTTGACTTACTGATTGGTAAGTTGACTACTTTTAAGTTGAGCAATTATGACAACAACATACCAAAGATTGATGTTTCTTTCAAAGCATCCATGATGCATGCACCAACAAGGAGAAGGAAAGAAACCGATAGTAGTTCTACTACCAGAACCGGTTATTCCCATGAAAGTGACAATCTTCTATCTGAGGAATAGGAGAAAGATGAAATTGAAGCTCTATTAGCAAGAATATTTCCAAGAGGTAAAGGAAAATACAAAGGTAAACTACCCTTAAAGTGCTTCTCCTATAATAAGATAGGTCATATTGCTTCAAGATGTCCTAACAATGATAGAGATAGGAAGGATAATTTCAGAAGCTACAGGGACAAGAGCAAAAAGGAATTTTATCTTGCAGAAGGAGTCACTGATGAAGAATCAGAGGGATTTGATGGAGATGGAATTGCATTTGTGGTTGTTAAGGAGGACAACACAGAGGAAGGATATATGGAATTTATTTCTAGCACAAACCGGTGTGGAGAATGGGTGATCAATAGTGGTTGAACTCATCACATGACCAGTGATAGAAAAAAATTCCTCAGCATGGAGGACTGCAATGGAGGAACTGTGAGATTTAGAAATGATGCCCCTTGTGTAGTAAAAGGTAAGGGGTTTATAGCATTGAATGATAAGACAAATTGTGATGATGTCTATTGGGTAGAAGGATTAAAATATAGTTTATTAAGCATTGCACAACTTAACAATAAGGGTTACTAGTTAGAATTCAATGAAGGAATATGTAAAATAAATGACAAGTCAGGAAGTTTGATTGCCACTGGTAAACAATCAAGAGACAATATGTTTTATCTAGACACCACCTTAGGTAATTATCTAGTGGCTAAGGTTGAAGATAGTTGGTTGTGGGACAAAATATTGTGTCATGTTAACTTTGATAGCATAGAAAATGTCAGTAAGGAAAAATCAATCAGAGGTATGCCTGACATAGTAAAACCTGAAAATGCTATGTGCAAAGAGTGTCAACTAGGAAAGTTGACCGGGTCTAGTTTCTACAGTAAAACCTTCTCATCTAAAAATGTGTTGGACTTAGTTCACATAGACTTGTGTGGTCCCATGAGAACAAAGAGTTTCTATGGAGATGGGTATTTTATGTTGTTCATGGATGACTTCTCAAGAATGATGTGGGTTGTATTCTTGAAGGAAAAATATGAAGCCTTTCAGATGTTTAAGGTGTTTAAGGCTCAAGTAGAAAGAGGAACCGTTAAGAATCTGAAGTGTCTGAGATCAGATAGAGGAGGAGAGTTCACCTCTCAAGAGTTCATGAATTATTGTGAGTAACATGGGATTAGGAGACAAATGTCTGCACCTAGAACACCTCAGTAGAATGGAGTTGCTGAAAGAAGAAACATAACTCTTATTGATTATACAAGGACTTTGATGATATAGAAGGACATCCCACATATCTTCTAGAGCAAAGCAATAAGCACTATTGTATACACTTTGAACTAGATACAGGTAAAGAAAGGGACAAATAAAACTCCCTATGAATTATGGAGTGGATACTCACCTAATGTTTGTTATTTCAAAGTATCTGGAAGTAGGTTCTATATGAAGGGGATGAGTACACTGGAAAATTTGATCCCAAGAGTGATGAAGGAACCTTCTTAGGTTACTCAACAAAGAGAAAGGCATACCCATGTTTGAACAAAAGGACCGATAAGATTGTGGAGAGTGCAAATATCAGAGTAGATGAGTACTCTAAAAAAAATGAGTAGGATAGTAAGAGTGAACTGAAGGACTATAAAGGGTTTGAGTACAATGTACTGGTGGAACCTACTGAAGAAGATCTTGTTGAAGTGGCTAATGAAGAATCCTATGAAGAAGAACTTGCATAACCAGTAGAAGAAGCTTTGAGGAGTGAACCGGTATTGGCTAAATATGTCAAAAATAATCACTCTATAGAAAATATCATTGGTGACAAGGATGCAGGAGTTCTAACTAGAAGAAGAGCAAGAGAGAATGGGTGTATGCTCTTCATTTTTGAGCCCAAAATAACAAAGGAGGCTTTAAAAGATGATGACTAGGTCAAAGCCATGGAAGAAGAACTCGAGAAAATTGAGAAAAATGACACATGGACTTTGGTGCCCACACCGGAAAACAAAAATGTAATAGGCACCAAGTGGGCATTTAGAAATAAAATGGATGAAACTAGTAAAGTGATAAGAAAAAAAGCAAGATTGGTCTGCAAGGGCTATGCTCAAGAAGAAGGTTTGGACTATAGAGAAACCTTCGTATTGGTGGCCAGGCTAGAAGGGGTCAGAATTTTGCTAGCCTATGCTACTTATAAAAGATTTAAAGTATACCAAATGGATGTCAAATCGACATTCTTAAATGGGGTGTTAGAAGAAGTACACATAGAGCAACTAGAAGGGTTTGCATCTGAAGATGGGAGGAATATGGTATGGAGGTTGCAGAAGTCTCTATATGGCCTAAAACAAGCACCGAGATCTTGGTATGAGAGGTTCTACTCATATCTACTAAGCATAGGGTTCAAAATAACTAGTGATAATAGTAACCTATATCTGAAGAGTAGAGCTGAAGGAAAACACCTTATTGTTGATATATTTGTAGATGACATCATGTTTGGGGGAGATAATGAGATGAGCAGAAGCTTTGCAGAACAAATGTAACAAGAATTTGAGATGTCCATGATTGGTAAGATAAAGTTTTTTATTGGCTAGCAAGTCTCTCAATTAAACAATGACATCTTCATCAGTTAGACTAAGTACATAAGGGAAATTCTGAAAACTTTTGGAATGGAAGATTGCAAACCTATTGGAACTCCAATGGTTACAAGTTGTAAGCTATATAAATATGATGAGGCTAAAAATGTGAATGAGACACTTTACCGATCCATGATCGGTAAGTTAAAGTATGCAGTACATAGCATACTAGACATAGCACAAGCCGTTGGCTTGGTTGCCATATTTTCTGCAAATCTAAAAGAGACTCACATGATGGCAGTCAAAAGAATATTCAAATACCTAAAGGGGACTAATGAGTATGGTCTCTAGTATCCACACAAGGGAGAATTCAATTTAAGTGTCTTTTTTGATTCAGATTGGGTTGGAAACATCGATGAAGGGAAGAGCACTAGTGGAGGTGCATTCTTTCTTGGAGATAGGATTGTATCTTGGACACGTAAGAAACAAAACTATATATCTCAATCCATAGCTAAGGTTGAGTATGTAGTTGCTTCAATCAACTGCACATAGATATTTTGGAACAAGTAACTACTAGAAGGAATACAAGAAAAAGTGGTTGGACCGATAGTAATTCATTGTGACAACACTAGTGCCATTGACATATCCAAGAGCCTGGTGATGCACTCCAAAATGAAGCATATAGCCATCAAATATTACTATCTAAGAGAACAAGTTAAAGAAAAGGAAGTGATGTTGGAGTACATACCAACAAAAGAGAAGGTGGTTGATATCTTCACCAAGCCACTAGAAAAGGACACCTTTGACTATCTTAGAGGTAAGTTGGGGGTTACGCCCCTCCATTCAGTAAAGTAAGCAAATAGGGTTCTACATCAATCTAGTATGATTTCAAGTTTTTTTTTTTTAAAACGACTAGATTGATGAGTGTGGACTACTCCAGTTAAGGGGGAGCAGTCTTGTAAGTGTTTAGAAAGGACTCTTTGGCATTGTTGTCAAAGTGGGAGATATGATTAGAGTGCTTGAGCATTGGCAGGTAGTGATTGATCTAAAGTTGTTGTATCAGAGTATGACCAGTGATAGGAGGAGATATTCATTACTCAGGGCATAAGTAATGATTGGACTGGTACATAGATGAAGAAACATGCAACTAATTAGCCAGATTTTGAAGTGTTTTCCATCAATGCCAAAGGGAGACATTGTTGGATTTTTGGTATTCACAAAACTGATCAATCCGGAGAACTGATATATGTGCTAATAGTTTTCATTGATGTCCAACACTTACCGGTGAAGACACTAACCGGTGAGATGGTATAGGTAGAGTGGTGTTGTTTTTCAGTAAGAAAAAGTGATGACTTACAATACATGGAAACAAAATTGGTATTTTTTTGATCAAAGGTTTAATCAACTCAAGGAAAGATAGACTAATCCAATCTATCTATCATTCAGGAAGATCAGTCACTTTGATTATGATGAAGTCACAAAAGGTGACTTAGGCAAGAAAACATGAAGTTGTATGAAGTTGTATGCAAACCGGTAACTCATTGGCAAATAGGGGAAGAGACTTGATGCTAGCACAACAAAACAAAAATTAAAGGATGAACTAGTAATATAGAAGTGTAGTGGTATACGAGTACACCGATATGACAAAAGGAAGATATGTAATCACCATAAATCTCAAAGCGATGATTGGTTATTCAGTTGCAGTGGCAAAGGATGAGTTGGTGAGCATCTTTCTACACCAAATCACATGTTGGTAAGGTCAACTTTCAGTTATCATGCAATCAAGCATGATTACATGTGTATTTTCTGGTTCGCACTTATTTGACTGAATAGGCCTAAGAATTTTCTATCTTTAGGAGATGCGGTGGCAGAAGTTATTAAACACTTGGCAGAATTGTTGTAAGGTGCATAGAGAAAGAGAGTGAGATTTTGAATTTGAAATATTCCAAAATCCATGATTGCTTTGATTGAGGGAATGCCTGAAAGTATCGACAGAAATTGTATAAAGTGTTCTTGAGCTTATTAAGAAGATTTTGATCATGAAATTTGAAACAAGGAAATCTTGTTGAAGGCGATCCAAGGTGAAGAGAAGAGAGAGAGGAAGTCCTAAGAGGTGTTAGCACAGTAGAGTGCATTTGAGGTAGATCGACTAAGTGCATAGTCAAGAGACAGAGGACAAGTTGAGTGCAGAGCTAAAGGACATAGGACCGAGAGAGTGCAGAGCCGAAGGTCAGAGGACCCGCAGAGTGCAGTGCTGAGGAATAAGTGACTGACTTAGTGAAGAGCCAAAGGTGTAAGAAGAAAACTGGTGTTGTGTAGAGAAGACACAATTGGTGTGTATTGAGTGTGATGCAAATTGAGATTTGATCAAGCTATTAGTAGCTAATTTAGCAGATCACCCATCTATTGCTTTCTAACCACTGCAACATAAATCCCTTAACCGGGTGGACTTTAACAAGTCCCTTTTGTAAAATCCCTTAATTGGGTGACATCTTAATTGATGTTCTAATTCCTTTAACTAGGCTACCTTTAATAGGGTAAAGGCACTAATTGGCCTTGATCAAAATCCCTTAACCAGGTGGCACCTAACAGTCTCTTTGTAATCTCCTAACAAGGATGGCTCTTAACCGAGTGTACTCCAAAAGAGTACAACTTTTGTGAGTTCCCAATCACATCGTGGTTTTTTCCCATTTGGGTTTCCATGAGATAACTTCTTGGTGTCATTGTCAACTTTTGATGTGTGCATATTTTACTTCAGTGATTAAGTTTTTTGTTGGATTCTAGATGAATGCAGATTTAAGTTAAAAGTTAAATTATTAAAATTTGATTAAGTGCTAATTCACCCCTCCCCTCTCAGCACCGGTTGGGACCAACAAGTATGACTTAGTGGCCTATTCTTCTCCTATAAACTTCTCTTTTTCTAAAAACTTTTAACATCCATCATCTTATATATGTTTTTAATCTCACTTATAGTAGAGAATTTAACGTCATATTCAAGTGAATTATTCAATCTATCATGTCTTTAAATAACATTAATGGCTATTATGTTGTTCATCATTATGTGACATTGGTAGCTCACTTACTGGCAGCTCATTGTCATTCATGATGGTACAATTTCACATGAAATCATACTTTTGGAAGCAACATAATAGCCTATTTATATCTTATCTCTTCTCTCTCTATATAGGGGGCAAGAGTGATTACAAACATCTCTCCTTCTTAAGACTAAAAATTCCCCTTTCTGAAGTAGTGTCTTCTATAAGGATTTCTTATTGATTGTAGAGGTGTATTCATAATTGAATTCCTTCTCTCATATTGGAACAAGCATCCCTAATGGGGATATTAAGTACATATCCTTAATTAGGACCTCCTCCTTGGTGTTGGAAGTCTTTTATCATTCATCAATCTTTTCTTCATTGAGTAGTATCTTTTATGATAAACCCTTCTATTTTGTGCATGTGCATATCCCTGATGAGGATCTCTTGCCTTCTTTTAGAAGAGTCTTGTTATATATAATCTCTCTTTGATGTCATCTCAATCCTCTTCTCTTTTCAAATCTCTTGTATTCATTCATTCTAGAAGATGTTATATTTGTCTAGGATAGCTCCTATTGAAGGTAGATGTCTTTTGAACAAAAACAATTTCTCCTCCAAGGATCTCATTTACACTTATATAGAAAGATATCTATTTTCAACTATCTTATCCTTGCTTTAAGAGTATTCCCTCTCTTTCTTGGATTTATGACATTGTTACATGATGGATATCTTCTTTGTGTCGAAGGTAGGTATCCTTTTTCTACTTGCACACACATGCATGAGGTTGAGTGGAACTAACAATGTTCTCACTCTCCTCCCTTACATGGATCACCCAGATAGACTCTGGGGGCTAGTTTTTCATGTCCTTCTCTCCATTGATCACCTAGTTTTAGGGGCAAGATGTCCATGGTTCCTTTTCTCTTCTCATGGATCATTAAAGTGTGTATTCATGCTTTATGTCTCTTCTTCCTTCTCTTTGCATTTTTTCCATTTGAGTATTTCATCTTGTGTTAGAGATGTTGAGATCCAAGAACACTGAGAGGTGGGGGGGGTGAATCAGTGTTCTGCCGATAAGAGAAGATTTTATGCTTTTATACCAAACACACTTAAACCAATAAACAAATAAACATATAACTAGAAGAAAATGAACCATCCACATGAATGAACACCATAACACACAAAATTTATACATGGAAAAATTCAAAGAGGAAAAATCATGGTGGGATTTGTGACCCACAATATCAATTCACTAGCCATATGAAAGATATTACATATAATGGGGGCCTTCACATATAGGAAGGCACACTGCCTAGAGAACATTGCTCATCAATAAAGATTCTCACTGACTACAAGCTTCTGCTGAAGTAAAACAATGAAACTAAACTCACAAAATGCATCTGCTATGACAAAGAGAGTTTTGGTTATAGCTAAGCTCTGTACCGATTCATAAACCCTGAACACTACTACCCGTATCACCTTCCCTCCAAGAATGTCTTACAAAACATTTAAAGATCATTGCATGATACAAAATTTGCATACAAATGATCTTCGTATTCCACAATCTTCATCCACAAGTTCCATCCTCGCATAAAAATTAATGATTTCATATATCATAATGTCCTAACACACTGACCTATATACCCATACAAACAATATGCGTTATGTTGGCTTACAATGCATTACAAAAGATATACAATGTTGGCTCTATAAAATAATTACAAAATGATCTTCTAAATAAATCTTCCATGATGTTAGCTTCCCTGAAGTGTTCGATATCAGTGCCCGTGCCAGTGTAGCCCTGAATGCTCCAAAGACTGTGTCTTCTAGTAAATGCCTCATAATGGTGGTAAATGACTCCCATCAAATCTCATTGCCATTAATAAAAACAAAATTAATCCAATGAGTTTCAATTTCCAACAATCTCCCTCTTTGGCATTGATGGCAACGCTCATGTGAAAAATGGATTCCCTGTCGGGTTCAACTGAAATATACTCTCCTTGAGCAATACATTCCTTCTGATATCCTTCCCGTAAGATTTTGTCTGATATTTTTTTGATATTTTTCACATATATACACTCCCCCTTTGGCATCAATGCCAAATACTGGTGAAAGAATTGAAAGAATTCAGAACAAAAGAATGAATAAATACTGATAACTCTACCAAAGCTTGACTAACTTCAAATTTTTTGGGCAAGCCTTTTCTAGCAACTATAGGTATGTATCCCAGCCGGTTTTGAATGTTTCATAAATGGATACTAGTCCACTTAGTAAGTGTGCAAGTGTTTCCTTTTCTAAGACTTCTATCGGTGTGGGTTTAGCAATCATGTCCATACATTCTCTCTTGTGCACACCTAGTGAATCCAAACTTAGACTCACCAATCCTCTAAGACTCCTTTCTCTTTGAATGATCTTTTCTCTCTCCTTTTCAAGAGAAAAATTTTATTCTCCAAAGACAAAATTTGACCATCAATAGATGTTGTTAGAGAGGTCAATCCATCAAAATAATTTGCAATGTTAGCTATCTTATCATGCAACTCCTTCAATCAATCACATAAATCATATTTTGTAATAAAATACAATCGGCTAGATTGAGTTACCTTATAACCAATTATCATGCTTGCAAACTTCACATTAGTGTTGGTGATTGTGCTGATCCTTATTGATCTGTTGTCATGGGTTGCACCAATGAGTTTCTCAACCTCTGAGTTGGAAATTTTCTTACCAAGTTTTTGTCCAACCTTGGGTAAGTCGGTGACCGTTTGAATATCCTCCTTGGTGATCATTTAAGGCCAATCCAACCAGACAAACTTGTTGTGAACCCTGCTCAGAACGTATCTGATGATCTCATCCTTGAATTCTGATATGTACAGAATACCAGTTAACCCTAGATCCTCAATTACATTGAATTCTGACTTGATGGTTCCAGAGCTTCCCAGTATCAGAGATTGATATATGCTTTTGATCTCTTTTGTGCCTTGATCCTCTAGGGTACAGTGAATGTATGCCTTTATGTCTTTAACATACATAATGCCATCGAGAACCCTAGAAAATGCTCCTGTAGAGTCTTCCTTCTTAGCCATCAAGGGAACCTCCTTGAATATGGGCCTCTGCCTATCCTTAGCCTCAACAACAGTGGGGTTTGCAATGAAAGTAGGAGCTAAAGATATTGATTCCATTTCAAAGAATACCTGGAAGTGAACATCGATTGGAAGATTGAGTGCTTCTCAGATAACTACTCGAAATCCTTTCAGAATGCCTTTGCACCCTCTTAATTTGCTTGAAATTTGCCTTTTCTTTTCTCTGAATGCTTGAATGCTTGGTGAGTGAAAATTAATCCACTTACCCTTTTTATTACCAAATAAAACCCTAATCTTTCACTATCATAAATGCTTTGTGAACAACCCTACCAGATGCCAGTTTCATAGTCTTGTGTCAGGTGAACCTTCATCAATGATGAACACAACTCTTCAAATATTTTCTAGATATCCTTAGATCTCCTTTGAGGTAATATGAAATACTTTACAATGAGTTTTCCAACCCCTATGACTTATGCCTCAGTTACCGATGGAATTTCCTGCCGATGCAGGAATGCCCTATTCTACCGGTGGAGTTACTAATGTTGTTGCATCTCCACTTGGTCTTTCAGATTTTCTAACCCATCTCTTGGTGTGATCTTGTTGTATTTCATCTACCTTTTACTTTCCTTTCTAATTTTCTTGATTATTGCTAATCGGTTGACTCTTTATTCTATAGTACTTAGCAATATGACCTATTTTGTTTCATGCATAACATGTAACATTGTTATTTTGAATTGCTTTGACAAATCCCATATCATTCCTTGACCTATAGTGATTAGAAAAATATCCAAACTTTCTACATGCATGATATTTAACATTCATTATGTAGTCTTCTGACTTATGACCATACTTCTTGCAATTTGTGCATTGACCAGGAATAGAATTGTAGTTTTGATTTGTTCTATTTCTGCATTGTTTAGCCATATCTCCAAATTTATTGTAAGCAAAACATCTACCATTGAATTTATAAGCATTAGATTGCCCTACCAATTTCCTCTTGTTAGTCTCAAATTCTGATTCCCTTTTATCCCCTATAAGAAAAATGAATAACTTTGTCTGCAAATGAAGAGATCAAGGAAAAAGAACCTTAGACTAACATATGACAAGGTTTTGAGAACCTTCTACACCTTGAACTTATCCTAAGTTCAGGTTGGTATACCTTCTGTCAAATATTTTCACACTTTTCAACGAGATCCACAGTAAACTAGTGTCAAAAACCAGTGGACTTTATCGCCTCAACATAAACTGAAATAATAAATGAAAACTTATGCTCATTTTCTTCAGCATTGATCCCCAAGAGATATAGAAAGAAAACTACAACTAATACTAGTGCCTTATTCAGGCTATAAAGTCATTTGGATCAAGAAAGGATTCCAAAGTCCAACATCCCTATACATCTCATTACTTCGGCTTTTATTAACCCTATACATGCCTACCATATATAAGAGTTTCTTCTTGTTAAACTAAACATTGTTTATCAAATTCAAATCTTCAAACAAAATAATCTACTGATAGAGATGTTTCAAGCACATTTAATTACTCTCCTGAAGAGAAAAGATAAGAACATATCCATAAAGATTTCATTACAATCCGTGTTTAGTTGAATAACCCTAGACTACTCAAATGAAACCTGTAAATTATTGACAGTACAACAGAAGACAACACAGGTTTAGGCTCAAAAGTTTATGATCTATATATTGATATTCATTTTGAAAAAAATCTTACATGACTCAAAGAATTTTTGTAATAACTAGAAAAGACCTAGATATATTTCTGCAGAGTTCCTTTACAAAATTCTTGTGATCCCTTTTTTACAAGTCCTGGTATCCATTTATAACATTATAGATGCGTACAAACTTTGGGCATTCCTAAGAAAGTTTGTTACAAACCGCAATACTCTCCAAGAAACAATTACAAGTCTTTTTCAACATCTACGATCTCTTTTGTTTGTTGTTCTACTGCAACCTCTTCTAAATGCTTCGGAGTATGTTCCTTTCATCCAACATATTTATCCTTCCACTCCTGGAACACATCATCACATAGCCAAGCAAACATGACAACCTTCTATTTCATCTCTTCTAGCCTTTTCCAAGTAACTCTTAACTGCCCAATTTCTGTTTCTATGACACCATAATGTGATTTCACTTTTTCAATTTCTTCAACTGTTTGGACAAATAAGGATGTGTCATCAGTGTTAATAATTTCATTAACCCTTTGGGACAATTTCTGGTCTAGATCTTCTAACCAGGTCTTCTCCTCTTTCAACTAAATTGGACCAATAAAACCTCTTGGAAACAACTCAAATTTGTGAGCTGAATATTCTTTTCTATATAGTTGGTCTTTTCTTTTTACACCTACCCTTTCCTCTGAGAGAATATTCATCTCTTTTATAAACTCACTAGTGGACCTAAGATTGCCATTCTCCTCTGCATCTGCATGGGATGAACACATGAGCTCTAACTCCTTACCTCTAGGCATCCGCTTATTAAGGATTGGTTCCAAGGTGGCTTCATCCTCTTTGAATTTGATCAGAACATCTAGAATCCTCTTCATATTAATGTATACAGTGGTGGCCTTGACCGAATCAGCAAAATTCAAAATTGTGGCTTTTACCTTTTCTTCATACTTGTTTGCAAACAAGGCTTGAGCTTGTTTCAACTTTTCCAACTCATGTTGGATAGGTTTAGCTGACTGGAAACCAAAAGGCATAGGAGAAGGGGGATATTCTATAATGGGACTAGTAGGTGGAGGTCTTGCTAGAGAGGAAGCTATCATGAGTGTAGAGGATTCACCTGGATGGTGTTGTCTTGCCAACTAACTCTGAAGTCTAGTGATAGTGTTGTCTTTGTTGGCTATGCCTTCTTTGGCCTCATTGTAAACCTTTAAGATGGTCTCTAATTTCAATTGGAGATTAGCTCTTTCTTTTGCCTCTTTTTTTGCTACTGCCACACTAAACTTTGCAGTTTCCAATATTGTGCTTACAGCTTCCACCACCCCTGTATCTTGGACTCTCTTTACAATCATGCCTCCTAGGAGACTAGAATCTGATACACTTTTCCTCTTTTTATTCTCATCCTTCTTTAGTGACCACATGACTAGAGCAGCATTATTTTTGCTGAAGGTCACTCCTTCCATTGGTTTGGTTTCCTTCTGCACTGCTTCAAGAACTAAAGCATCAACTATATCCCATTCAGGGAGGATTAAAACACCAGCCATAAACACCATCTCTCTTCCTTTCTCAGGAGTAATAGTCTTAAACTCTTCCATAATTTCTTGCTTTATTTCTTCTTCCACCTAAGTTACATCTCTGAGAGGTTGTTCACTCTTTCTTTGTTCACATCTAACTTTGAATTGCTCCATATTTTGCTTCCACACAAATTGCATGAAAGCCCCTATTGTAACAAAATTATTGTCAGCTAGGAACTCTTCACTAGCTTGCTTAACAATAAGGTCCAACTCTTCTCCCTTTAGCTCACCATCAGTCAAATTAATAACAATTCTAGGTGGCTCTTCTAACATCCCTTCTTGGGTCTCATCATAGGTGTATGCAATCTCACGGAGACTCCCTAATTGTAATAATTGTTCAGCCACCGCTTGCTCATCTCCTATGTGGATAGGGGACTGAGATGGAGAATATTGAGGTTCATCAGTTACAACTTCTGTCCCCACTCTTTGCCTTTTAGGGAAATCTTGGATGTCAATTACATCCTCAATTTCTCTTTTCCCTCTTGAAGTAGAAGGCTTACCTATCACTGGCATCATCACACTATATTTTGATTTCCTATCCATCACATAATCACCAAGTGAGATAGCCTTAGAAAATACAAGCTTAGCTAGGACCAATTTAACCCTATCAAGATCATTTTCCATTATAGCCTCTCTTTTTTCTTTTAAGGTCTACATGAGGTCTTCAAAATAGAGAGTCAAGAATTTGACTTTCTCCTCAAAAGGGTTGAAGCTAGAAAGAGGGTCATAGCTACTATCAAATTGATGAATGAAATCAAGAAGCCTCTTATATGCAACCCACTTCTCTTTCCTCAGTTCTTGCTCATTGAAATTGAATTCATTTCTAATTAAATCTTCAGGGAACTAAAATTGGTGAGGCCTACCTTTACACACTACTCTTTTTCTAAACATGCCATTGAAAAAGTCCTCAGGGTCTGCACATCTTGCAATTGTAGTTGACAATCTGTATTGCTTAAAGAATTCTTCACAATATTTCCAACCACCTTTGGTGATTACAAAATGATGGGCCATGGTAATGGTTGGGAAAATGGTCCCTTTACCTCTATTTGTTAGTTGTACCTCTTGTACACCTCCAATTTACCTCAAAACTTCTACAATCCCTATCTTCAATGGGACCTGATAGGGCAATAGATAGGGGGAACCTTTGAAGCCATACACTCTAAAAATGGTAGAAACAGGGTACAAATACACATCTCCCCAATTGTGAACAATCTTAATACCCTCTGCAAACTCTTTAGGTCTGAGGAATTCCAAGAGAGCCTTAGGAATCCTAGGGTTTTATGTGCATAAAAGAATTCTAATCTTAGATGCAAAACATCTATCAAAATTTAGATAGCTAGCATCCTCTCTATCCTAGGATAAAATAGTGCTGCAAAGTTGAACAGGCATCTCTTCCTTGTCTTTCAATTTAACCAAGTCCATTTCCTTAGCAAACTAGTCAGCACCTTTGAACAAAAACATGTTCATTAAAAGAGAGTACCATCCAAATGGCCTGTCCACCTTACCATTCTTTATCCCGACTAGCCCTGCATGAATTGTATCAGTAAGGTATGGGGCATAATCAAATGTTATTACCAGGGTGGGGTTTAAAAAATTTGTGCAATCATCAGCATGTAATGGGTTGGCATATTTTTCTCAACATATTCTCCAAAGATCTGACACAGTGCCCAATACATACCCTTAGCTCTTAGAGTAAACAAATTGAGGGAGAATTGTTCCATTGTACTAGGGCCTACAACTATTAACCCCCCTATCTTAACAAAAAACTCTTTCAATGGGCCACTCCTAAGATGATCCCTTTGTGCATTGTAGATTTGGGATAATGACTCAAAGTCAATAGGCTCTAACAAATTTGAAGCCTCACTGAGTTTAAAAACATTTCTGAATTCCTCATCATTTATTTCAACCAAGGCTAATCCTTTCACACTCCTGATACAGCTATCTATAGGGTCATAGTTTTGTTCAATTAGAGTTAACAAATCTATATCCATGAATACACTAGGGACCACAAGCTTCCCCACATCTAGTTCCCATATGCTATTCAAGGGGCGAGGGAATGTCTCTGAACAAAACCTACTTTGAAGAATCCAAAATCTGACATCCCTATTTCTAGATCCCTTAACTAATTACCCTTATCATACAGGCCATCCCCAATTCTCAAATGAGGGTTCTTTGGTACTAATTCTTTGGCCTTGGCCTGGACATTAGTAGACATGGTTAATTGTTCTAGAAAATCATCATGAATATTCCTGTCCTGGTAATTCACTTTTCCTATCAATTCCCTTCTTGGTGCCATCTATAATATGAAACTATACCAATTGAAACTTGCACAGACCTCTACTGAAACAATTCACACAACAATCACTAAAATCAAACCAGAATTATCAAGAAAAGGCACAAAAACCTGTTATTCGCCTAAAGAAAACTACTTCGCACCAATTGCTCTGCAACAGACTTTGATGAAATGATGCTAACATTCAATTTGATGTGGACTCTAATATGGAATGTTGGCATTGAATTTTAGAAATTAACCTCGCATGCTTCGGCCATCACCTTAGAATTCAATTCACAAATCGAATTCAAAAACAGGCTCCAACGGGTCATAAATTCTATGAGTCTTTCCTCTATTTCGTTGTTTTCGCTATTTCATAGAACATAAAACCTCCGCATATTTCTTTTGCGAAGCCACGCCAGCCATTGGATCATGGGAATTTGCACTGCCTTTATCTCCATCCAGTCTCTCTGTGTTAGTGATGAGCCCTACCTTCTTTTCACTATTTCGCGGGCCTTAACACTCGTGCACTTTTCCTACGCGAAGCAACGTTGGCCGTTGGATCAAAATCTACCTACTGAGTCTCTATCTCTAACAATGACTATTAGTCCCACTAACTAACCATGCCTCACCTTAATGGCTAACGGTTTTCACCATTTCACAGAGACTAATCTACAGGCATCTTTGGGCCACGAAACAACGATGACCGTTGGATCGACCACGAGATGAATATCTTTTAACAGGCTTTAGACCTTTCAAGTGGGCCCTTTATCTCAAAGATCACTTGCTATACCTCATCACTGGTTAGCAAATGCCACATTGTGGTCAGACATTTACCCAAGAAGTTCCATCAGGTTCCATTTTGAATCTGCCACGTGCTTTACTCCACTATTCTCCACATAACTGTCGATTGAATCAAGGCGGGCCCTCAACTACCCTTTAGAGCCACATACACTTGACATGTCACCCTTTACTCCACAAAACACACCACCTATCCTGCCACATCATACCTTCATGCCTGCCACCTCTCTTTTGTCATTTCGCAATGGCTAACTCGCGATCATCTTGACTTTGCAAATCCACGCAGGTCGTTTAGATCTTAGGAACTTGCTTGTCATTTATCTTTTCTATGACCACCTCACTCAGGCCCACCACCTTTTTGCTACTTCATGAAAGGTAGAACATGTGCATCTTCTAGCTGTGAATCAACATGATCCATTGACCTTTTCCAACCTGATCACCCTTTAGCCAAGGAAAGCTGCTCATCTCTGGGACCTGCCAAGTCTTTCACTATTTTGCAGAACTTACTGGTGCAGGAGCACCTGAGCACCTGAATGCTCAAATCACAGCAGGTATAGCATTTTGTTGCAAATTAAGCATGTGTGTTTATTTTATGCTTCTAGTAGGTTTAATAGGTTTTTTTTGTGGTGTAATGAGCTTTGGAACTCATTTTTTTTAAGAGTTTCCAAGATTTTTGGTTTTTGCTCAGTGGGCCAAAAATTGTCAATTTTGGGTCCAAATGAGCATTTTTGAATTTTTTATTCTGAAAAGCCTTGAAAGGCATTGGGGCATGTTTACTTAGTGTTTCTAAGTGATGTTGAGTCATTGGTTTGAGTGCCAAGTCACCTGAAGTCAAAATGCAATTTTTGAGCAACAAAAAGTTGTCAAAAGTTGTCAATAAAGTGGTTTTTGGTGGTTTTGGTTAGTTCTAGCCTATACCTGTCCATACAAGGGCTTCAATAAGTTGGCACATGTATAAAAACCATGTTCCCATCATTGTATGGGTTGGTCTTGTTGGAAAAGTAAAAGAAATACTTATTTTTCTTTCATTTTTGTGAGTTTTTAACTAGTTTTCTGCACTTTTGAGAGTACAGTCCGTACCATGGCTCCATGAGTCCGTACTACTCCTATTTTTCATTGGTATGATCTCTCTTGATGTTTGAGTAGTGATCTCTGATCTTTTCTTGGGGTTTGGAACAAGTTTTGTTTGGAAGTGCTCTTGAGAAAGGCATTGTTTTGTGGTTCCAATGGAGGATCATTCATGGTCCAACTAATTTCTTCAAAGTCTCTTCATCCATGGCTTTGAGGAATTTTTTTGGATCCTCTGTATATACTGTAGCATATATCTATTTTCCTTTTCTAGCAATGCACAAGTGTTTGTAAGCCCATGGCAAGTGTGTGAAGTGAGCAACTTGGCTTGGGTATTCTTAAATTTGTTTGAGTGGTACTTTGTTGTTCATAGCACTGTACTTTGAAATTTTGAAGTAGACTTAAGTTGGCAAGAGTTATTATTGCACTTTACCATCCTTGTCTCTCTCATGACTTGGTTGGATGCAAGAAGGAAAGGTGTAAACAGACTGAAAGATGGTGTGTCACTGTTTCACTGTTAAAACCTCATTGCCAACCTTCCTAGAGGACAACATGGAATGATGGATTCCTCTTTATGCATCATGGGAATGTATTTGTAAGTGTTTTCAAGGTTAAGAAGATAGGGTACACCATTTGATTGTAAAGGACCTAAATAAGGATCCTAGAAAGGTGTATTTCTTTGTCATAGTCTCATAATGCTGTCATGTTTTGAGGCATCTTCTTAAGTGTTCAAATTTACAAGATCCTTGAAGAGGATATATGTATTGTTTTACCTTGCCATTAACACCTTTTTGCAGGCTAGGGACAGAGTGAAGAAGTGAATTAAAATAAAGAAAGCAAGTGTAACAGTGTTAATACTGTCAAAGTGCAGTAATGGCGGTTTATGAACAACAGTTATAAAGATCCCTTCTTATTTGCTTTGCAGGGTGCTCACACTCATGTTAAGTCTTTGTTTCATCCATATATGATATAATTTCATTGTATATGGTTTACAAATGTTCAAAATGAATGCAAAACCTTAAAAACATTGCTGTCCCAGTCATCTAGACTGTTATTTCTGTGTAAGGGCAGCAGTATGGCATTTATTTGTCATAATGTCAGTGTTCTAAGATAAGGTTTTAATCTTTGGGAGTGTTTGGTATATATCATAGCAAGTTTTTAAACCTTTAAATTGGGTTTAGTAACATGGAGAAGACTCTTAAATTGCAAACCCTCACTAAAACCCTCAAAAACCCTTGAAAAGTGCCTATTTGTGGGACAGCCCTCAAACAGTCCATACAGTACTTGCAATAGAAAAAATCCTTGAGTCTTCATCATAAATAGACCACATCTCCAAGGGTTTTCCATGAAGCTTAATAGATTGAGCAGGGTGAACAAATTTCACTAAAAACTAGGGCTAATTCTAGTAGCCTTTTTGGAGCAAATTTGACAATTTCATGAAATCGGTAAGGAAGGAGAAGTAAATGATTGTTTCAAATCATCAAAACTGATCAGTTAAGACCTAAGACACCCTACTACAAGCTCCATAGCATTTCATTAAGTCATTTGATCAAAATGACCACTTGAACCTAGAAGTTGCCTTGAGTAAACCAACGTTCTTTGCATCCAATTTGGATATTTTCACTATTGAAAGGTGAAGGACAGTCATCATACTTTGTAGACCTATCCAGATGCTCAATCAACACATTAATATGATTGAAATCCTTAAAGGTGCAAACAAGGTTAGCTAAACCATGGTTCTCCAACAGTTGCCCATTCTTGGAAGAGAGGAGATTCAGCCAGTTGGACAACCAAACTTGTTCATTTTTTGTGACACACAAGAGGATCTCATTTCATACTTGAATGCCTAAGCATGGAAGGTAAGGAGGAGTGATGTCCAATACAATAGGGTGCAAGCAGTTTTGAATAGAGAGGAGGAGATAGGAGAAAGGTTTAGAAGAATCCCATTTGTGCCTAGGGATTGATTTGGGAAGCACATTGAGAACAAAAGCCCACCAACCTCAAAGAAGAACAACTTCTACTCTACCTCCTCATCACTTACACCATGTGCATCTCAGACCAGTGAATCAACGTGAGCCATTGGATTTAAAACAAGATGTAGGTGTTTAATCTGACTGTCAATCCACCTCTTGGGCCCACTTAGCCTTTTTCGCTGCTTCGCGAACATTAACTTACTAGTATCTTTTCCAAGCGAAATTATGACAATCACTAGATTAACAAAGAGTTGCACCATATCTAAGGGGCCTAACAAACATTAGAACAAGGTAAAGTAAAGGTGCATAGATTTAAAAAATTAAGGGACCACCTGGGTAAATAACTAATGGGGGGACACTTCTCATGACAGACCGACCCTTCCCTAAGTGGTAAAAGTAACATGGATTTAGAACATAAGGGGTTTTCAAACACAGGAAGGGTTAGAAATCAAAAACCTTAAACCCTCTTCTGACCTAAAACAATTGGAGGCAACAAGGCCATATCAGACTCAATTTTTGCAGACTCTTAGCCAACTATGAAACAACAATATCTATTTTTTAAACAGTGATAATAGCGGCTCTAACTAGGGATGGTTGATCACAAGATCGACACAAGAATTCAGAAACTCTCTAGAGAAATAGACCAAATACAAGCCCAAAAACAACAACAAAAGCAAACCTAAATATGTACAGACAAGGACCTACTATGCATGGACATCAAGAGAAGTAATGTTTCAGGAATTGTCCATGCACTGGAAATTCTTGTACCTCACCATTCATATTCTTAAAAAAATATGAATCCTTTCATTAAGATCACAAACCACAGAGGGGCCAATCCATACTGACTCAAAATTTTTGTTTTTTCCCTTATCCTATCCTTATGCATTTTATTGAAGAATCACATCACCAATTTGAAACTTTCTCAACAAGGTTCTCTTGTCAAATAGATATTTGGACTGCAATTGGATCTTTAAATTCCTCTTGTGAGCCAAAGTTCTAATTTCTTCTACCTCCACTATTTGAATCATCCAGTCTTCCATAGGTTAAAATAACTCCATGTCTTCACCTCGTAGGAACTTATACACTGGAAGAAGATTATTGACTAGCATCCTAGATTGTGTGCCATAAACTAATTCAAAAGGTGAAACCCTAATAGCTTTCTTGACAGTAACCCTGTCAGCCCATAAAGCTAATTTTAACTTTTGGTCCCAAGACCTTTTATTTTCTTCCAGGATCTTCTTGATAATGTTCAAGAGGCTCTTGTTACTTGATTTAGCTTGCCCATTACCCTGAGGATGATAAGGCAAAGAGTAGGACATAACTATTCCATGACTGGTGCAAAATTCAACAAACTCTTCTGACTTGAAGCTCATGGCATTATCCATCACTAGTTTTATAGGAACTCTGAATTTGGTTATGACATTATCCATCATAAAGTCAATAACAACCTTACTTGTGGCTCTCCTGGTGGGTATAGCTTCAATCCATTTGGTAAAATAATTAGTAGCTACTATAATCCACCTATGACCTCTTCCTGATGTCTCAACGATTTCTCCAATAAAATCAATGCCCCATTGAACAAAAGGGGCTTCCACTGTTACTGGGTTGAGGGGTAAAACTCCCTCATACTTCAACTTTGATGAAAAATTATGGCATGGGTCACATCTCTAGACATCTTCATGGGCATCTTTAAACAAAGTAGGCCAATAATATCCTGTCCAAACTAAAATACCAGCAGTTGTCTTGGCAGAGTAATGACCCCCACACACTCCATCATGCATTTCAGTCAACACTCTCTTAGCCTGGGATTTATCCAAACACATTAGCAATTCCCCATCTCAATTCCACCAAAACAAATCACCCTGAATGAGGACATATTTCTGTAACTTCATTTTCAGAGTTCTTCTTTGGTTATGGGTCATTCCTTTTGAAAATGTTGCATCCCTTAAAAAATGTACTATCTCTGAGTACCAGGGCTGTGTTTCAATACTGGTGACCAGGATGTTCTCAACTTCAACATTATTTACTTCAACATCAAGAAGGTTTGACTCATCCATAAGCTTAGCAAGGCCTAAACCTCTCACCAATTTAGTGATCTTAATTTCTAAATCAAACTCCTAGATTCTGGTTATCCATCTACACCTCTTACCTGTGACCTCAAACTGGGATAAAATATCTTTGACAGTAGCATGTGGGACATAGGAAACTACTTGTGCATTTACAAGATATGGCCTAAAAGCTTTAACAACCTTGACCAAAGCATATGCTTGCATCTCCATAATTTCATATTTTAACTCTGCAGCATGTAAAGATTTTCTATAAAAAGCTATAGGATGTTCATATCCTTCATTATCCTTTTGTAAAAGAACTGCAGCCACTGTGTGATATGAAGCAAAAGAAAACAAAGAGAAAGGCTTACTGTATTCAGGGGACTTCAACACTAGTGCCTCCTGAATAGCCCTTTTGATTTCATCAAAAGCCTTTGAAGCTTCTTGATCCCAACAAAACTTTGTATCCTTTTTAAGCAATTTAACAATGGGCTTGACCATCTCTGCAAAATTTGCAATAAATCTTCTAACAAAAATTACTTTGCCCAAGAAAGATTGGATACCTTTAACATTCTTCGGTTTAGGCACATTGTTTATAGCCTCAATTCTTTCAGGGTCTATTCTTACTCCTTCTTTGGAGACAATATGCCCTAGCAACTTCCCTTCAGTAACAACAAAATGACACTTTTTAGGATTTAAGGATACTCCAAATTCTAGAGCTTTACTGAAAACCTATTCTAAGTGTCCACAGTGGTCATCCATCCTTTTGGAGAAGCATGTTAGATCATCTTGATATACTACCATGATGATATTGATGAATTCCTTGAAATCTACATCCATTGCCCTCTGAAAAGTAGCTCCAACATTTTTCAAACCAAAAGGCATTCTGACATACATATATGTTCCCCAAGGGGTGGTGAAAGTAGTTTTGAATTGTTCAGATTCTTTTACTAACACCTGGTTATACCTTGAGAACCCATCCATCATAGATAATAGGTCACAACCAGTTACTCTTTGCAACATAGCTTCCATATTAGGAGAAGAGTAATTATCTTTCAAGGAAGCAACATTTAGGTTCCTAAAATCAACACAGAGTCTTATGTCCCCATTCTTTTTTCTAACCAGGACCAAATTTGAGACCCATGATGAATGCCTTATAGGCTTAATGATTCCCCCTTCCCTCAACTTGGTTAATTCTTGCTACATTTTTTATTCCAACAGGGGGTTAATAGGTCTTTGTTTTTGTCTAAAAGGCTTAGCATCTGGAAGCAAAGGGACTTCATGCTGAAACAGATCTTGTCTATATGCCTTTAGATCCTCATAAGACCAAGCAAAGACATGCTTATATTTCTTTAATAAATTAATAAGGTTTACTCTAACATGAGGAGGCAAATTTTTTCCAATATATACCAACTTAGGGGATGATTATGTCCCCAAGTTTACTTCCTCTAGTTCATCTAACTTAGTGGTTGATTGCTGGTGTCGATGACTATCACTGTAACTGAACATACCTTCAAGCTCTACCAACCCTTTAGGTATTTCATTAGTTTCTAATTGAACTAGGTCGTTTCCAAACATAGTTTCTTTGTTGTCAACCACTTCCATCAAGGCATTGCAATCAATTTTTTGTCCATCATAGTCATCTATGCATTGTATAAACCTAAGAATATCTTCATCATTAGCAAATACTTGCTAATTATATACATTGTTAGGAATGGTAGGCCTAGCTTTTATCTCAATTGTGGATATACCGGTTAGTGTTGCATCATCATTCTTTAATGCTACATTTGCTAATAAATCTGCCATGATATTCTTAGATCTTTCTATCCAATTTATAGACAATGCACTAAAATGCTCAATCACATCCCATACTGCATGCTTGTATCTTTTTAGTCTATCATTCTTAGATGCATACCTAGCCTTAACTTGAGAAACAACCAATTCTGAATCTCCTAACACTCTTAACAACTGAATCACATGCCTTTTTGCAACTTCAAGCCCCAATAACAAGGCTTCATATTTAGTAGTATTATTTGTATAGTGAAAGGCTAACAAGAAGGAATACTTGAAGGTTATACCTGAAGGGGACACAAAAAGAACTCCTACTCCAAATCCTTCTTTAGAGCAAGCTCCATCAAAATACATGTGCCACAAACCATGTTGCTAAGATTCCAATTCAGTCACAATAGAGTCAGTATTCTTAAATTTAGGTAAAATTGGTTGTAATCTAAAATTGTCAAGATCCACATCAATCATACAGTTGAGCATACTAGGATCTACTTTCTCAATTACCCTAGGGGCACATGGTTCTCTATACAATTTGACCTGGTTTCCATTAATTGGGATAGTAGCATATGATAGATCCAACTGAACATTTCCACCCACTGCTGCAGCCCACTATCTAGATAACAGCATGCCATAATGAGGTTTGATGTCAGTTACAATGACATCCATCTTGTATGTTGCTTCAGGGAATGTTGCTATTTTAACTTCAACATCTTTCATTGTACCTATCACAGACACTTCTTTTTTATCCATAGCATAACATTTCCCATACACTGTATTCACTAACATTCTTAATTCTTTCATGACACCATAAGGCATTACATTTGCAGCTGCACCAGAATCTATCATACAGTTTTTAATTAATCTATTATTCACTAACAAAGTAACATAGAAAGGATCAACTTGTGAGGGTTCTTGTGTAATAGTTGTTCCAACATATACCTCTGGGGTTTGCAACTCCTGATCCTTTTCATTCTTAGTTGAACCTGAAGGTAAAGTTGTGTCACTGTCAGATATTTTGGAAAATAAAGATAAAGCAACTTCTCTATGTTCCTTTATTTTCAATAACTATATCAATGGGATAGTGACCTTCATTTGGGTAAGAGCCTGAGTTATATCAAATGTGGAATTATTAATCAACTTAGTATTAGCCTTAACTTTCTCTATCTTAGGCTGACTTGCCTTCTTCATTGTGGTAGTTTCTTGTATATCACTAGTAGCTTTATCATCCATACCCTTGGCTACTTCTTTAACTTGGTTCTTCTTTTCTTGACCATCTTGAGGCAAGGTGGTACTACTTGTTGCCTTCTTCTGGGATACTTCTTTTATAAACATTGAACCAGGTTCACCTTGATCACTTTCCTTCTTAGTACATCTCAAATTGTAATTATGCTTAGCTTTGGCTATGGTAGCTTTAGTGAGATTTTTAACTTCTTCATCACTAGGTCTTCTGAGATGAACTTCTTCATCTTCAATTGTTACCACATTCAAAGTGGGTTTCCAATCAAGTGTTAACTATCCTTGGTAAGGCCTCTTACTATTCAGCACATCACATTCACTAAATTCACTTTGTAAAGACTCATCATCACTCTCTATGATAGTTTCAAACATATTTATATTAGGCTCAGCCTCTTGTCTCATGGATTCTTCAAGGGCTTGAGCTACAACACATTGATGAGGAGAATGTGGTCCATCACAAGCCATGCACCAAGGATTATTCTCCATGTTATGAACATTTCCTCCTTTTAAAGGATCTAGGGTATCTTGGCTTTGAGTATTCTTTGGCTTCTAATTTTGAGGCTTACCATCCTTCCAAGTAGTGTTGTAAGGCATGTCATGCAACCTAGGAGGTCTATCTTGCCAGTTGTAATGAGTTTTGTCATTTTTACTCACCTTGGCAGTAAGGTCCTTCATGGTAGTCATTAATTTATCTATTTTGTCTTCTTCTTTAGCAACTTTATTAGGTTGTTGTTTTGATTCTTGCTGCAGCCTACCATCAGTTCTTCTCCCTATTTTCCCAGATGCTTTTTTGTTGCTCTCTACATTAATTGCAATTCTAAATGCATCTCTCAGACTATGCGGATTTTTATCCCTTAGAATATAGGCCAATTTAGAATCAAAGGCATTTTAATAAGTATTCAGGCACATATTGTCATCTAACCTCATTACCTGATATAGCCTATGCATTGCTTTTTGAAATCTGGCATTAAAATTTCATTGTCAAACTTTCTGATATTGTTGAACTCATTGAGCATGAAGCTCACATTTGTCTTGTCACCATACTATTCTTGAAAACATTTTTTAAAATCTTCTTGAGACCCAATTCTATTCACAGGAAGACCTCTATACCAGTCCCTTGCATCATCTACTAAAGACTGTAAAAATAATTTCATGATGACATCTTCATCTATAATTTCATAGTCATTTATTAAGTCACCAAAAGACTTCAAGTGTTCTTTTGCACTGATTGCATTATTTCCAGCAAATTTGTGAAGTCTATCTCTCAATTCAATAGGAACATGGTCAGGGTATCCTCGGATTCCATCAAAAAGGAGTTGTCTATAAAGTTCTAGGTTAATAGGTCTTCTTTGAAATTGGTTAACATCATGATTATTTCCCATGTTCATTCTTACATTAGGGCTTTGAGTCTGAGAGATCTGGTTTGTTGGAAAATGCACACTCCAATGAGACATTGTAGGTGATTGAAGGTTTTTTCATTGATGGCAACCTTACAATCCTATGACACCGGCAAGACAATTTACTGGCACCAGCAAAGACAGACTCTACATTGGCACATAGTCCACCAGCAGTGAAAGGAAGCATACCGACACCTAGGCCGACAAGAATTTTGTTTATATTATATTTTGTAATTTATTATAAAATCATTGTAAGCTGACTTGGCAAGTTGTAAAATGACTCATATATGTATGAGATCATTATAGAACATTTGTAAGGAAGTAGATAGGAAAAATAAGATAGACCTATTATGCAAATTATAGGTTAAGGGTTTATGTATGAAGCAGAGCTGAAACCGGTACTAGATCTGGCATAGTAGATGCTATTTTGAAGTAGTACAAGACATTGGATTTGCATAATCCAATTTTGTAAGTCAGTGAGACTTCCATTTTGTATTTGAGTAGTGAGCTCTAGGCACTTGGCCTTCCTGCATGTGCAGGCCCCTATTGTAAGAGTAATATTCACTTATTGTCCAGTAAGTGAATATTGTGGGTCACAAATCCCACTGAGGTTTTTCCCACACCGAGTTTCCTCATTAAAATACTATGTTATGGTGTGTTTGGCTATGGTTGTTTCTATTATTGTTTACTACACTCTTTTTGTTTACCAGTAGACAGTATTGATATGCTTTTCATGTTTTAAATTGAAGTAAATTAGATAATCGGTGAGATATAGATTCACCCCCCTTCTCAGTATCTCTGGGAATCCTAACAATTGGTATCAAAGTGTGGTCCTCTATTTTCAGAAGCCTAATAGCTTGAGGAAGATCTTGACACTGGTAGAGATGGAAAACTTGATGAAGCAACTAGAAGGAGCTCTCTCAGACTATGATGCAGAAAAGTTGAAAAATATCAAACTTGAAGAAACTAACTAGTCAGTATTTTCAACTGCACACTGGCATGTAGCACTTATGGTTGGTAGAATAAATGAGGTAGCTAAAGAAACTACTAATGCATGGGACATATTCCTTGTAGAGAAGGAAAAGAAGGAAGAATATAGAAGCCCTAAACCCATCAAAGTGTATTAGAAGGATAAGGGAAAAGGCAAGGTTGGTGTACCACCTAGCATAAAAAATAACAGATAACTTATCCCCACTGCCTCTAGATACTCCACCGATAGTTACTACTAATTAACTAGCTAGTGAGAGTATGGAAAAACCATAGGAGGACACAAATCCTGACTCTGAGGTATTATACACAATGAACTTTGACACTCAAAAGGTCAATATTGTGGTAGAGAAGGATTCAATAGGAAAAATAGATACGACAAATGAACCACCAGCAACAGATAGCACAGAAGGAAAACTGACAGATGACAACACTGAGAAACTGACAAAGCAACAGGCTTCCTCATAAGAATAGGTTCATGTGGAAATGGTGCCACCAGTAATAGCTAAGCAACCAAAACCTTTGTTTAAAGAAATGGAAACACAAACTGACCTACCAGAGGTCACTGCAAGCAAAGAAGTTACTCCCACCAGTGGTATACAGGTTGTTGGTTCTTCCATTACAAAATTTAAACCAACAAATGTGATAGAAGTTCTTCTGAATTCTATCAAGAAGATAACAAAGTGTAGCTCACAAGCTTACAAAGCAATTGATGATACAACTCTAGTTTTGAAAATGATAGCACCCAAGTGAAATATAGATAATAAAGATTATTTGAATCAACTTGACACATTGTCTAAGTACATTACTGACAACATTATGACAGTTGAAAAAATAAATGAGGATGCATTCAAGGAGAAACTTGAAAAGGAAAAACACAGATTCTTTGAAGAAGAAATAAAGAAGTGTATGAGACAATTTGACATTCTTTTATCGGAACTATGCAATACACTAAAAGAATTCAAAACCTTGTACAAAGATACATGTAAGACTAACTTTTTGACAGTAGATATAGATAAGAAGATTAGCAAAGTATAGGAGGAAATAAATCAACTAGCTAATAATTTCATAAATTCATCTGAACCACTATCAGTTTTTGAGAAGAAAATAATAGGTTTTGAGGAGGAAATTCTAAAATTGGAAAGAGAAAAGGAAAGAATAAAAAGTAAGGCAAAAGATCTAAAATGGAGACTTAGTCCAAAATTGGACTACCTCGGCTTCTTAAGGAAAGAAATATCTGAGGCTTTAATTCAAGGTCAAAAAACACCAGTACAACAAATGCAACACCTCACCGGTACAATCTAGAGGATAGAGGCTGCATTAAAGGAAAGCAAACAATTCACTAACAGCCTGAATCTAGTACTAGCAGACCTCTTTCAGATTGTAACCAACCGGTTACAAGGATGAAGATGTAAACCACACTCAACTGACACTTTGACAACCTTTGTCATTGAGGCCAAAGGGGGAGTAGTGGTATGAGAAAAATAATCAGCAAATGACTCATTAGCTCAGGGGGAGTACATTCTCTTGGTACACAATTTTTGGTTAGACAATTCTGGCATAAACTTTTTGGATGACAACTTTTTTTGGATTTTTCTCATGAGTGTTGCCATCAATGCCAAAGGGGGAGATTGTTGGAAAATGCACACTCCAATGAGACATTATAGGTGATTGAAGGTTTTGTCATTGATGGCAACCTTGCAATCCTATGACACCGGCAAGACAATTTACTGGCACCAGCAAAGACAGACTCTACACCGGCACACAGTCCACCGGCAGTGAAAGGAAGCATACCGGCACCCAGATCGACAAGAATTTTGTTTATATTATATTTTCTAATTTATTATAAAATCATTTTAAGCCGACTTGGCAAGTTGTAAAATGACTCATATATGTATGAGATCATTATAGAACATTTGTAAGGAAGTAGATAGGTGAAATAAGACAAACCTATTATGCGAATTATAGGTTAAGGGTTTATGTATGAAGCAAAGCTAAAACTGGTACTAGATTTAGCATAGTAGATGCTATTTTGAAGCAGTACAAGACATGGGATTTTCATAATCCAATTTTGTAAGTTAGTGAGACTTCCATTTTGTATTTGAGTAGTGAGCTCTAGGCACTTGGCCTTCCTGCACGTGCAGGCCCCTATTGTAAGAGTAATATTCACTTATTGGCTAGTAAGCGAATATTGTGGGTCACAAATCCCACTGAGGTTTTTCCCACACCAGGTTTCCTCATTAAAAAACTATGTTATGGTGTGTTTGGTTGTGGTTGTTGCTATTCTTGTTTACTGCACTCTTTGTGTTTACTGGTAGACAGTATTGATATGCTTTTCATGTTTTAAATTGAAGTAAATAAGATAACCAGTGAGATACTGATTCACACCCCCCTCTTAATATCTCTGGGAATCCTAACATGGTTACCTTGGTTAGTAATAGGGGCTTGATTGGCTGTCGTAGTGCTAATAGGTAGAGTTGGTTGAATTTTAACTGGAGGGAGTGAAGCTTGCTGAGGAATAGGTTTATTTAAATCTACTGAGGGAAATATGATAGGAGGAGCCTTCAGATAGCTAATCTTTCTCTTAAATTCTTGGTTGGCTGCTTCTAATTCAGCTTTCTCTAACTCCATTTGCAAATCTTCTTTCTCTTTCCTCATCCTTTCCATCTCTCTTTCATGTACTGATAGCATGTGAGAGATCTCCACCGCAGTCTTAGATCCAGACCCATCTTCCATGCATTTCTACTTTCCTTTGTCAACATCATTTCTAACATGTTGTGGGTCACTAAGAACTTCCCTACATGGTTGCACTACTGACTTGTATGCTGGTTTGGTCTTGGGAACTAAAATTTCTCTAATCACCGGACTTTCATCCTCACTCTTAGCCTTTTCTTGGGCAAGTAACTCAAGGTCAACAATTTTTCTTAGAAGCCTATCTCTCTCCATCAATTTTGCCTTTACTTCTCTCTCTTTATCTGCTTCCTTTTGTGTTCTTAAGGAAATCAAATGATGGACTCTTCTATTCAGGACCTCAATTTCTTGGGACACCTTATCTTCATTAGGGAAAATTTCTTCAGAGTCTGATATATTGACTTGGTCGATATCAATTAAACTGATGTTTCCATCAATTGTCCTAGGTACACAATCTCTTACTATGTTTGAACTACTTCTGTCTTTCCTAGAAAAACTAGCATGGGATATCCCCTGATTTGAAACTTGGACATCTTCTATAGTCCTAAGCAAACTAGAATGGAAACCTAAAATATCATGCTCAGATTCATGGGAAGAAGAATTTGAATTTGCATAGATGGGTCTCTCAGATGACTTACCCACATTGATGCTCTTCTGTACCCAAGTTTCACTAGATGGCTCATGTACAACTGATCTTTTCTGACCTCTACGTGACTATTCAGGTAGTCCCTCTTGTAATGTCTCATGAGGATGCTTCTTCATAAAAGACCTGGTGTTCCTTCCTCTCTACATTATGCTTGTTTTCTTAAAGGATTTTACTTATTTCAAAAGGACTGGTTATGATTGTCAGAGTCGCCACCCACAAAGACTATGGGAACTAAGAAAACAAGCTTTAAACAAAATACTTGCCGATTTTAAAAACAAAATCATGAAGATTTTCAAAGATAAAGACAACACAAATCAGAGATCAGGCAAATTTTTTCAACACATATACCCAAACAATATTCTAAAATAATTCAAGCACTAATCTACAACATGGATACACACTATGACTCTCCCCAGTAGAGTCGCCACTTTTGTTAGTCTCAAATTCTGATTCCCTTTTATCCCCTGTAAGAAAAATGAATAACTCTGTCTGCAAATGAAGAGATCAAGGAAAAGGAACCTTAGACTAACATATGACAAGGTTTCGAGAACCTTCTACAGTTTGAACTTATCCAAAGTTCAGGCAGGTATACCTTCTATGAAATATTTTCACACTTTTAAACGAGATCCACAATAAACCAGCGTCAAAAACTAGTGGACTTTATCGCCTCAACATAAACTGAAATAATAAAGGAAAACTTATGCTCATTTTCTTCAATATTGATCCCCAAGAGATATAGAAAGAAAACTACAACTAATACCAGTGCCTTATCTAGGCTACAAAGTCATTTTAATCAAGCAAGGATTCCAAAGTCAAACATCCCTATACATCTCATTACTTGGGATTTTATTAAGCCTATATATGCCTAGAATATATAAGAGTTTCTTCTTGTTAAACTAAACATTGTTTATCAAATTCAAAGCTTCAAACAAAATAATCTACTGATAGAGATGTTTCAAGCACATTTAATTCCTCTCCTGAAGAGAAAAGCTAAGAACATATCCATAAAGATTACATTACAATCCGTGTTCAGTTGAATAACCCTAGACTACTCAAATGAAACTAGTAAATTACTAAAAGCACACCAAAAGACAACATAGGTTTAGGCTCAAAAGTTTCTGATCTGTATATTGATATTCATTTTGAAAAAAATCTTACATGACTCAAAGTATTTCTGTAATAACTAGAAAAATCCCAGATATATTTTTGCAGAGTTCCTTTACAAAATTCTTGTGATCCCTTTTTTACTAGTCTTGGTATCCATTTATAACATTATGGATGCGTACAAGATTCAAAAATTCCTAAGAAAGTTTGTTACAAACTGCAATACTCTCCAAGAAATAGTTACAAGTCTTTTTCAACATCTACTGCCTCTTCTATTTGTTGTTCTGCTCCAACCTCTTCTAAATGCTCCAGAGTATCTTCCTTTTGTCCGACATATTTATCCTTCCACTCCTGGAACACATCATCACATAGCCAAGCAAACATGACAACCTTCTATTTCATCTCTTCTAGCCTTTTCCAAGTAACTCTTAACTGCCCAATTTCTGTTTCTATGACACCATAATGTGATTTCACTTTTTCAATTTCTTCAACTGTTTGGACAAATAAGGATGTGTCATCAGTGTTAATAATTTCATTAACCCTTTGGGACAATTTCTGGTCTAGATCTTCTAACTAGGTCTTCTCCTCTTTCAACTAAATTGGACCAATAAAACCTCTTGGAAACAACTCAAATTTGTGAGCTGAATATTCTTTTCTATATAGTTGGTCTTTTCTTTTTACACCTACCCTTTCCTCTAAGAGAATATTCATCTCTTTTATAAACTCACTAGTGGACCTAAGATTGCCATTCTCCTCTGCATCTGCATGGGATGAACACATGAGCTCTAACTCCTTACCTCTAGGCATCCACTTATTAAGGATTGGTTCCAAGGTGGCTTCATCCTCTTTGAATTTGATCAGAACATCTAGAATCCTCTTCATATTAATGTATATAGTGGTGGCCTTGAATGGATCAGCAAACTTCAAAATTGTGGCTTTTACCTTTTCTTCATACTTGTTTGCAAACAATGCTTGAGCTTGTTTCAACTTTTCCAACTCATGTTGGACAGTTTTAGCTGACTGGAAACCAAAAGGCATAGGAGAAGGGGGATATTCTATAATGGGACTAGTAGGTGGAGGTTTTTCTGGAGAGGAATCTATGATGAGTGTAGAGGATTCACCTAGATGGTGTTGTTCTGCCAACTGACTCTGATGTCTAGTGATAGTGTTGTCTCTATTGGCTATGCCTTCTTTGGCCTCATTGTAAACCTTTAAGATGGTCTCTGATTTCAATTGGAGATTAGCTCTTTCTTTTGCCTCTTTTTCTGCTATTGCCACACTGAACTTTGTAGTTTCCAATACTATGCTTGCAGCTTCCACCACCCCTATATCTTTGACTCTCTTTAGAATCATGCCTCCTAGGAGACTAGAATCTGATACACTTTTCCTCTTTTTATTCTCATCCTTCTTTAGTGACCACATGACTAGAGCAACATTATCCTTGTGGAAGGTCACTCCTTCCATTGGTTTGGTTTCCTTCCTCATTGCTTCAAGAACTAAAGCATCAGCTATATCTCATTCAGGGAGGATTAAAACACTAGCCATAGACACCATCTCTCTTCCTTTCTTAGGAGTAATAGTCTTAAACTCTTGCATCATTTCTTGCTTTATTTCTTCTTCCACTTGAGTTACATCTCTGAGAGGTTGTTCACTCTTTCTTTGTTCACATCTGACTTTGAATTGCTCCATATTTTGCTTCCACACAAATTGCATGAAAGCCCCTATTGTAACAAAATTACTATCAGCCAGGAATTCTTCACTGGCTTGCTTAACAGTAAGGTCCAACTCTTCTCCCTTTAGCTCACCATCAGTCAAATTCATTTTTGCACTAGGTGGCTCTTTCGACATCCCTTCTTGGGTCTCATCATAGGTGTATGCAATATCATCAAGACTCCCTAACTATAACAATTGTTTAGCCACTACTTGCTCATCTCCTATGTGGATAGGGGACTGAGATGGAGAATACTAAGGTTCATCATATTCAACTTCCTTCCCCACTCTTTGCTTTTTAGGGGAATCTTGGATGTCAATTACATCCTCAATTTCTCTTTTCCCTCTTGAAGTGGAAGGCTCACCTGTCACTGGCATCATCACACTGTACTTTGATTTCCTATGCATCACATAATCACCAAGTAGGATATCCTTACCAAATGTAGGCTTAGCTAGGACCAATTTAACCCTATCAGGATCATTTTGATTTATAGCCTCTCTTTTTTCTTTTAAGGTCTACATGAGGTCTTCAAAATGGTTTAAGCTAGATAGACGGTCATAGCTACTATCAAATTGATGAATGAAATCAAGAGCCCTCTTATATGCAACCCACTTGTCTTTCCTCAATTCTTGCTCATCCAAAATGAATTCATTTCTAATTAAATCTTCAGGGAACTAAAATTGGTGAGGCCTATCTTTACACACTACTCTTTTTCTAAACAATCTATATGGCTTAAAGAGTTCTTCAAAATATTTTCAGCCACCTTTGGTGATTACAAAATGATGGGCCATGTTAATAGTTGGAAAAATGGTCCCTTTACCTCTATTTGTTAGTTCTGCCTCTTGTACACCTCCAATTTGGCTCAAAACTTCTGCAATCCCTATCTTCAATGGGACCTGATAGGGAAATAGATAGGGGGTACCTCTAAAGCCATACACTCTAAAAATGGTAGATATAGGGTACACATACATATCTCCCCAATTGTGAACAATCTTAATACCCTCTACAAACTCTTTAGGTCTGAGGAATTTGAAGAGAGCCTTAGGAATCCTAGGGTTTTCTGTGCATAAAATAATTCTAATCTTGGATGCAAAAATTCTATCAAAATTTAGATATCTAGCATCCTCTCTATCCTAGGATAAAATAGTGCTCCAAAGTTGAACAAGCATCTCTTCCTTGTCTTTCACTTTAACCAAGTCCATTTCCTTAGCAAAATAGTCAACACCTTTGAACAAAAACATGTGCATTAAAAGAGAGTACCATCCAAATGGCCTATCCACCTTACCATTCTTTATCCCTACTAGCTCTGCATGAATTTCATCAGTAAGGTATGGGGCATAATAAAATGTTATTGCCAGGGAGTGCAATCATCAACATGTAATGGGCTGGCATGTTTTTCTCAGCATCTTCTCCAAAGATCTGACACAGTGCCCAATACATAACCTTAGCTCTTAGAGTAAACAAATTGAGGGAGAATGGTTCCATTGTATTGGGGCCTACAACTATTAACCCCCCTATCTTAACAAAAAAATATTTCAATGGGCCACTCCTAAGATGATCCCTTTGTGCATTGTAGATCTAGGATAATGACTCCAAGTCAATAGGCTCTAACAAATTTGAAGCCTCGTTGAGTTTAAAAACATTTCTGAATTCCTCATAATTTATTTCAACTAGGGCTGATCCTTTCACACTCATGATACATCTAGCTATAGGGTCATAGTTTTGTGCAATCAGAGTTAACAAATCTATATCCATGAATACACTAGGGACCACAAGCTTCCCCATATCCAGTTCCCATATGCTATTCAAAGGGGCGAGGGAATGTCTCTGACCAAAACCTACTTTGAACAATCCTAAACCTAACATCCCTATTTCTGGATCCCTTAACCAATTACCCTTATCATACAGGCCATCCCCAATTCTCAGACAAGGGTTCTTTGGTACTAATTCTTTGGCCTTGGCCTCAACATTGGTAGACATGGTTAACTATTCCAGAAAACCATCACGAATATTCTTGTCCTGGTAATTCATTTTTCCTGTCAACTCCCTTCTTGGTGCCATCTTGAATATGCAACTATACCAATTGAAACTGGCACAGACCTCTACTGAAACAATTCACACAACAATGACTGAAATCAGACCAGAATTATCAAGAAAAGGCACAAAAACCTGTTATTCACCTGAAGAAAACCGCTCCACACCAATTGCTCTGTAGTAGACTTCGATGAAATGATGCTAACATTCAAGTTGATGTGGACTCTAATACAGAAAGTTGGCATTGAATTTTAGAAATTAACCCTTCATGCTTCGACCATCACCTCAGAATTGAATTGACAAATCGAATTCAAAAACGGGCTCCAACGGGTCATAAATTCTCTGAGTCTTTCCTTTGTTTCATTGTTTTCACTATTTTGCAAAACATAAAACCTCTGCATCTTTCTTTCATGAAGCCATGCTGGCCATTGGATCACGAGAACTTGTACTACCTTTATCTCCATCTGGTCTCTCTATGTTAGTGACGGGCCCTACCTTCTTTTGGCTATTTCATGGGCCTTAACACTCATGCACTTTTCCTACATGAAGCAACGCTAGCCATTGGATCAAGATCTACCTACCTGGTCTTTATCTACAACAATGACCATCAATCCCACTAACTAACCACACCTCACCTTGACGGCTAACGATTTTTGCCATTTTGCAAAGATTAAGCTGCAGGCATCTTCGGGCCATGAAACAACAATGACTGTTGGATCGACCATGAGATGAATATCTTTTAACAGGATTTAGACCTTTCAAGTGGGCCCTTTATCTTGGATATAAATTGCTCTACCTCATCACCAGTTAACAAATGCCACATGGCAGCTGGCCATTTGCCCAAGAAGTTCCACCAGGTTCTATTTTGAATCCACCATGTGCTTTACTCCACTATTCTCCAAATAACTGTCGATTGAATCAAGACAAGTCCTCAACTACCCTTCAGAGCCATGTGCACTTGAGAGGTCACCCTTTACTCCATGAAACACACCACCTATCCTACCATGTCATGCCTTCATGTCTACCACCTATCTTTCACCATTTCGCGATGGCTAACCAATGATCATCTTGGCTTCACGAATCCACGCGGGCCATTTAGATCTCAGGAACTTGCCTGTCATTTATCTTTTCTATGACCACCTTGCCCAAGCCCACCACCTTTTCACTACTTCACGAAAGCTAGAACACGTGCATCTTCTAGCCACAAATCAACACGAGCCATTGATCTTTTCCAACCTGATCACCCTTTAGCCAAGGAAAGCCGCTCATCTCTGGGACCCACCAAGTCTTTCATTGTTTCGTAGAACTTACACCACGTGCATCTCAGACCAGTGAATTAACGCAAGTTGTTGGATTTAAAACAAGATGTAGGTGTTTAATCTGATGGTCAATCCACCTCCCAGGCCCACTTAGCCTTTTTTGCTGCTTCGCAAACATTAACTTGCTAGTATCTTTTCCAAGTGAAATGACGACAATCGCTAGATTAACAAAGAGTTGCACCATATTTAAGGGGCCCGAAAAACATTAGAACAAGTTAAAGAAAAGGCACATAGATTTAAAAAATTAAGGGACCACCTAGGTAAATAACTAATGGGGGGACACTTCTCATGATAGACCGACCCTTCCCTAAGTGGCAAAAGTAACATGGATTTAGAACATAAGGGTTTTTCAAACATAGGAAGGGTTAGAACTCAAAAACCTTAAACCCTCTTCTGACCCAAAACAATCAGAGGCAACAAGGCCATATCAGACTCAATTTTTGCAGACTCTTAGCCAGCTATGGAACAAGAATATCCATTTTTTAAACAATGATAACACCTTTGTTCTGATAAGTTCTGCACATTGGTTGTTTGATCTGCAGTACTGGAGCTTTCACCTTGTACAAATCCAAGTCCTCTAGGATCATCACTATGCCTTTGTTCTTTCAACAAGTCATCCAATTGTGCAACACTGATCCTAAACTTTTCTTTGTACTCACTAGCAGTAGTCAAATCATCTCTTAAAGATATTATTTGTCTTTCAAGTTCTTGTTCATTATTCTAGGATTGCACCAAACTGGTTTTCAACATATCATTCTCATGAGCCAATCTATCACATTCCTTGTTAGGTCCCGAAGACAACTGAGAGGGGGGGGGTGAATCAATTGTCTAATAAATTCAAATCAAAACCAATTTAACCAGCTTATATACTCAATACCAGTAAACCAGTTTCTTATGCCGATAGACAAATTTATCAGTTAATTGCAATATCAGTAAAGATTAATGCATGAAACAAAAAGACAATAACATCCACAACACATAACACCAATATTTGTACATGGAAACCCTGTAAGGGGAAAAACCATGGTGGGAAACCTTACCCACAATCAGATGATACTACTACAGATAGTAAGTGTATACAAATGGGGTTTGCACATGCAGAAAGGCCAAGCACCTAGAGCTCACTACTCAAACATAAAATAGGAGTCACACTGACTACAATTGGATGGTTAAATCCAATAAGAATGTACTGCTTAAATTAGCATCTTTCTATGGATTCAATACCAATGTAGTTTTCATTATCTTCACAAAACCTTCTTTCAACCTTCAAATGATGTTTGCATGTATAGCTCTTCTTATTCTTGCATATACCTTCACACAATTCTTTTTCACATTCCGCATCCGATCTTACAAATAAGATCTTACATTTATATCATAGCCTAAGACCAATTTTAGTAGGTCGACTCTAAAGGATATTACAATAAAATCAATTTACAAATAAAAAAATATCTGATGTAATAACTGATTAAACATGTCAGCTTGATGCACTTACAACAATAATAAAACATCTCCATAGTGTGCCATGCTAATCTGGAAAAGATAAGCCTGCCAGTGTATAACCTGGACCTATTTGCCGGTAACAACAAATATGCAAATATGAAAATGCTAATGAACAAATCTTCAAGAAAAAGTGTTCAAATGATGTCTTCGACGTAACCAGGTTTTTTTCCATGCCATTCCAACTGCCAGAGAACATTATATCCTATCGGCGTACCAGATATCGGTGACTGTGTATAAGTCACTTGCTTGCCAGTGAATGTTGTTGATTATCCAAAGTGCCAAACTTGACAACTATTAGTAGGTGTTGAAATCAATGACAAAACCATATGAAAATACCAACATCTCCCCCTTTGGCATTGATGGCAACACAAGATGGAAAAACCATCAAAGTGCCAAAATAGAAATGCTGAATACCAAAAAGAGATCATAACCAGAAATCAAAATATAGAGAGTAACAATCTCCCCTAAAATAACAATCTCTCCCCTTGGGAATAACATGTGTTTTCGTTGTGTTTTTCCATTACCAATCTCTCCCCCTCTGACATCAAATGCCAAAGTAATATAAAAACCATTTTCATATACACAATACCCACCAATTCAGTATACCAACTACTCCCCCTAAGAAGTAGCTTTCTCATCAAACCCGGAGTAAAATATTTCTCTGTTAATTCTGCTGGTTGATGACAAACATTAACTTTCTAAGTCTCTACCAGTTGGGGTATGACCCCAAGCTGGTCTCTGAGATATTCAAAGGTTTCCTTAGGTAGAGGTTTAGTGAAAATATCTGCAATTTACTCTTTAGTATTCACATAAACCAGTTTTATTTCTTTTGCTTCAACATTTTCCCTTAGAAAATTCAGTTTTATAGAAAAATGTTTGGTTTTAGAAAGTAATACTGGGTTTTTAGATATATCAATTGTTGCAGTGTTATCATAATTGATAGTTATAGGTTCCTTGTATTTTACCTTTATGTCTTTCAACATTTTCTTAAGCCATAGTACCTGTGTATAGTTGGTTGTTGCTGCAACATATCCTAATTCTACTGTTGATAAAGATGTACAACTTTGTTTCTTACTCAACCAAGAAACTAGTTTGCTTCCAAGAAAGAATGCTCTGCCAGTGGTTCTTTTCCTATCACCCACATCTCCTGCCCAGTTTGGTTCTGTGTATTTACATAATTCAAAGTTTTCATCTCTAGGATACCATAATCCAAGATTTGTAGTGCCTTGTAAGTACCGGAAAATCTTTTTTACTACTAATTCATGATTTTCTCTAGGATTACTCTAAAATCTTGAAACAATACATACTACATTCATGATATAAAGTCTAGTTTGTTTCAAATACAGTAAACCTCCTATCATAGATTTGTACCTAGTCGGATTAATAGGTGTAGATTCATCCCTTAGTGATAATTTGTCATTTGTAGTCATAGGTGTGCTTACCAGTTTAGAATTCTCCATCCCAAATTTCTTTAGTAACTCTTTCAAGTAATTGGATTGACTCAAGAATATACCTTTATCAGTTTGTGAAATCTGCAATCCTAAAAAGAATTTTATTTCTCCAATCATAGACATTTCAAATTCTTGCTGCATTTCAATAGAAAAGTCTTCACATAATCCATCTTCTCCTCCAAAGATTATATCATCAACAAAAACTTCTATAACAAAGATGTCATCATTAATCACTTTATAATATAAGTTCTTTTCAACATTACCTTCAGAAAAACCAATCTTCAAAAGATACTTATGTAATCTTGCATACCAAGCTCTTGGAGGTTGCCTCAACCCATACAAAGCTTTCCTTAACCTCCAAACCATATCTTTGTTTTCTGTCAAGGAAAAACCATTAGGTTGCTCAATGTAAACATCTTCTTCAAGATCTCCATTTAGAAATACAAATTTAATATCCATTTGATATACTTTGTAGTTCTTGTGTGTTGCAAAAGCCAAGAATAATCTAACTGCCTCGATTCTAGCTACCGGTGCAAAGGTTTCATTATAATCAATTCCTTCTTTTTGAGAATATTCCTTATACACTAGTCTTGCTTTATTTCTAATAACCTTACCATCTTCATTAAGTTTGTTTTTGAATACCCATTTTGTTCCAATCACATTTTTGTCTTTAGGTCAGGGAACTAATGTCCAAGTGTTATTCTTCTCAATGTGTTCTAATTATTCTTCCATAGCTTTAATCCAGTGTTTATCTTCACATGCCTCACTAAATAATGATGGTTCAATTTGAGAAATAAGACATACCTCTTCATTTTCTAGTCTTCCTCTTGTCATAACTCCTTTATACTTATTTCCAATTATCTTATCTTCAGAGTGATTCAGTCTTAGATATCGAGGTGTCTTTATTTGCTGTTGTTCCTCAGTTACAGTTGAATTTTCTGATGATACCAGTGTAACTGGATCTTTTTTCTGTACCAGTGTGTTCATTATGGGTTCATTTGTCAATATTTCTATTGTCAGTTCAGAGTCTGTATACCTTGAAGTTTCTTTGAATTGTTCATCAATTTTCACATTTGTACTCTCAACAATTTTCTGCAATGTTTTGTTAAAACATCTATATGCCTTACTCTTAGATGAATAACCAAGAAATACTCCTTCATCACTTCTAGGATAAAATTTCCCAATATACTCATCTCTTCTAATATAGCATTTACTTCCAAATATTCTGAAATATTTAAGAGTAGGAGTAATACCAAACCATAGTTCATGAGGGGTCTTACCGGTTTCACCTTTGATGTGAACTTTGTTGAATGTATAGACCATTGTACTTATTGCTTCCCTCCAATATACATGTGGTAGATTTGATTCTAATAACATACTTCTGGCTGCATCCAAGATAGTTCTATTTTTTCTTTCTACAACTCCATTCTGTTGTGGTGTCTAAGGTGCTGATAGTTGTCTTCTGATTCCATTTACTTCACAGAATGCATTAAATTCCTTAGATGTAAATTCTCCTCCTTGATCTGATCTTAGACATTTGATTTTCTTACCAGATTCATTCTCTACCATTGCTTTGAACAATTTGAACTTCCCAAGTGCTTCTGATTTTTGTCTAAGAAAAGTAACCCAACACATTCTAGAATAGTCATCAATGATTAGCGTGAAATATCTATCACGTTGTAAACTTTTGGTTCTAGCTGGACCACATAAATCAGTATGAATTAAGTCAAGAGCATTATAAGATTTTTCTGGAATACTTTTAAAAGTAGCTCTAACTTGTTTTCCAAATTGACATTCCTTACATACCAGATTGTGAGGCTTAACAATCTTAGGCAAATCTCTAACTACCTTAGTGGTACTGATTTTTACCATGCAATCAAAATTTACATGATAGAGTCTCTTATGCCATAGCCAACTTTCATCAATATGAGCAATCAAGCATGTCTTTTCACTATTATTCAAATGAAAGATATTTCCTCTAGTTTGACTACCGGTTGCAATTTCCAAATCAGTTATGTTCATAATTTTGCATTTTCCATTTTTGAATTGTAACTGAAATCCTTTCCCAACTAATTGACCAACACTCAAAAAATTATGCTTTAAACCTTCAACATAGTAAACATTGTCATTATTATGCTTACCATCAAGAGATATTGTACCTTTACCTTTGATCAAACAAGCTTTATCATCACCAAATCTCACTAGACCTCCATTATACTCCTAAAAAGTTAGGAATTTTTTTTTATCACCAATCATATGATGTGAGCATCCTGAATCAATGATCCATTCATCCTTAACTTCAATTTTAGCTGCCAAGGCCTATTCTACTGGTTGAATAGTAGGTGCCAGTTGATCTTCTATTATAGAAACAAAAACCCATCCATTGTCTATCGGATCCTCATCGGAATCATCAGACACTCCACCAACAAGATAACAAGATTTGTCTTTATTCTTCTTAAATTTGTATCTCTGATATTCAAGGTTAGACTTGTATGTTCTTCTAGCTTCTTCTCTTAGTCTAGCATGTCTATCAGGGCATCTTCAAGCCATATGACCAATCTTATTATAGTCAAAACATTTAAAGGGTGCTTTACCTTCATACTTACTTCCAACTAGACCTCTAGGCATTTTTCTTGCAAATAGAGCTTCAAGTTCATCAAGTTCTTCATTTTCTCTCCTACTTTCTTCAAGTTCTCTTGCATAAAAGGATTTCCAATTAGACTTGTCAAATGATGGTGCAGATGAAGTTGATGCTTTAAAGGCTAAATCTATCTTTATAGTAGCAACAGGACCAAATTCCTCGATTTCAAAGGATGAAAGTTTTCCAATCAATGTATCTCTAGTTACTGATGTATTAGGCATTGTTCTTAACTCATTTATAGCAGTGACTTTCATTTTATATGCCAGTGGAAATCCTCTTAAAACAATTTCATCTTCACTTAAGGTTCCTCCACAACATTTAATACCCAAGACAATCTCATTAACTCTTTTCATAAAAGCAGAAATTCTTTCATCTTCTTCCATTTTTCAGATTTTCATACCTAACCCAAAAGCTTTAAAGTTTTGCAATTTTGACTATGGAATCTCCTTCATTCAGTGTTTCCAAATGATCCCAAATAAATTTAGCATTAGACCTATCTGATAATCCCATGATTTGTTGATCCGATAATACACTCAAAAGTGCTTCTCTTGCTTTGCAATCATTTTCCTTATCTTTAGCAAAGGTAGGTGGATTAGGCTGATTCTGAGTAGGAGTAGTATAGCCATTTTTTGTAACATCCTAGATGTCCTTACCAGTGCAATTTAGATGTGTCTCCATTCTAATCTTCCATATGCCATAGTTGGTTCCATTAAGTTTAGGATTGTCCTTCCTAAAATAGTTAGTAGACATTGGATCTCCTCAAGTTGTTAAACTTTTGCAAAAGAGGACTAGGCTCTGATACTGATTGTTAGGTCCTAGAGACAACTAAGAGTGGGGAGGGGGTGAATCAGTTGTCTAATAAATTCAAACCAAAACCAACTTAACCAACTTACATACTCAATATCGGTAAACCAGTTTCTTATGCCGATAGACAGTTTTATCATTTAATTGCAATACCGGTAAAGATTAATGCATGAAACAAAAAGACAATAACATCCACAACACATAACACCAATATTTGTACATGGAAACCATATAAGTGGAAAAACCACGGTGGGAAACCTTACCCATAATCAGATGAAACTACTGTAGATAGTAAGTGTATACAAATGGGGTTTGCACATGCAGAAAGGCAAAGTGCCTAGAGCTCACTGCTCAAACACAAAATAGGAGTCAAACTGACTACAATTGGATGGTTAAATCCAATAAGAATGTACTGCTTAAATTAGCATCTTTCTATGCTAGATTCGGTACCGGTGTAGTTTTGTTTGTCTTCACAAAGCCTTCTTTCAACCTTCAAATGATGTTTGCGTGTATAGCTTTTCTTATTCTCACATATACCTTCACACAATTCTTTTTCACATTCTGCATTCGATCTTACAAATAAGATCTTACATTTATATCATAGCCTAAGACCAATTTTAGTAGGTCGGCTCTAAAGGATATTAGAATAAAATCAGTTTACAAATAAAGCAATATCTGATGTAATAACTGATTCAACATGTCAGCTTGATGCATTTACAACAATAATAAAACATCTCAATAGCATGCCATGCTGATCTAGAAAAGATAAGCCTATCGGTGTATAACCTGGACCTATTTGCCAGTTAATATGCAAATACGAATATGCTAATGAACAAATCTTCAAGACAAAGTGTTCAAACAATGTCTTCAACGTAACAAAGTGTTTTTCCATGACATTCCAACTGTTGACGAACATTATATCCTATCAGTGTACCAGATACTGGTGACTATGTGTACCATCGTAAAATTGTGACACTTGCAATTTCGACTGCATTTGGGTCTTCACGATGGCAGTGCAACGTTGAACCTGAATGGAGACCCTGAAACCTGTTTGCGACATCAAAAACTGCATCTTTTCTGCACCTTGGCCTAATCCTCCTTGCACCCTTCTGTCCCAGGAGGTGGGACCATGGCGCCCAGTGCCCTGGTCCTTCAGGACCATGGCGCCCAATGCCCTGGTCCCTCAGGACCATGGCGCCCAGCGCCCTGGTACCTGGCCCTATTTTGGGCCCGGTCTCTTGTTGGGCATCGGGTCTTCAAGTTTGCAATTTCGAGAATAATGTTCCTAGGTTAGCCTAAGGTCAAAAAAATCAGTCTTCTAACCCTAATTGACAAGTATATAAACTACATTTCCTCTCCCATTTGAGGGAGGAAAAAACATATGTTTGCAAGAGGCGGAAGCGATAGGCAAACATTCAAACATTCAAGAATTCAAGCATTCATTCAAGCAATTGAGCATTCTAAGTCTCCATTCAAGGCTAAGTGTTGCATTCAAGACAAGGATTCAACCATTGAAGAGGAGATCACTTACAACATACAACATACAACATAAAACATCATTACACCTTCGCATGTAAGAATACAAACATTCTTACAACAAGGTATCAATACTTGATTACATTACAAACATTTACATTTACAGCATTCTCATTTCTTGGTTAATTCCAAAACTGGGGTTTGACCTGAAGGCAAACCCCTAATCCCTAACCCCCCAATCGTCCTCTCTTTTCTATGTGTAGGTTGCAGGTACATGGCTATAATTGAAGATCTGGAATCCTTGTGCAGAGATGAACAGATCCCCCTTCGTTTCACGGATTTTTCGGAGGACCGTGTGCACTCCGGGCACCATCGTCCCATCAACTTTTGCTCAAACTTGTAGGAAAGAATCGTCTCGACATTTTACTGCTAATTTTAGGTCCGTATCTTCATCCCGTGTCTCTATCTCCATCTACAAGAGAATCTTTCTTACTTTCACATACACTCCTAGTTCAATCCTTCTATCTACATTCTTTACAAAAGAGGGTATCCTTGCTGTCTCAACCCTTGAAACTCATTTAGAATTCAATCTTGCATTGTGTGGGATTGGATCTTGTGAGTTTCAACCCCTCTTTTGAATGTAAAGTCTCTCCTAAGTGAAAACCGTCAATCCTAGTGACCTCCTTTCTCTCTCCTTGGAGTGGGGGGAACACCTAGGGTTCAATTTTTCACTTTACATTTTGGTGAACCCGACGTGAAACATCCTAATTCTAATTATTCATGGTTAGATCTAAAAAAATTTGCTTCCTTAATTACATTTCCATGTTTGATCTTTTGCAAATTTTAGAGGTTAATTGCATAAAAACCCTAAATTTTCTTTTTAGTAATTGAGCTTGTGAAATGTTTAATTGTTAATGCTTGTTTCAAATCTACCCTTCTATTGACAATTGTCAATTCATATATTGAAAATTTTCAATTCATATTTGTGCTTTAATTCTGAAAATCAAGTGGTTAAGTGTCAAAACCCTAATTTTTAAAACCCTCTTGATTCAACCTTTGACTGCTAATTTCACTGATCAAAACACCTCCAAATTGGCTGTAACTTTGGATTCCGCAACAAAATCATAATATCTCTCATCCCTGAAAATTTTGAAAAAAGTTGCAAGGACCATGTGCACCTCGAGTGCCATTGTCCTCGACATTTTTTCTGAAATTTCGGGAGCTAGATCTTACTGTATTTTTCTGCTAAAATCCAGAATCTTGGCTGATTTCATCAATTCTAACACATTCAAAATTAAAGTCAAAGTTGGTCTAGTGATTGCTTGGATTAAGGCTTCTAATCATTCAAAATTGTGGAAATTGAAATTTTGTATCAAAATTGTGTTTCTTACTATCCTAAATCTGAAAAGTGTGTTGGCATTCATTCGAAGTTTCAGTGCTTTATTCAAATTTTTGCAATTTGTGACTTTTGAAATCAAGTGTTTAATTGCAACAACTTTGATTTCCACTTTCAAAATTGGATTTTTCATGAAATTGAGTCAACTTTTAAATTTCAAAGCTTGCATTGCTTTTAGTGTTCCCTCTAAAATCATAAAATTCAAAATTTTAGTTTCCCTCTCTTGTTCAAAATTCAAATTTTGCATTTTTCAACAATCTTGGTAGGGTTCAATTTTGAGATTGCAACTTTAATTTGGCCTATCTACAGATCATAAAATCACTCAATTTTTTCAGATTAGCTTTAAAATCATCATAACTTTCATCCATGAAAAATTTGAAAAAAGTTGCGAGGACCATGTGCACTCCGTTCACCACGGTCCCTGACATTTTTTCTGAAATTTTGGGAGATTGTCGTGATTGTATTTAACAGCCTAAATCTAGGAGATTGGCTAGTTTTATTGAAATTTGCTACCTCTAAATTCAAAAATAAAATTCAAAATCTTCTCTCTCTCTCTAGTGCATGATTTTTACAACAATAAGCCCTACTTACACTATTCCCATTAGACGAAGCCTTAGAATTAAGTCTTTCCAAGGTTTAATTACCAAGGAGATGGAACCTAATTTGAATGGCCTTTTTAACGAGGACATGGGTAATTCCTCTAATCCTCTTAATGATGAAGAAGCTCTCCATGAGGTTTCTATAGAACAACTTTGGAATTGGATAACCAATTTGATGATTTTCAGCAATGGATGTCTCAAGAATACCTCGATAGTCAAGCTCTTTCATTAATTGAGGGTCTAAAATGTATGGTTCAAAGTGATAAGAATGGAATTGATATTTTGCATGGTATTGCACACATCATGGATTCAAATGTGATGCCTATGAAGAGTTGTGCCGAAACTTTAGGTTATACACAACCTCCTACTCAAGTCAATCATTCTATTCCTTTGACAACTTCTATTGCTAGTATACCTACTTTTACATCAAACATAATGACTACTTTAATACAAAACATTCCACCTATGATCACCAGTCATGGGGGCAATCCTTCCTCTTCAATCAACCCTCTTCCTTCATTCAATCTGACTTCTTCATTCATTCCTTCAATGAGTGTCCCTATTACATCTTCACAAATGAACATGACGCAAGGGGGCAATTCATTCAACCATTCCATTCCTTCTTGTAGTGCTCCTTTTTTCCAATCATCTCCTATGACTAACCATCATAGTGTCTCGCCACCTTACTCTCAATCAATACCTTCTTTCAACAACATAATACCTCCATCACAATCTAACATGTCTAATATGAACTCTTTGACTGAAGCAACCATTAACAATCTTGCACAAATTGTCTCTTCTTTACAGCAACAAATTGCCTCTATGAATCAATCTAAGTTTAGTGTGCCCACATTTGATGTTGCGAGCCCACTTTCTCTTGACATTGTTCAAGCTATCCCCCCTAAGCATGTTGAAATCCCACAGTTGGAGCTTTATAATGGTAAAGGTGATCCTCTAACACATGTTAAGACCTTTCAAACAATATATACCGATTTTGCTCATGACCAAAGGTTGCTTGCAAAACTGTTTACTAGAACATTAAGAGATAAGGCTCTACAATGGTATTGCTCATTGCCTTCCTATTCTATTACTTCTTTCCAACAACTTGCAAATGCTTTTATTCAACAATTTCAAAACAATATAAGTCCTAAAGTTACTTTGATTGATTTAATGCATTGTAAACAAGGTGTTAAAGAAAAAGTGACTGATTTCATTGGTAGATATAAGCATTTGTGTGCTCAAATTTCTTTTCCAATACCTGACAATGATATTCAAAGAATATTTATTTCTAATTTACAAAAAGATATTAGATAAAAACTTATGTTTTCTGAGTTTACTTCTTTCCAACAGTTGTGTGCAACTCTTCACAATTATCAACTGACTGTGAGTCAAATGGAACAAGCAAATCCTATGGCTCTGAGTGATAAGGGTGATAGTAGTCAACAACCATTTGGGAAGTTTAAACTGAACAGAGGGTTCGTTAAGTTCAATGAAAACATCACCAACAACAATGTGAATGCAGCATCAGGTGTGCCTCCTATTTCTAAGTTTTTCAAGAAAGAAAGAGAGTTTACTCCTTTGAATGAATCATTGCATAGTATTATGAATAAGTTATTGGAACAAAATGTGCTTATTCTCCCTCCTATAAAGCAAATAGATCCTGCAAAGATTAATTCACCCTATTTTGATAACAAATCTTTTTGTCAATTTCATCGTCAACCTAGGCATGATATTGAAAAATGTTTTGCTTTAAAGGGTAAAATTCAAGATTTGATTGATAATAATACTATCTCTGTTTCAGGTGTGAATGATAAAGGAAACACATCTGTAGCTCTTCCTAACCAAAATCTTAAGATTTTTACTGATCCATTACCTTCTCATACCTCTAATGTGATTGAGACTAATGATTCCTCTTTCTCACCTGATGGTCTTGTGTCTATGACTCCGAATGTGATTAACTTTGTAGAGTAGCAGAAAATCCCTAAAGAACCTTCCATCACATTTGATTCCAGTGAAACTATCAGGGCACCTGATGGTCCTTTATATATAGTTGCAAAAGTCAAGAATACACCTTGTCGTGGAGTGCTTATTGATCCTTCTTGCATGGTTAATGTCATTACTGAAGAATTTCTTTTTACTTTGCAATTGAATCAAGTGATCTATGACAAAATAGATGTGGTTGTGAAATTATTTGATGCATTTTCTTCTCCTACAATTGGTTCTATTACATTACCTATTGAGGTCCATAACAAATTGCTTGATGTGAGCTTTGCTATTATTCCATCATCCGAACAATTTCGTGTGAAGCTAGGCTATCCTTGGCTATCTTCCATGAAAGCTATTGCTTCTCCTATTCACAAGTGTTTGAAATTTCCCCATAATGGTGAAGTTGTTACTGTCAATCATAGTCTCTTTAAACCAGCTGAAAGAACTTCTAGTGTTCCTATTGATTATTTTTGGTCTAAACAATTCCAATCTCTTCCACCGTGAAGTGATCATCTTTTCAAATCTTATCAAAAGTGGAAAAAAGATATGATCCTATCTCTAAGTGAACCTCGAACACCCAAACTTGATACTCCTATCGTTCTTGAGAAGGAAGTTCTTCCTTTGAAAGATAAAACTAATGTCTTTCCTCAAGAAGATTCCCAACCCATTCCTATGGATGTGACTATGCCTATGTCTAATAAACTTTCTAAAAGTAGACCTATACCTCCTCATCATGATGGACTTGGTCTCCTTCCTAAACCAGATATTCCTCCTTTATATGGAGCAATTCCTCCTCCTTCCTTTTATAGAGAGAAGAGACCTTCCTCTTCTCCTATTATCCAACCTAAGAGACCACAACCTAAACACCCAAGTGATAAGGATGAGAACATTCCTCCTCCTCAATCTTCTCAACTTCCTACTAAGACTAGATGAAATCGTTTGCGCATGAATGCTGACGAAAGTGTCGTCTTAGAGCTCATGCAGCTGCTTCTCAAACTTTACAATCCCCAAAAACACCTTCAGCTAGTATTATTCCATTTTCTCCTCATCTGAAAATTGAGCCAAAATCTCCTAAACATAAGATGCATGATGGTTTTGATCCTGTGCGAGTTAAAGATCCTATTTTTATAAATCTTGATGATGATATAGATGAAAATGTTATTCAATGTGAAAATGTTACTTCTCTTGCTTCTGATAGTGAATATGAATATGTTGATATTGATAACCATTTATCTAACAAATTTTCTAAAGCACTTATCTTAGCTCCTAGACAAGAACAGCGTGGCTTGGAACATGAACATAGCCCTTGTTTGGATCTTGTGATAGCTCCATCTGCTGTGTTGGATGTTCCTCCTCTAGCATGTTTCCTGCCTTCCCGAAATATTGATCAACAAGATCGGGGGGGTGGATGACGTGCTAGACTAGTTCATTAGCATAGTAGATTCTCTCCTCCTCTCTTGATCTCTTTTGTTACTTCTTCTATGTGTTATTCTCATTCTTCTTAGTGTTGTCTACTTGAGGACGATGCAAAGCATTGAGATCTCTTTTGGTCTCTCTAATGTTGACTCAAAAGACACGTGTTCCCTTCTTCTAGGTGACTTTCCTTGATTGGGGAATGAAGAACAATTATGCATACATACATATGATATACATGAATTATCATACAGCATACTGACCCCAAGGAAAGCGAAGTCACCTCGTGATTTGTGTTTTGTGTCTATTATCCTTGGGTTTGTCTCACACTTGGGGGATAAATCTTTGTGATAACATGCTCCTTTCCCTTTTCCTTTCTTATGTGTATCACTGCCTTAAAACAATCACCCCCGATAAGGCGTGTGTGATCACTTTAACATAGGGGGCATACACTCCATCCATATCTCTTCAAGATTCTTGAAAATTTCTTGGCAAACTTAGCTTTGCCTTGAAAATTTTTGGTATTTTTCTTGCATGACTCATAGTGAGGGAACCTTACTACAGATAGACATGGTTCTCCCTCATGATCTTCCCTTTTACTTTGTCAATCGAAGTCATAAGATCCTTAGTCCACTGGGGGCTTGGTGTATCTTGCCTCCTTCACGTGGTGAAAGTCTTTCAATGTTGTTTCCTTGTACTTTACCGAAAGTATGGGCATACGCTTATACTCCCACCAAAGTGGGGGCTAAATGTAGCATCGTAAAATTGTGACACTTGCAATTTTGACTACATTTGGGTCTTCACGATGGTGGCGCAATGTTGAACCTGAATGGAGACCCTGAAACCTATTTACGACATCAAAAACTGCATCTTTTCTGCACCTTGGCCTGATCCTCCTTGCACCCTGCTGTCCTGGGAGGTGGGACCATGACACCCAGTGCCTTGGTCCCTCAGGACCATGGCGCCTAGCACCCTAGTCCCTCAGGACCATGGCGCCCAGCGCCCAAGTCCCTGGCCCTATTTTGCGCTCGGTCTCTTATTGGGTATCGGGTCTTCAAGTTTGCAATTTGGAAAATAATGTTCCTAGGTCAGCCTAAGGTCAAAAAAATTAGTCTTCTAACCCGAATTGACAAGTATATAAACTACATTTCCTCTCCCATTTGAGGGAGGAAAAAACATATGTGTGTAAGAGGCGGAAGCGATAGGCAAACATTCAAACATTCAAGCATTCAAGCATTCATTCAAGCAATTGAGCATTCTAAGTCTCCATTCAAGGCTAAGTGTTGCATTCAAGACAAGGATTCAACCATTGAAGAGGAGATCACTTACAACATACAACATACAACATCATTACACCTTCGCATGTAAGAATACAAACATTCTTACAACAAGGTATCAGTACTTGATTACATTACAAACATTTACATTTACAGCATTCTCATTTCTTGGTTAATTCCAAAACCAGGGTTTGACTTGAAGGCAAACCCCTAATCCCTAACCCCCCAATAATCCTCTCTTTTCTATGTGTAGGTTGCAGGTACGTGGCTGTAATTGAAGATCTGGAATCCTTGTGCAGAGATGAACAGATCCCCCTTCATTTCACAGATTTTTTGGAGGACTGTGTGCACTCCGGGCGCCATCGTCCCATCAACTTTTGCTCAAACTTGCAGGATAGCATCGTCTCAACATTTTACTACTAATTTCAGGTTCGTAGCTTCATCCCATGTCTCTATCTCTGTCTACAAGCGAATTTTTCTTACTTTCACATACACTCCTAGTTCAATCCTTCTATCTACATTCTTTACAAAAGAGGGTATCCTTGCTGTCTCAACCCTTGAAACTCATTTAGAATTCAATCTTGCATTGTGTGGGATTGGATCTTGTGAGTTTCAACCCCTCTTTTGAATGTAAAGTCTCTCCTAAGTGAAAATCGTCAATCCTAGTGACCTCCTTTCTCTCTGCTTGGAGTGGGGGGAACACCTAGGGTTTGATTTTCCGCTTTACACTATGTATAAGTCACTTGCTTGTCAGTGAATGTTGTTGATTCTCCAAAGTACCAAAGTTGACAAGTGTTAGTAGGTGTTGACATGAATGAAAAAACCATACCAAAATACCAACATTCCTCATATTTATTCTTCATATATGTAGCAAGATTTTCTTCTTTCTTCTTTCTATCCTCAATATCCTTAAACATCCTCATTGTCAGGTCTTGCATTTCATTTTGCATGAGAATGTTTTCTTGACTCAGTTTCTGACATTGTTCCTTGAGAGAATTATCATCATCTTGTTTTTGCAAAATTTCCTTCCTTATTTCTTTAGCAGATGATAACCTTTCTTGCAGGACAAGAATGAATTCATTTGCAGAATTCAGTTCATCTTGCAATTTCAATTTCTTCATCCTTTCAGCATCATAATCCTCAAGAGCCATCTCAAGCTACTTCTGCATAGCCATGCCTAAAGATTCCAGTTTTAGGATCTTCCTCAAGCTGTTAAACTTCCTTTGAGGTACCAAACTCTGATACCAATTGTTGGGATCCAAGAACACTGAGAGGGAGGGGGGTGAATCAGTGTTTTGTCGGTAAGATAAGATTTTATGTTTTTATACCAGACACACTTAAAATGGTAAATAAATAAACATATAACTAGAAGCAAATGAACCATCCACATGAATGGACACCATAACACACATAATTTATATGTAAAAATACTTAAAGAGGAAAAAACATGGTGGGATTTGTGACCCACAATATCAATTCACTGGCCATATGAAAGATATTACATATAATGGGGGCCTCCACAAGCAAGAAGGAATACTTCCTAGAGCACACTGCTCATCACTAAAGAGTCTCAATGACTATATGCTTCTACTAAAGTAAAAAAATGAAAGTGAACTCACAAAATGCATCTGCTATGCCAAAGAGAGTTTTGGTTATAGCTTTGCTCTATACTGGTTCATAACCCTGAACACTACTATTGGTATCACCTTCCCTCCAAGAATGTTTTACAAAACTTTTATAGATCATTGCATGATACAACATCCATATACAAATGATCTTCACATTCCACAATCCTCATCCACAAGTTCTATCCTTGCATAACAATTAATAATTTCATATATCATAATGTCCTAACACACTGACCTATATACCCATACAAACAATATGTCTTATGTCAGCTTACAATGCATTACAAAAAATATACAATGTTGACTCTATACAATAATTACAAAATGATTTTCTAAATAAATCTTCCTTGATGTTGGCTTCCTTGAAGTGTTGGATGTCGGTGTCGGTGTCGGTGTAGCCTTGAATGCTCCAAAGTCAATGTTTGTCGATAAATGACTCCCATCAAATCTTGTTGCCATCAATGACAATAAAATGAATCCAATGAGTGTCAATTTCCAACAAGAGATCTCTCAAATCCTCACACTCTAAGTTGTTGTGTTGGAATTGAGTCTTAGTTCTCTTTCTTACCATATAATTCTCCATTAATTTTTGATCTTGTATCAAATCTTCTTGTGAGCATTTTTCATCAATCTTCTTTCACAATTCAATGTGGTAAACATGATACCCTATTTTAACTCACTAAAATTAGCAAGCTAAAATAGGGGGGAATATAGCTACCCTCAAATTTTCATCACCTTCCTTAGTAATAATTTAAGTGATTTTATGATTTTATCTAACATGTTTTCTTTTAGGGTGCAGATCCTAATTGTGTATTGCAGATACCACTTGGGGCTTCTTCCGACAAATTGTGGATATATCCTTCTACATGAATGTTTACTTTTCTATACTTTAGCTTGCATATTAATGTAGTGTCATATGGTCACTAAAATGGGGGATAAATTTAGTGTCATAAATTGTACACCCTTCCTAAGGTGGTACAATTTCACACTTAGGTTAGCACCTGCCTTAGTGTGTCTTCCATCTTTCATTTCTAATTTCCCTTTAACCATTTAATTAATTAATTTAATTAAATAAAAATTCATATTTCATCACTTCATACATCATAAAGTTGGGCCCTTTACCCTTAGTGTGCCCCTTTTTATTTTATTCCTCCAATAAATCATTTAATCATAAACCCTAATTATGTCCTATTTCGATCTTTAAGGCCTGATTTTGCATATCAAAACACCTTGAAATTAGTTGTAACTTTTGGATTTTCTCTAATATCATCATATCTAACCACCCTAAAAATTTGGTCAAATTGTGGCAGGAGTGCACATGGTCCTCGGCTTTTTTCCCATAATTTCGGGAGCATAATTCTATGATATTTAATACAACCCCAAATGATTGGTAGGAAATTCAATTCCTAGGTCTCCCTACAGGTGGAATTAAGTCAAAATTAAGATCTAGGATTTCATACATAAGAGCTCTCTTTCTTCATTTGAAGGGATGGATGGATCTTTCAAAGAATCTAAGAGAAGGTTTTTGGAGCCTAAGGAGCCTTCTATGTACTGAAAGAGAATCCTATGTGGAGTTTTCAATGACATTAAAAAACTTTCAGCAACATTCATCAAGAATTTATCAATCATTCATCATCAATTAGGAGCCTTGAAGACATTGAAGAATAATAGGAGATCTAGTGGCAATATCTCTCCCTTGGGGATTGGTATGATTTCATCTTGTTTTCATGTATTTTTATGAGATTCTTTACATCAATTTACATATTTACATTCATGCTTTAGATCATTCAACATATTTGGTTTGAACCATTTGATAGTTTTGATACTAAATGTTTAGTACAGATGCCAAGCTCACAAGATGAGAGGGGTGGGGGGTGAATCATACAAACTTAATCTTCCATAAAAAACATCAAATTCAACCTCGGTAACATATACTGCAGTAAAATAACCAAAACTACTAAACATGCAAACTCAAAAGCATATAAACATTATAAACCTCATAACACTAGATTTAACGTGGTAACCCAAATAGGGAAAAACCACTGTGGGATTTTGGACCCACTAAGAAATATACTCTTCTAGAGTATGCTCGGTTAAAAGCAAATCCTATTAAAGATTACAAAACACATTGCTAGATGTGACCCGGTTAAGGGATTTCCCTTAGATCTATTAGGATCTTCACCTTGTTAGAAGTGACCTTATCAAAGGGTTTCAAACATTCAATCAAAATGTCACTTTGCTAGAGGATTTACATATAAGACTATTAAGTCCACTTGGTTAAGAGATTTTATGTCACTTTCACAAAACAACAGTAATAAAAATCTATCTACAACATCACATGTAAAATGCTGAAGCAGATTCTTATTTGCTCAATACAATCTAGACATAGAACTAATCTTGTCTATCTACTGAGCTTCTATACTCTGTTATCAAAATAGGTCTTCAAGCTTCTGTGCTCGATAATCACTCTGTAGCAACCCTGTGCATACACTTGCCTGCATGCATTTTTTATCAATAGTTTCCTATTTATAAATAATTTGCCAACCACTTAATCTTCTTGATCACATTTCCCATGATCAATCATAGCCACCAGATCTTCAATCTTGTCCAGGTTCAATGCATCCTTCAATTTGAAAATGTTTTACCCTACCTCAAAACTTGCATACTTTCCTTGGAACTTGTGCTAGGGTATTGTGGTTCAATCTGAGCTATAGATCCTCTTGTTGACTTCCCTTTGCCATAGATTCATTAAGAAACTTGATTCATGGCTTACCAATCATCTAATCATAGCCAGCTCATCAGCATCCTTCATTAAATAACACATTCAATCATTTAATGCATTCTGTTATTACTCGGTTACAACTTAGTGAATACTAAACTTCACTCAGTAGACATTTTACCTTCATTAACTGATAGTGATAACCTTAGGGTTTACCGACTAGGTTCCTTAGGGTTTATCGACTACGTTCTTTGCTCGATAACATAGCATAGTATTAACCTTACAAATTACAACATATGTAAGATATCAAAACAATCTAAAAAATCATGATCTCATTATTGTCTGACTTGGTAATAATTGCCCATTGAATACCTTATTCATCCCCTTATTCATCATATCTTTTCTATGTCTTTTACTGACTTCTTTATACTCATCAAAACATACTTCTTAAGATATGGCAACATCATATTGAATTACAAAATCAATCTCTTGACATCAATGACAAAATAACAATGTTAAGATAGTAAATATCCTTAATCAGTTATATCCATAATCATCAACAACCTTCTCAATATCCTTATTGAAATGCCAACAATCTCCCATGTCTGTTATAATGCCAACAATCTCCCCCTTTGGCATTGATGGAAAAACCAATTGATTTGACCTAATTGTTTCGGATTCAGATTGTTGTAAAATGTTGTAATGCTGAAATGCTCTCCCCCTGTCATTAGTCTTCTCCCCGGTGCTAAAATGTAGTCTCCTTGATACTTCTCTTGTAGCTTTCTCCCCCATTCAGTAGTCTTCTCCCATACATTAGTCTTCTCCCCCTTTGACAAAAATGCCAAAAAGTAAAGAACTAAAACATAATTTCTTCCGCTAAGAAGTAGATTCCTTGCTATCATGTATTTACTCAGTCTCGGTCAGAGCAGTTCTACTTCAATTCCTATTTACTATTTTTGTTTCCTGTACACCTTTAGAAGACATCCTAAAGTGTGTAAATCAACATCAACTCCTGAAAAGATATTTTGTAGAGTCATTGAATTGATGCTTTCACCGAACTCGGTCAGTGAATGGAAGATAGGGGTAGGACCCCTAACTTGCTTCTGAGATACTCAAAAGTGTCCCTTGGTAGTGGTTTGGTGAAGATATCTGCAATTTGCTTCTTTGTGCTAACATACTCCAACACCACTTTCTTCTCTTGAACTTCTTCTCTAAGATAATGATATTTGATAGAGATGTGCTTTGTCTTAGAGTGCATAACAGGATTCTTTGAAATGTTAATGGCACTAGTATTGTCACAAAATATAGTTACTGGCTTGGTAACTTGCTCATTTATACCTTCCAACAGTTGTTTGATCCATGCTATATTAGTGCAATTCAATGTTGCAACAACATATTCAACTTCTGTTGTTGATTGTGAAACACATCCTTGTTTCTTGCTAAGCCAACTCACTAGTCTTTCTCCCAAAAATAAAGCTCCACCACTCATGCTTTTCCTATCATCAATGTTGCCTGCCCAATCAGCATCAGTATAAATGTTTAAAGAAAAAATGTTTCCTTTCTGATATACTAAGCCATAATCTTCAGTGCCTTTCAAATATCTAAAAATTCTCTTGATTGTTGGCATGTGTGTTTCCTTGGGATCTGCAAAGAATCTTACAACTATTCCTACTGCATGTGCTATATTTGGTCTGCTGTGAACAACATATTGCAGTTTTCCAATCATAGATTAGTAGAGTGTCTCATCAACAGATGCAGATTCATCATTCTTTGATAGTTTATAGTTGGTAGTCATAGGAGTACTTACTGGTTTTGAATCCTCCATTTCAAATTTCTTCAATATTTCCTTTATGTACTTGGACTGGGTAATGAAAATCTCATCTTTCATTTGTAGTATCTGTAAACCTATAAAATACTTTATCTCACCAATTAATGACATCTCAAATTCTTTGCTCATTTCATTTCCAAAGTTCTTTCATAGAGAGTCATTTCCACAAAATATAATGTCATCAACAAATATGGCTGAGATCAGTATTCCATTTTTATCATTCTTCATGTACATGTTACTATTTTCACTTGTTCTTATAAAACCAATTTGAATCAAATAAGAGTGCAATCTGTCATACCATGCTCTAGGTGCATTTTTCAAACCATATAAAGCTTTGTTCAATTTACATACGTGATCTTTAATCTTATCTTCAACAAATCCTTTAGGTTGTTTAATAAAAACTTCTTCTTCTAGTATACCATTCAGAAATGCAGATTTGATATCCATTTGATATATCTTGAAATTCTTGTAAGTAGCATATGCCAACAATGTTCTTACTCCTTCAAGTTTAGCCACAGGTGCAAAAGTTTCACCATAATCAATTCCTTCTTGTTGAGCATAACCTTTGCAAACTAGTCTTGCTTTATTTCTACTGACATCACCTTTTTCATTTAGCTTGTTTCTGAAGATCCACTTTATACTGATTACATTTTTGTCCTTCGGTCTTGGGACTAGTGTCCATGTGTCATTTTTCTTGATTTGATCAATCTCTTCTATCATAGATCCAATCTTCACTATTAAATGCTTCTTTCACTATTCTTGGTTCAAATTCAGATATCAGACATCTATTTTGTCTTAGTTTGTTCCTTGTCATCAGTAGATCATCCTTGTCTCCTATAATCTGACTTGATGCATGATGTCTTCTGACATACTTGGCTAATATAGGCTCGGTAGGCTCTGTGTGATCTTCTTCATCACTTGGTAACTAGATATTCTCTTCATTGCCTTTAGCAGTCTACTTGATAAGACTTCTCACTTGAACATAGACAAATTCATCATAATCTTATGGTTCTTTGGAATTTCTTTCATCATTTCTTTCTCCAAATTCATCAATTTTCACATTTGCACTTTCTACTATTTTGTTAGATGATTTGATTAGACATTTATATGCTTTGCTTCTAGATGAATAACCTAGAAATGTTCCTTCACTTTTCTGATCAAACTTACCATTTTTATCATCTTTGTGTACATAGCATCTACTTCCAAAGATTTTAAAATAACTCACATTAGGTTTCTTGTCATACCAGATTTCATATGGTGTCTTCAAAGTTCCTTTCTTTAGTTGTACTTGGTTCAGGGTGTAAACTGTTGTGCTTATTGCCTCTCTCTAAAATGTTTATGGCACATTCTTTTCAATCATTAGGGTTCTAGCACAATCCACAATAGATCTATTTCTTCTCTTAGCAATTCCATTTTGTTGTGGAGTTCTCGGTGTAGACACTTGTCTTTTAATACCATCATCATTGCAGTATAAGTTGAATTCATCAGATGTGAAGTCACCTCCTCTATCTAACCTAAGACATTTCAGTTGTCTTCCTGTTTCATTTTCAACTCTTGCCTTGTACCATTTAAACATTTGAAAAGCTTCTGATTTTTCTTTTAAAAACATTACTGACATCATTCTTGAGTAACCATCCACAAATAATATGAAATATTTATCACCAAAATAACTCTGAACTTTCATAGGACCACAAAGATCAGTATGCACAAGATCTAAAATACCCTTAGAAGTGTAGGACTTACTTGTAAAGCTTGATCTTGTCATCTTACCCATATGGCATCCTCGGCACATAGCATTCTCAGGTTTCTCAAGACTTGATAGACCTCTTACTCAGTGCTTCTTGCTTATTTTGATCAAATTATCAAAATTTACATGACAAAACCTTTTATGCCATAACCAGGTATCATCTATCTTTGCATATAAACACCTATTCCGAGTTGAGTGAAGGTGAAATGTGTTACCTTTTTTTTGTGTCCCTATAGCAGCTAACTTTCCATGCTTATCATGAATTTTGACAATTCCATTCTGAAATTCTATTCGGTGACCTGTGTTCTTTAGCTGTGCTACACTCAATAAATTGTATTTCAAACCTTCAACCCAATAAACATCATTGCATTTTGCATTGTCAAGAAGTGTTATAGATCCTTTACCTCTTATCGAACATGGTGCATCATTACCAAATCTTACATAGCCTCCATCATAGTCTTCTAACATAACAAACTTGTGTTTATCACCTATCATGTGATGTGAATATCCACTATCTATGATCCAAGAATCATTTTTACTTATATGAGATAGTAGGGATTTTTCTTCATACCTTTCTTCATCTAATCCATCTTTAATAGCCACATAAACAACTTCCTCTGTATCAGTTTCATCTGATTTATCATCATTAGATTCCTCATCAGCTATTAGGCATGTCTTCTTATCTCTTCTTCTGAAATCTCAGTGTCCAATGTAATGATTATCTTTCTGTCTGTCATCTTGGTAATCTCTCTTTTCACTAGATTCTCTATCAAGACAGTTAGAAGCCATATGTCCTATTCTATCACAATCAAAACATTTCAAAGGTAGCTTTCCTTTGTACTTACCTTTTCCTCTCGGTAACCTTCTGGCTAATAGTGCTTCAAACTCTTCTTGTTTCCTGATTTCCTCATATAGCTTGTGTACTTTTTCTATATTCTTGTGAAATCTCTCACTTGCTCCACTATGATCTCCTTCAATGTACTTACTCATTCTATCATTGTAATCATCAGATTCATCAAGATGAAAAGAACTGAATGCAGATTCTGCTTCATTTACCGATGACCCATTGTTATAAAAATTACTTAACTCAAAAGCATGTAGCTTACCAATAGTAGCATCTAAAGAAACTAGTATATTTGGTACAGACCTCAATTCATTGATTGCAGAGACTTGGATTGCATAAGCTGGTAGAAGGGTTCTTAACAACTTACTTGTTATATCCTTTTCTTCAATAGTTCCACCTGCTCCTTTGATTTGATTGACAATCTCCTTTAGTCTTGTACTGTACTGAGTTATGTTCTTACCTTCATTCATCCTCATAGATTCAAGTTGTCCTCTTAGACTATCCACTTTAGCTCTTTGAACATGTTCATCACCACCATACATAGATATGAGCTTATCCCACATTGCCTTTGCATCATTGCAGCCTTCTAGATCATTAAACTTTGAGTCGGTCAATGTAGATGTTATTTCAATTATTGCTTGGATATGTTCTTTCTTTGCCTTTATTTCTTCCATTGTCAATGGATAGGTGCTTGGTGAAATGAAATCATTCTCCAGATAGTATACAACATATTCTCCAACTCCTAATAGGTGCAACTTCATCCTTTTTTGCCATGTAGAGAAACTTGACTTGTTCAACTTAGGTGCATCCCTCTTATACATCTTTGGATCTTTGCCTCAAGTGCCTTTAAACTTTTTCTTCCAGAGTCCAAAGCTCTGATACCAATTGATAGTTCTGATACTAAATGTTTAGTAAAGATGCCAAACTAACAAGATGAGAGGGGGGGAAGTGAATCATCCAAACTTAATCTTCCATAAAAAACATCAGATTCAACCTCGGTAACATATACTACAGTAAAATAACCAAAACTGCTAAACATGCAAACTCAAAAGCATATAAACATTATAAACCTCATAACACTAGATTTAACATGGAAACCCCAATAGGGAAAAACCACTGTGGGATTTCAGACCCTCTAAGAAATATACTCTTCTAGAGTATGCTCAGTTAAAAGCAAATCCTATTAAAGATTACAAAACATATTGCTAGATGTGACCCGGTTAAGGGATTTCCCTTAGATCTATTAGGATCGTCACTTTGTTAGAAGTGACCTTATCAAAGGGTTTCAAACATTCAATTAGAATGTCACCTTGCTAGAGGATTTACATATAAGACTATTAAGTCTACTCGGTTAAGAGATCTTTTGTCACTTTCACAAAACAACAATAATAAAAATCTATCTGCAACTTCACATCTAAAATGCTGAAGTAGATTCATATTTGCTCAATACAATCTAGACATAGAACTAATCTTGTCTATCTGTTGGGCTTTTATACTCTATTATCAAAATAGAACTCCAAGCTTCTGTGCTCGGTAATCACTCTATAGAAACCCTGTGCATACACTTGCCCACATGCATTGTTTATCAATAGTTTCCTATTTATAAACAATTTGCCAACCACTTAATCTCCTTGATCACATTTCCCATGATCAATCATAGCCATCAGATCTTCAATCTTGTCTAGGTTCAATGCATCCTTTGATCTGAAAATGTTTTACCCTACCTCAGAACTTGCATACTTTCCTTGGAACTTGTGCTAGGGTATTGTAGTTCAATCTAAGCTGTAGATCTTCTTTCTGACTTCCCTTTGCCATAGATTCATTAACAAACTTGATTCACGGCTTACCAATCATCTAATCATAGCTAGCTCATCAACATCCTTCATTAAATAATGCATTCAATCATTTAATGCATTCTATTTTTACTCAGTTACAACTCGGTGAATACTAAACTTCACTCAGTAGACATTCCGCCTTCATTAACCGATAGCGATAACCTTAGGGTTTACCGACTAGGTTCCTTAGGGTTTACTGACTAGGTTCTTTGCTCGGTAACATAACATAGTATTAACCCTACAAATTACAACATATGTAAGATATCAAAACAATCTAAAACATTATGATCTCATTATTGTTTGACTCTGTAATAGTTTCTCATTGAATACCTTATTCATCCCCTTATTCATCATATTCTTTTCTGTGTCTTTTACCGACTTCTTTATACTCATCAAAACATACTTCTTAAGATATGGCAACATCATATTGAATTACAAAATTAATCTCTTGACATCAATGACAAAATAATAATGTTAAGACAATAAATATCCTTAATCAGTTATATCCATAATCATCAACAACCTTCTCAATATCCTTATTGAAATGCCAAAAATCTCCCATGTCTGTTATAATGCCAACAACATTGTCATTTACACTCACATTTACATTTAGGGGTTACTCTCATGCGTAGGGTAGCTCTAGTTTATTTCATTTTAAGAGCTTTCATACACACAAGGTTCTAGCACACACATTTTAAATACATTATTGACTATTTATAGAGGTGGAAATCACTAACATGGGGGTTTGAATAATGAAAAACCCTATATAGCCACACAAACCTTCCCTTTTCAGTTGCAGGTGCAGAAACAAGCATCCGAAGGTAGTTTCAGATCTGGAAAAAGCATCAACACCACCCAAATGTCTCACAAGTGCAGAAATATATCAAGGACAAGGGTGTGGAACCTTGGTCCTTCCCAAAACAGGAGCGAGGTGCCCTGGTACCTCCAGTTTGTAGTGTCTCAATTATAGCCTTCTGTCTACAGAAATAGGACAGTGGCATGGCACCATGGTCTCGATCAGTTTTGTTAAATTTGAAGCATCAGGTACACATCCAAAATCCTCCCCCTTTCTTGCTTTTAGTATCTTAGTTTCAAATTTGCAAGTTTGTGCAATTCCGAGTTCATTTGTGCTTCATTTTGTATCTCCTAGTTTAGGTGATTATTTAAACACTAGTTTTTCTCATCATTTGCAACAAGAGGAATAGAAAACCTAAGAGATAATCCTTGGCTCTCTATTTCCCACAAGAAGTATCCAAAGTGATCTATCTCTCTAGGCTCTTTTGTATTCCCAATATGTTGGAAAAAGTGGGATTAGGTCCTAGTCACCCTGTCTCGCTTTTCCCACCACCACACATATCATAACAAAACAAGGTTATAAAGGTCAAGGAATTGGGAAATTTGAGCAAGGAATTCATATTCCTATAAACCCTCCTACACAAACTACTACAAAGGGCCTATGAATCGATACTCCTCTTTCTATGGAAGAAATCCTTAGGCTCCCAAATTTTAAAAATTATCTTCAAAGAAAACAAATCAAAAAAGCTTGCAAGAATTCTTCTTCTTCAAAACGTCCTTTTTTTCATTTTATCAAACCCATGACCATAATGCTGATGATTTCCCTGATTTTCAAAAATATATTCAAGATGGCATAGATAGTGGCAAAATTAAAGTTTTTGATAATTATCCTTCTTCCTCTAACAATCCTTCTCCTTTATGTCAAGACAATATTTATCATCCTGAAAGACTAGCTGCAAAAATCTATTGGAAATTGAAATATGATAGGAGCATTTTCTTTCCTCCTCAAAAGAAGAAAAAGAATCTTAATAAAGTGAAAGGTATTGAATATTGCATTTTTCATGATGTATATTCACAATCTCTAGGGAAATGTTATGCATTTAAGAAATTTGTTCAAAAGGAATATGATCTTGCACGAATTTCTCTTACAATAGATCTAGATGTCTTCCTTGACATCAAAATAGTGTCTTAGCACTTATTTTCTCTTTATGTTCCTCCTCACTTACTTACATAAATTGTCAACTTAGTTGGTAGTTTTTTATTATTTGTGGTGGTGTTGTTTCAAATTTACATACTTTGGGGTAGAAACATGAAATTCATTTTCCTCTTTCTATCTATATATTTATCCCTTCTTTGTGCATTATTCATTACTAGATCTCCTTTCTTGCATAGGGTTATTCTTATGCGAGCATCTAGTTGTCCTTTGGTTTTCCTCAAGCTTGAGATGATTTTATTTAATTAGTGCACTTCTTCTCTTTCCTTCATTCTCTTAGAAAACTTACCTCTTTTATGGTCTCAATTACTCACAAGTATGATATGCCCCTTAGCATGGAATGATCTCTTGAGAAGTACGTATCCCTTCCTTGAGAGGATTTGTTCCATTAGGAAGGTATATCACTTGAAAATACTCACCATTAGAAGATATGTAGTATTTCTCCTTGTCCTCCTCACTTGGGGGCAAGGATTTCACTCCTTTCGTTCTTTTTATCTCATATTGTATCATTGTTTTTCATATGTCATTATCATTTCTTACAATGGTATATTTTTATTGTTAATCCCCATTGGGAAATATATGATTCTTTTTCTCTCTTCCTTTCAAAGATTACCACTTCTTGAGACATTTATTTTACATATTCTAATGTCTTTCCTTCCATGCATTCATGAAAGTACATTGTGCATTTGATTATGTTTAATCTATCTCTAGAAGATTGTGTAAGTTATTCTCATTGTCCCTACACTTGGGGGGGCAATGATCTCTCTCTCTCTCTCTCTCTCTCTCTCTCTCTCTCTCTCTCTCTCTCTCTCTCTCTCTCTCTCTCTCTCTCTCTCTCTCTCTTTCTCTAGGGATCCACCTTGGTCTATTTTGTGAATGGTGTGAGTTAAATTACTTGATGTCATTCCTTATATGAAATTGTTGGTGGTTTTCTCAAGGGTTCTCTCTCATACAAGAAGTGTAATTCCTTGACTACAACCTCTTTCACACTTGGTAATGCACATCTATGATAAATTCACCCATCCCTCTTGGGGCTAAAAGTGAGTCATCCCTAATCAAGAATCCCTTTCACCTAGGAATAGGAGGAAGGATTGCATTCTTGTTCTCTCCTTTGCTTTGTTATAGAATATATTATATTTATCTAAGATAAATCTTCTTGGAGTAAGATGTCTTTTGAACAAAGATCTCTTCCCCTCCAAGGATCACCTTTACACTTACATCAAGATATTTGTTTTCAATGATCCTATCCTTGCTTGAAGAGTATTCCCTTTCTTTCTTGGATTTATGACATTGTTGCATAGCATATATCTTCTTTGTGATGAAGGTAGGTTTCCTTATTCTACTTTCCTTAAGATATCAACATCAACCTATGTTGACATCTTAAGGGGGAGCACCCACACCACTCCTTTGTACTATATTTATCTCATATTGTATAGTGGGACATTCTTGGAACCAGAGGGAAACCTCTTAGAGAAAGATGTCAACACTTTCTCTTGTACAATGGGACATTATTGGAACCAGAGGGTAGCCTCTTAGAGAAATATTTCATCTCTTTTCTCTTGTATAGTAGGTCATTCTTAGAACTAGAGCACAAATTCTTAGAGTGATATGATGCTTCTTTTTCTTGGTACAGTAGGTCATTCTTGGAACCAGAACACATACTATTAGAGAGAGATGTCTTAACTTCTTCTTTTCTTGTACAATGGATTATTCTCAAAACTAGAGCATGGACTCTTAGAGTGAGATGACGTCACTTTTCTCTTATGGAGGGTTATTATTCTCAGAAACAAAGCACAGACTCTTATAAAAAAATGTCACACCTCTGTTGACATTTGTACTATAAATTCTATATAGGTTGTAGCATACTTGAGCATAGATTCCTATGAGGCACTTTAAACCTCACTTGCACACATGCACTTGAGGTTGGGTGGACCTAATAGTGTTCTCACCCTCCTCCCTTACATGGATCACCCAGATAGACTATGGGGGCTATATTCCATGTCCTTCTCTCCATGGATCACCTAGTTTTAGGGGCGAGATGTCCATGGTTCCTCTCTTGTTTTCCTTTCTTCTCATGGATCAATAAAGTGTGTATTCATGTCCTCTCTCTTCTTCCTCTAATGAAGCCATACTTTTACTATTGATGGTTCATGGATGATGTTAGCTTTTCTCTTTTATGTGATTACTTGTGTTTATGTGGTGGCATTTGTCTTTGTATCTTAATTATTTGTTGAGACATTTTAGTATTGAGCTCTTTTCAGCTAGTTGGTTTGTGGTCTTGTGTCTTGTGTTTATTGTGTGTCTTTTGTGATTGGTTTTATTCTTGTTTGCCTTGTCCCTTTTTGTTTTGTGTGTTCTTGCATACATGTGAGTGAGTTAAGACCCTAAGATTGGGGTCCTTCTTCCTCAAGATTAGTGGCATCTTATACTCCTTATGGTGTTTCTCTAGATCTCTCATCTTTATCTCTCTTTCTTATACTTTACCGCCAGTATTGGCATAAGCTATATGCCTACTAAAGTGGGGGCTAAATATAGTGTCATAAAATTGTGACTCTAGAAATTTAACCAAATTTAAGGTCTTCACTTTGCCGACGACAACTTCCTTCCCAACTGAGACCTCTTGCTGCACTTTCACCTTGAAACCATCCCTATTTCTACCTTAGGACCTTGTCTAGGCCCCAAGATAGGGTAGGACAGGGGCTTGGCTCCCTTGTCCCCCCCTCTTAGGGTGGCCCCAAGATAGGTCCCTTCGGTCCTATCTGCATTTTGAGATTCCAAATCTCCTTAATGTTGGCCTTTAGTCAAATGAATTAATCTTTTGAGGCATGTATAAAAGGGATTTAGTCCTCTTAGTTTTATATGCAAGAAAAACATGAATAGGTGAGACAGAAAATACACGAATAGATGATACATGAAATATATGATAGGTGAAATTCAAGCAAAAGGTCTTCATTATCAAGTATTCAAGAATTCAAATCTTCTTCATTCATCCATTGGAGGAACATTACAACATTCATTTGCAAGAATCTATGTGTGTTAGGGTTTTGTCAGGTTGCATGCCACTTCCTACAACATTCGTGATTACATTTAAGAAGTAAAGCAACCATCATCAGCAAATTGTAGATATACAAGGTATACATTTCCATTATTTACATTCAATCATTTGCAATTACTTTCTTTCAAGGTTGATTCCTCAATCAGGGTTTGACTAAGGGAAACCCTATCCACAACCCTTCTTCCCTTCTTTTTTGTGTGTAGGTTGTAGGTGTGTGGTTGTATTTTCATATTTGGACTCCATTTATAGAGGCAGGAAAACCCTTTTTCATTTCATGGATTTTCAGAGGACAATGTGCACTTTCAACACAATCCCAATGACTTTTCTCCAAATTTATAGGACAGATCCGTATCAGTCTAAATATCTTAGATCCAAAGTTACAACATGATCTAGAATCGGTAGCTCATCATTTCACTCATTTTATCTCTCTTTTCTACATAGTCAAAAAGCCAAATTTCCCATTTACAAAAAAGGGAAAATCACACTTCAACCCTTGCAATCCACTTGGAATTCACATCCTTGTTTTCCTTGGATTTAGATCTAGTGGATTCAAGCCCCTCTTTTGAATGTAAAGTTCTCCCAAGTGAAAATCATCTTATTGACTTCCTAGGTGGGGAGTCCCTAGGGTTCAATTTTCCACTTTATAGTTATATGATTGTCAGATTTTTATATGAGGTACTAATAAGTGGTGTGTGCAGGATGTGATGCTATTATGATTTCTATATACATATGATGAGATAGACTAACATATATTTATGCAAATATTTTTGGTGTGTCATTATACTCAGTCATGTGATAGTGGGTTGCATGGACTCGAGAAGGGACAATGGAGGATGAACAAAAAATGGGAGATGGAAGATAGAAGATATGGAGGTGAAAAGAGCTTCTTGTGCTATTATCATCATTGAGCTTCATTATGGTAAATATGCTATGACCATCCAGGTATAGGTTTGACCTAGAAAGTCATTGTACCTATTTGCATGGAGATTAGATAGTCACAAACAAGGAATGCCCCAATTCACACTAGACTCACAACATCCTTATATCCTTGGACAAGTCATAGTATTACTAAGTGACAATCTACAATCAACAAAAATAGGTGAGCATACCCCATCCTCACCTTTCTAGGCAAAGACATCTTGGAGATAGAATCTCTAGTTAGAGACATCTCAGAAAAGATAAAAGACATGTCACCAAAAGATAAAATAAAAAGAAAACCAAGACTTCACACCCAAATAAATTGTAATCCTCAAGTCATTTGTGTTTCTTGCTACATATGTTAACATGTTTGATTTGGTCACAATATTATTTTCCTAATAAAGGATAGAAAATGCTAAAAAACCATGTCTTTACCAATCTATCAAGAGAGATTTGATTTGTTGAAAGCTCATTATTGATTACATTTCACCTGAAACTGACTGAATCCATGAAAATGATACTTTTATTACAGAGAACAATGGAACTTTATTATTGATTGGCAATGCAAATGACCTTTTATTGTATACTTTGCATGAAAATGAGGTATGAAAAGATGATGCTCCTCAAAAAATGTGATGCTCAGGGTGCCACTTCCATCACTAGATTTAGGATTATAGAAGGAAAGGGTGAAAGGGGGTTTTATTATGAATGGCTAACCAATCTTGGTAGATCAATAACAAGCCATGATGGGAATGGGTAAATTTACTATGGGATGGTAGGTTGTGAGTGTATGCAAAGTGAAAGAGTGAGATTGAATCCTGAAGGAGGAAGGAGCAAAGTCTCCACACATGGTGCCGCTAATCTAGTTTTCACCATGGTACTTTCCTAGGGCACCATCGAAGTAGTTTTCAGCATTGGATGATTTTTTATTTTTATTTTTTTGATTTAATTTTTTTGATATTTTTTGTGTTTTTAATAGTTTTGATATTTTTTGTATTTTTTATATTTTTGATATTTTTTATATTGTGATACTTTGAAAATATATGTATGAAACTTGTGAAGGTGCATGTTGTTGATAGGATCCTCCAAAGGTTATCCATCTGGTGTTGAGAGTTGATATGCACCTGATCCATATATTATTGTGATGATGTAAGGGCCAAGCCAATTTGGTTCAAACTTACCCTTGTTTTCTCTTTCTTGTTGATTCTTAGAATTTTCTCTTAGCACTAAGTCACCCACCTCAAATATACGAGCCTTTACCTTGTGATAGTAGTTGTGTCATTCTTTGACTAAAAGATTTGTAGCTCCATTGATTGTCTTCTCTGATAAAGGAACTAAGGTAGAATTACTAATGTGTGAAATAGATTGGCTCATATGCATGTCACCTAAAGACATTTCGGTATCCCTGATAACAAAGTCCTTCAAGGAAGTTCCATTAAAGGTTCATTGATATAATGTACCACCAAAAGGGGATGGATGTGTGGAACAAGTGGATGAGGAATGAAAGCTTATGATTGTGAAAATAAGTGAAAGTAGCATGGCATGATGGAGACTAAGGATCAAGTGTACCTTTTGACTTGAAATTTTAGAACTTTTCCCCCTAGTTATTTTTGTATTAGGGTAGATAATCTCTTGTTCTTTTTCCTTCATAGGATTTTTATCCTTGACTTTGAATTTTGTAGAGTTTAATAGCTTTTGATTTTGATTTGGAGTAAAGGACTTCTCTTTATTTTTTACTTTTAGATTTTTCTTTTCAAAGCTTAATTTTTGATCCCCAATAAATAAGGGCTTTTGTAGTTCTTGTTGATCCAAGTCTAGGAGTGGAGTGGAAATGGTAAGGCTACATGATTTCTCAAAAGGGATGGTGATATATTCAATAAATTCTTTGTTGGAACCAGTCTTAGGACTATTGATATCAAGAGTTTCTTGTACCACTAAAGGAGATTTGCATTTAGACTTAGTAGCCACAACACTAGGTTGCTCACACCCAATTCCTTGGTATTGTGAATTATTTGTAGGTTGTTCTCATTGATGAAATATCTTAGGAGATAGTGGGAGTTGATCAACATGGAAGATATACTCATCACATCCCATGTCTTTTACCTTGAATTTTTCTTTGAGATTTGCTTCTTTTGATGTAGAATATTTCAATGATTATAGGTCAACATATGATGAAGGAATTGCTTCTCTATTAATAGGGATTATTATCTCGGATCTTGGTCACATTTTATTGCAATATATGAATGGATTTGGATCACCTTTGACTATCACTTCAACTCCAATGTGAGGAAATTTTATGCATCAATGATATGTTAATGGTACTGCTCTAATCTCATGAATCCATGGATTTACCAAAAGTATATTGTATGTGACATCTAAACCAAGGACTTGACAAACCACATCCTTTGTAACTAGCCCAACACTTAGGGGTAAGGTGTTTGTTCTATTGATATTGTGTTATCATTAATGTCAACCGGTATGAGAGATGTATGTGCAACACTATCAAGGAGGAGTACAGGTTGAGATATCCTTGATATCACCTTGTGTTGCAGAATATCGGTAAGGTAAGAAAGAGTGGCCATTGGAGTCACCAGTACACAAGTTAGCACCTGACTTGTGGGGATGAGATGGTAAGGTAATCAATCCTAGTACAATGCATCACTAGTAAGGAAAGGATGTCAACTGGTAAATGATGTGTTGACATGGGGAAGTCACATCAACCAAGTGAGTGGTTGTCTTCCTGCAAAGGTCATGACCAGTGTACAAGCAAGATGGGCAAGGTGTTTGAGTGGTTGTTTATGATGAAGAGGCAGAATGTTACCTAATTCACATCAATACTGGATGAGAATAATGAGAAGATCATAGGTATGTTGTGAGGTTGCAGAACAATAGGACTCCCACTTGATGAAGATGTAGTCATCATGAGAAGCAATGGCTAACAGTGAAAGTGCCATCACTGGATCACATGTGCCTATTTGAAGACATGTTGCACAAACAGGGAAGTCACATGAGTACACTGCAAGATGCAGAAGGCAAGATGCCATTCCATCGGTAAGTGGAACTTATCTCCACATATGTTGTTAGCTCCTAGAGACAACTAAGAGGGGGGGGTGAATCAGTTGTCAAATAAATTCAAACCAAAAATGACTTAACCAAACTTAATGCTTAATACCGGTAAACCAAACTTAATGGCGGTAGACAGTTTATCAGTTAATTTCAGTACCAATAAAGATTAATGCATGAAACAAAAAGACAATAACATCCACAACACATAACACCAATATTTGTACGTGGAAACCCTATAAGGGGAAAAACCATGGTGGGAAACCTTACCCACAATCAGATGGTACTACTACAGATAGTATGTGTATACAATAGGGGGTCTGCACATGCAAAAAGGCCAAGCGCTTGGAGCTCACTGCTTAAACACAAATGGGAGTCACACTAACTACAATTGGATGGTTAAATCCAATAATGATGTACTTTTCAAAATAGCATCTTCATATGCTAGATTCAGTGCCGATGTAGTTCTAATTGCCTTCATAAAGACCTTCCTTCAACCTTCAAATGATGTTTGCATGTATAGATCTACTTATTTTTGCATATACTAAATTACAATCCCTTTCACATTCGCACACTAATCTCAGAAATGAGATCTTACATTTATACCATAACCTAAGACCAATTGAGTAGGTTGGCTCTAAAAGATATTACAATAAAAACAATTCATAAGTAAAACAACAACCAATGAAATATCTGATGCATGATGTCAGCTCAATCCATTTACAACAATAATAAATCATCTCCATAACATACCATGTTGATATGGAATAGATAAGCCTGTCAGTGTGTATCCTGGACATATTTGCTGGTAATAGAAAATATGCAAACATGAATATACCAATGAACAAATCTCCAAGACAAAGTGTCCAAATGATGTCTTCGACATAACCAAGTTTTTTCCATGTCATTCCATGTGCCACTGAACAATATATCCTGCCGGTGAACCAGATACCGGTGAACATTGTTGATTCTCCAAGTGCCAGTAGGCTAACCAAAGTTGATAAGTGTTGACATCAATGACAAAACCATATCAACATATCCAAAATACCAACAATCTCCCCCTTTGGCATTGATGGCAACACAAGATGGAAAAACCATCAAAGTGCCAAAATAGAAATGCCAAATACCAAAAACCAACAATCTCCCAAAAAGAGATCATAACCAAAAATCAAAATTTAGATACAGAGAGTAATCATTTTGTCCCAAAATAACAATCTCTCCCCCTAGGAGTAACATTTGTTTCTCCATATCAATCTCTCCCCCTTTAACATAAAAATGCCAAAGAAATACAAAAACTAGGTTCAAATACAAAATACCAACTTATTCAGTATACCAACTACTCCCCCTGAGAAGTAACTCTGCTCATCAAATCTAAAGTTAAAGATTTCTCTGTTAGTTCTGTCAATTGATGACAAACATCAACTATCTATGTTTCTACCGGTGAGGGTATGACCCCAAGTTGATCTCTGAGATATTCAAAAGTCTCCTTAGGCAAAGGCTTAGTGAAAATATCTGCAATCTGCTCTTTAGTATTCACATAAACCAGTTTTACTTTCTTTGCTTCAACATTCTCTTTCAGAAAGTTTAGTTTGATAGAGACATGTTTAGTTTTAGAATGTAGTACTAGATTCTTTGATATATCAATTATTATTGTATTATCACAATAGATAGTTATAGTTCTGTGCATTTTACCTTTATGTCCTTCAACATTTTCTTAAGCCATAATACCTGTGTACAGTTAGTTGCTGCTGCAACATATTCTGATTCTACTATTGATAAAGATGTACAACTTTGCTTCTTACTCAACCAAGAAATTAATCTGCTTCCAAGAAAAAATGCTCCACCGGTGGTGCTTTGTTTGTCATCTACATCTCCTACCCAATTTACATATGTGTATGCACATAATTTAAAGTTTTCATCTCTAGGATACAATAGGCCAAGATTTGTAGTGCCTTGTAAGTACCGGAAAATTCTTTTTACTGTTAACTCATGATTTTTTCTAGGATTACTCTAAAATCTTGAAACAATACATACTACATTCATAATATCAAGTCTTATTTGTGTCAAATACAATAGACCTCCTATCATAGATTTGTACCTAATCGGATTAACAGGTGTAGATTCATCCCTTAGTGATAATTTATCAGTTTTAGTCATAGGTGTGCTTACCGGTTTAAAGTTTTCCATGCCAAATTTTTTTAGTAACTCCTTCAAGTACTTGGATTGACTCAAGAATATACCTTTATCAGTTTGTGAAATCTGCAATCCTAAAATGAATTTTATCTCTCCAATCATAGACATTTCAAATTCTTTCTGCATTTCACTAGAAAAATCTTTACATAATCCATCTTCTCCTCCAAAGATATTATTATCGACAAAAACTTCTATAACCAAGATGTCATCATTAGTCACTTTATAGTATGAGTTGTTGTTAGCATTACCTTTAGAAAAACCAATCTTCAAAAGATATTTATCCAACCTAGCATACCAAGCTCTTGGAGCTTGCTTCAACCCATACAAAGCTTTCCTTAACCTGCAAACCATATCTTTGTTATCTATCAAAGAAAATCCATCAAGTTGCTCAATGTAAACTTATTCTTCAAGATCTCTATTCAGAAATGCACATTTAATATCCATTTGATATACTTAGTAGTTCTTGTGTGCTGCAAAAGCCAAGAATAATCTGACTGTCTCAATTCTTGCTACCAGTGCAAAGGTCTCATTATAATCAATTCCTTCTTTCTGTGAATATCCCTTACACACTAGTCTTTCTTTATTTCTGATTACCTTACCATCTTCATTAAGTTTGTTTCTGAATACCCATTTTGTTCCAATTACATTTTTGTCTTTAGGTTGGGGAACTAATGTCCATGTGTTATTCTTTTCAATTTATTCCAATTCTTCTTCCATAGCTTTAATCCAGTGTTTATCTTCACATGCCTCATTAATTGATTCTAGTTCAATTTGAGAAATAAGACATACCTCTTCATTTGCCAGTCTTCCTCTTGTCATAACTCCTTGATATTTGTTCCCAATTATTTGATCTTCAGAATGGTTCAATCTTACATATCGGGGTGTCTTTGTTTGCTACAGTTCTTTAGTTACATTGGAATTTTCAAATGATACTGGTGGAATGGGATCTTCATTCTGTATCGGTGTGTTCAATGAAGGCTCATTTTTCAGTATTTCTGTTGCCAGTTCAGAGTCTATATACCTTGAAGTTCCTCTAAAGTGTTCATCAATTTTGACATTTGTACTCTCAACAATTTTCTACAATCTCTTGTTAAAATGTCTATATGCCTTGCTCTTAGATGAAAAACCAAGAAATATTCCTTCATCACTTCTAGGATCAAATTTGCCAATATACTCATCTCTTCTAATATAGCATTTGCTTCCAAATATTCTGAAATATTTAAGAGTAGGAGTAATACCAAACCATAGTTCATGAGGGGTCTTACCGGTTTCTCCTTTGATGTGAACTTTGTTAAATGTATAGACCACTATACTACTTCTCTCCAATATACATGTGGTAGATTTGCTTCTGATAACATACTTTTGGCTGCATCCAAGATAGTTCTATTTTTCCTTTCTACAACTCCATTCTACTGTGGTGTCTGAGGTGCTGATAGTTGTCTTCTGATTCCATTTACTTCATAGAATGCATTAAATTCCTTAGATGTAAATTCTCCTCCTTGATCTGATCTTAGACATTTGATTTTCTTACCGGTTTCATTTTCTACCATTGCTTTGAATAGTTTGAACTTCCCAAGTCCTTCTGATTTTTATCTGAGAAAAGTAACCCAACACATTCTAGAATAGTCATCAATGATTAGCATGAAATATCTATCACCTTGTAAAATTTTGGTTCTAGCTAGACCACATAAATCAATATGAATTTAGTCAAGAGAATTATTGTATTTTTCTGGAATACTTTTAAAAGATGCTCTAACTTGTTTTCCAAATTTACATTCCTTACATACCGGATTGTGGGGCTTAACAATATTAGGTAAATCTCTAACGGCTTTGGCTATATTGATTTTCACAATGCAATCAAAATTTATATGATGAAGTCTCTTATGCCATAGCCAACTTTCGTCAATATGTGCAATCAAGCATGTCTTTTCATTGTTATTCAAATGAAAGATATTACCTCTAGTTTGATTACCGGTTGTAATTTCCAAACCAGATCTATTCATAATTCTGCATTTCCCATTCTTGAATTGTAACTGAAATCCTTTTTCAACTAATTGTCCAACACTCAAAAGATTGTGCTTTAAACCTTCAACATAGTAAACATTGTTAGTATTATGCTTACCATCAAGAGATATCGCACCTTTTCCTTTGATCAAACAAGCTTTATCATCCCCAAATCTTACTAGACCTCCATTATATTCCTGAAAACTCAAGAATTTGCTTTTATCACCAGTCATATGATGTGAACATCCTGAATCAATGATCCATTCATCCTTAACTTCAGTTTTAGCTACTAGGGTCTGCTCTACTGATTGAATAGTAGGTGCTAGTGGATCTTCTGTTATAGCAACAAAGACCCATCCATTGTTTGTTGGATCCTCATCAGAATCATCAGTGACTCCTTCATCAGCAAGATAACAAGACTTGTCTTTATTCTTCTTAAATCTGTATCTCTTATATTCAGGGTTAGGCTTGTATGTTCTTCTAGCTTCTTCTTTCAATCTTGCATGTCTATCAAGGCATCTTGAAGCCATATGACCAATCTTATTACAGTTAAAATATTTAAAGGGTGCTTTACCTTCATACTTACTTCCAACTGGACCTTTAGGCATTTTCCTTGCAAATAGTGCTTCAAGTTCTTCAAGTTCTTCATTTTCTCTCCTTCTTTCTTCAAGTTCTCTTACATAAAAGGCTTTCCAATAAGACTTGTCAAATAATAATGATGCAGATGATGTTGATGTTTTAAAAGATAAATATGTCTTTATAGTAGCAACAAGACCAAATTCCTCAATTTCAAAAGCTGAAAGTTTTCCAATCAATGTGTCCCTAGTTACTAATGTATTAGGCATTGTTCTTAACTCATTTATAGCAGTAACTTTTATTTTGTATGCTAGTGGAAATCCTCTTAAAACTTTTGAGACAATTTCATCTTCACTTAAGGATCCTCCACAACATTTAATACCCAAAACAATTTCATTAACTATTTCCATAAAAGCAGAAATCTTTCATCTTCTTCCATTTTTAGATTTTCATACCTGACCCGAAAGCTTTCAAGTTTTGCAATTTTGACTGTGGAATCTCCTTCATTCAATGTTTCCAGATGGTCCAAAATAGCTTTAGCAGTAGATCTATTTGATAATCCCATGATTTGCTGATCTGATAATGCGCTCAAAAGTGCTTCTCTTGCTTTGCAATCATTTTCTTCATCTTTAGCCAAGTTAGGTGGATTAGGTTGACTTTGAGTAGAAGTAGTATAGCCATTCTTTGTAGCTTCCTAGATTTCCTTTCCAATGAAAGTCAAATGTGTCGTCATCCTGATCTTCCATATGCCATAGTTGGTTCCATCAAGTTTAGGACTGTCCTTCCTGAAATAGATAGAAAATATTGGATCTCCTCAAGCTATTAAACTTCTATAGAAAGAGGACTTATATCTGATACCAATTGTTAGGTCCCAGAGATAACTGAGACAGGGGGTGAATCAGTTGTCAAATAAACTCAAACCAAAAATGACTTAACCAAACTTAATGCTTAATACCGGTAAACCAAACTTAATGTCGGTAGACAGTTTATTAGTTAATTACAGTACTGGTAAAGATTAATTCATGAAACGGAAAGAAAATAATATCCACAACACATAACAAAAATATTTGTACGTGGAAACCCTGTAAGGGGAAAAACCATGGTGGGAAACCTTACCCACAATTAGATGGTACTACTACAAATATTATGTGTATACAATAGGGGGTCTACACATGCAGAAAGGCCAAGCGCCTAGAGCTCACTGCTTAAACACAAATGGGAGTCACACTGACTATAATTGGATGTTTAATCCAATAATGATGTACTTCTCAAAATAGCATCTTCATATGCTAGATTCAGTACCGGTGTAGTTTTGATTGCCTTCACAAAAACCTTCCTTCAACCTTCAAATGATGTTTGCATGTATAGCTCCACTTATTTTTGCATATACCGAATTATAATCCCTTTCACATTCGTACACTGATATCAGAAATGAGATCTTACATTTATACCATAACTTAAGACCAATTGAGTAGGTCAGCTCTAAAAGATATTACAATAAAAATAATTCACAAGTAAAACAATAACCGATGCAATATCTAATGCATGATGTTAGATCAATACATTTACAACAATAATAAATCATCTCCATAATGTGTCATGTTGATCTAGAATAGATAAGCCTGTCAGTGTGTATCCTGGACCTATTTGCTGGTAATAACAAATATGCAAACACGAATATTCCAATGAAAAAATCTCCAAGACAAAGTGTCCAAATGATGTCTTTGACATAACCAAGTGTTCTCCATGTCATTCCAAATGCTGGTGAAAAATATATCCTGTCAGTGAACCAGATACCAGTGATTGTGCATAAGTCACTTGCTTGCTGGTGAACATTGCCAATTCTCCAAGTGCTAGTAGGCTGACCAAAGTTGATAAGTGTTGACATCAATGACAAAACTATATCAACATATCTAAAATACCAACATATGCATGGTGTGCATCATGATTCTTTGAGATAAGAGAGAAGAGGTAAAGGCATGTTGAAATGTTGGTATAGAAGGAATGTGATGTGTTTATCATCTTGACAAACCGGTTGTGATATGGTCCTAGTTGGTAAAGGTGAAGGTAAGGTTGAGCAGATGCAAACAGAGGAAGTAGCCTGACTGAAGATGGTGTCTAGTGAAGGTTGATGATAGAGTGTCATCAAGAAGGTTTAATGGTATGTAAGTCCACTGGTAATATGTGAAAGGTGTAGATGAAGATGTCTGAGCATGCTCAAGAGAGACATATTTGACAACTGGTCATTGTGTTCCACTGGCAATTCAATAGAGAGCAGACATGATGAGTTAACTGGTAGAGCGTGAGATGCTAGCAAGATTTGTATACTGGCAGAGAAGAGAAACTGGTAGAAGTGTTTGGTCGGGGATCCTATCTAGAATGACATGAAGATCCAAGCTGGTAGTTGATCAGCATGGATTCCACTTGGAGTCAAGGTGGCGAACCTGCATTTGGATAAACAAGGAATGTATACCGACAGGGTAGTTGCAGGGTTGGTCGATATTAATGGAAGGTACCACAAATCACAAGACATGTTGCAGAGATGTTGCAGGGGTTTGAGGCTCGAGGTCTGGAGTACAACTACAAGCTAGCTAAGAGTGACTGAGATGATCGAGGTGGATGAAGGAAATGGTAGATCCAAATCTTGGTGTTTGACCAAGAGACCAGCCAATAGGGTAAAAAGAAAATCACCAGAGTAGGAAGGCGTGATCTAGAAGGCACATTAATGGCAGAGTTGTGCAGTTGGTATTTTGGAAGATTAGATCAGATAGGATCTGATTAGATTTGGTTTGCCTCAAGGATGGTGAAGAAACCCTAACCGCCTAGAATTTGAATTGGCTTTTGGCGGGAAAACCAATTTATAAATATAAAGGCAAAAGACATTGTGAGGTGCTATTGCTAAAGAGAAGAAATACATTGTACTATTGTGAAGTGACTACTTCTGCATATGAGAGCAAATCAGCCAAGTGCTTAGAGACTATCTAAGGCAAGAGGGAGAGTTAAGGGAAAAACTGGTAGTGGTCATACTGACAGAGAAGAAGTGATGGAGGTTGAGAGAAGGCAAACAAAAAACCAACAAAGTATTATACTAGTAAAGAGCAGAGATTAAGGTGGAAATCCAGTAGAGAAGAAGAAGAGGAGAGATGTACCAGTATGGCTTACCGGCAAAGAAGCAATAGGTGAAGAGAAACAAGAGAAGTGAGTCAGTGTTGCAGAGAAGGTATCTTACTAGGAGGGTAAGGTATATGAAATGGTTGCAAGATTCACTTGTAACAAGATAACTAGTTTTGTATTTGAAGTTTATTTTAAGAACACTGATTTGTAGCTCGGTGTAGGGGTTGTAGCTCCTTTGTGTTGTAGCCCATAAAGTAAGGGGTTGGTGCTCCTTGGGTAGGTGCCCTAAAGTTAGGGGTTGTATCTCCTTTGGGTTGTAGCCCATAAAGTTAGGGATTGGTGCTCCTTGGGTTGGTGCCCCAAACTTTGTAATAGTGCTTTCATTGTGAGGCTGGATTGGAGAAATAGACTCCAGCAACATTGCTCACCAAGGTTTTTCCCATCTTGGGTTTTCCTCATATATGTTGGTGTTATGGGATGTCCTCTTGTGTATGTTTTCATTTGAGTTAGTCTCCTCACTAATTGGTAATTTTGTTTAGAGTTAGATCTAATAACCGGTATGCTCACATTGGATAGCTAAAGGGAAAAGTTTGAGAACCACTGATTCACCCCCTTGCCCTCTCAGTGGTGCATTGTGTCTAACATGTTCATTTAGATGAGCATTCTTTATCATCATATGATTTGATACTAATTTTATTTCTTGAATCCATAGCTTGTTTAGAGTATCCTAATTGTTTAATAGTATTCAAAGTACAAATGTTTAGACCTTCTCCTCCATCTATCAAGACTCATTTCATGTGGTTTCTATGGAGAAAGGATTCAATATGGAGAGGTGCATTGTGTGGTTGGCATATGGATGTGTCATTGACTTCTGTAAATGTAAGGCAATGTGGAGTGGAAAGGTATCCCACCATGGCTTGAAACTAGTCCACATTTAGATCAGTGGGTACGAAGGTATCTCTCAATTCTTTGTCAATAATATCCTTATGTGAAGGTGTATACACAAAACCTCAAGGATAGAAATGAGGGTGGAAGTCTTCCCTAACTGGTCCACAAGGTCATACTCATTTTTGGTAGATGATGAGGTTGTGATCTCAAATGGAACACCTTTCAAGGTTATTTTACCTTAACAGGTTGTTACATTGCATTCTGAGGTTTCATCATTAGATGGTGAAGAGGATGATCTAATGCCTTTCAAAACAACTTTACTCCTTGGGTAGAACCTTCGGTAGTTTTTTCTTTTATGATAATGGTAAAAAATTTAATGTCCATTGAAATATGGTTAATGGTGGAATAATAATCATAGGACATCTTGGTATAATTATCTTGGTTATCTACTTTGGATTTTCCTTTATCATGTTTAGGGAATGGTTCCTTAAATATCACATGTTCATGATTGGAGGTATGACCATCAACTTCTATGTCACCCTTGTCAGTAAGATCTTGTATGACATTCTTCAATTTGTGATAATTGCTATTTGTATGTCCTTTTCTCTTGTGATACTCACAATACTCATCATCATTCCACCATGCAGGTTTCACTTTTGGTTTGTAAGGTGTGTCATATGTTAAATTCATCATTAATTCAAGTAGAGAAAAAGGGAAATCATGAATCCCTATCTAATCAAAGAATTATAAACAAACCAATGAAATAATGCAAACAAGCAATAAGAATGTAAAATAAAACAATTAAAACTCTATATTCCATGAATGCTCATAGCTTCCATTGTTGTTCTCTTCTTTATGGTATGGTGGCTCTTAGATATTGCACTAGCAACTTGCAAATGACACAAAGATTCAAAATTCGTGATTGTTGAAAATGGAGATTGAATGGTCAATTTATAAATAATTGGAGAGGATTGATTGAAAAGTGGAACTTAGATGAGCTCACATGCTGATTGACATTTGAATTGCTGATTTGGAGGTGGAACTCAATTGATTGAATAGACAAATGAGTTAATTGATTGAGAAAAAAGTTTTTTGAGATATGAAAAAGGGTGATTGGAGGATAATTGATTGATGACAAAGAAAGATTTATTTAGAAAAAGAAAACTAGAAGATATAAAACAATGTTTGGAGAGCATTAAAGAAATTGATGTAATCAATTAATTAATTGAAATAATCAATTAAAATAGATGGAATAGTTAACTAATTGAAAGTTTTTTGAATGCTTTTTGGAAAAAAGCAAAGTGGAAGATAGAAATAGAGATTGAAAAGATAATGATTTAATTAATTAATTTAGCATGTGCTTGCACTTTGACTTTGATTTTCAATTTAATCTTTGCATGAGATTTTAATTCAAGTATTGAATTTATTTTAAATTCAATTTGTTATTTGAATATATTTAGAGCTTGACTTTGATTTTCAATTTAATTTTTGAAATCATGTATATGTATTTGAAATTAGAAGAATTTGAATTTGAAGAAATATGAATTAAATGAAACTAGAAGAAATAATGAAATTAAATGAAATTAGATGGAATTGGATGAAATTAAATTAAATTAGAATTTGGGGATTTAAAATTGGAATTAGAGGAAATAATTAATTAATTAAACAATTTAAAGAAACTATTTAATTATTTAGAAATTGAATTTAATTAAATAATAAAGATTATTTAAATTAAAGGAATTAAAATCACAATTAATTAAATAATAATTATTTAAATAATATTTAGAAAAGGGTTAATGATTAATTGATTAGAAGATAGAAATAGAGAAACAATTTATTTAAATAATAAAGATTATTTAATTGAAAGATTAAAATCACAATTAATTAAATAATAAATATTTAATTAATATTTAGAAAATGGTTAAATTATTAAACAATGATAGCATTGAAATTGGAATAATTAGTAAGATGACAAAGAAATATGAAATTAGAAGAATAAGATTAATTAATTTAATTAAATAATTAAAGAATTATTTAATCAATTGGACAAATAATCAGTACATGATCAATGAGACATTTTTAGGTGTCTACATTTTCCCCTCTTTGAGATAATATTGGAATGACATTGTTTCAAAGAAAACAAAAAATATTCCTACCCCAGTATGCCCTGGTGACGTTGTATATTGTAAATATGCCCCCATCAGAAAAAGTGGGCGAAAAATTCAAAAATTGAGACCATAATTTTGATATCATTACAGTGAGCAATCATGTGAAGTGTCTTGCGATTTAAAGATCATTTGAGTATCCTACAAGTTCATTGAAGTTTAGGGGGACCACAGTGTCAGAGTGGAAAAAACCCTAATTTTGAGCTATAAATAGTGATTTTGGCCTTTCATTTGCTCATTTGCATTGTGTTGAGTTATTGGAGATCATTGTGAGTCATTTTCTTTCTAATGAGTACTTGATCATCCTGGTTGGCTATAGGGCACGAGTGCACTTGTCCAAGTGAGTACATTCTTATTAGAGACCTCCAGGGACTGTCGACATGGTATGTTTCCAAATTTTTGCTTATTTGTTGCCTGTGTTTGTCATTTTCCTCCAAACTTTTTCCAAATTTTAGCCATCACGCATACGCCTTTGATTTTCACACATACGCCTTTCGATTTTCATGCATACACACTAACTGTCATGCGAGCATTAGCCTTAAGTGTTAAGAAAAAGTGTAAGTGTTATGCATAGGTGCTTAGTGATATGCATTAGTGTTAACTTTCACACATAAGCTCTAATTGTTATGCAAAAGCTTTAAATGTATCGCAAAAGTGTTTAATGCTACGCATAAGTGTTAAGAATTACGCATTCATTATAAATTGAAGTTTTTTGTCATGCGTTTGATCCAATTTTTATTGCATTATCAAATATCTAACATTTTTAATGCTTTACCTATGCAGGAAAATATTGGAGCATTATATTGCTGACAGAGTAGACCCCGTGGTCTTGATCTTCGATCTGAGTTACTTGATGAGGAGGTTGCACATATCCGACATTTGGGATTATATCATGTTTTACATTTGCTAGAGATTATGGCCAACAAGGCCTTGATTACCACATTAGTAGAGCGGTGGAATTCTTAGACATGTACCTTCCATCTTCCTACTGGTGAGGTGTCTATTACTTTAGAGGATGTTTTGAATATACTGCATATTCCCATCCATGGTGCGAGAGTTGTATATGATCACGACGATGGCTTCACTAGACTGTGTGCCCTTTTTGAGTATGAGGAGCAAGATTTACAGATCAGTGGTCATTATGATATCCCTTAGGCTTTCTTATACTATGACGATCTTACTATAGTTTTGTGAAGCATTGTAGGTGGTTTGTTGATTCCTGAAAGATGAGGCCATGGATTTCCAGTTGCATGAGGCATAGTGCTCCATTATATGATTGTTTAGTGATGAGTATATGCTTAGGGTCCTTTTCTATTAGCCATGGTTTATTATCATATGCACAACATTGTTTACTTGGGATATTGATCGATCAGCTATGGTGTGACATCGCTCCAGACTTGGGCTTGGGAGCACATTTCTATCTCGAGGCTAGTTATTCATGTCGACTTGTAGCCTGAGGAGCCATATGCATACAAATATACACCTAGTATTAGACACAGGGGTTCAGGTAACACCTTGTATTGGAGACATCAGCTTGATATCTTGCAGCATTTTATTTGGAGACCTTATTTGGATTGCCTAGTTAGGCAGATGATGCTCAACACTTTCCTTTCTATAGATAGCAGATATATCTTATTGGGAGGACTATTGAGACATAAAGGATCATTGAGATGTACCTACTAGGATGGGTACTCAGATAGTTTAGAGAGGTACGAGTGACACCTGTTGTTACACTGTACTTTGCTCATGCTTATCCTGAGGTTTTTGATTGGGGTGTGTGCATATAGCCACATGTGGCAGCTATCGAGTTTGATTCTCTTTAGGAATTACAGTGAAGTTCAAGTGCAGGTACGAAAGATCTAGGGACTACTCCTGAGTATGATGTATGGTGGGCTAGACATAGGCCTATTCCACTGACTAATCTGACTGTTCCAATCATAGCTCAATAGATATGACATCCTAGACAGCTAGTGAAGATTGACATGGGGGAGAGGAGGGGAGATGAAGGAGGAGAGGAGGGTGGAGGGGGAGAGTAGGGAAAAGGAGGAGATGAGGGGGAAGAGGAGGAGGATATAGACATTAGGGGAGACATTGAGTCTATGAGTAGCAAAGATTATGATGATTCCTTAGAGTCATCGCGCAGTGAGGATGGGGAGGATGATGACATGCCAGAGTTAGAGGATGTTCCTATTGTAGAGGGGGGAAGAGATGGAGGACAAGGAAGTGATGGAGATGATGATGATCCATAGATTTTTAGAGTGCAAATTCAGAGCCTAGAGGATGAGGTTTCCAGACTTATACATTGACGAGATGGTGAGCGAGAGGTATTCTGTAGAGACTATGGTGCATTAGAGACCAAGAGAGATCATTTCTAGAGGGAGAAAGATGATGCAGTTAGATGGATGCAGATGGTTCAGGCTACTTATGATCAACATTTTTCTCCAGGTACCGATGCACACAGATAGTCTGAGAGACTCTACTATGCTCCCTTGGAGGCCTTTTATTACTAACAACTCTACCATGATACTGTACTTGAGGGATAGAGAGCTTCGAGCTTTAGTGAGGTTAGAGGTCATTCTAGTCCGAGTAGGACTTCTATGCGGAGGACTAGTTGTGGTGGTGTTATGGGTCCACCTCGGCATCCTGGGGTAGGATCTAGCAGGAAGGATTCACCTGGAGATAGAGGCAGTGTGGGTTGAGACATTGAGACCATTTTATCTGAGCCTTTAGGCCTGTTTTATGATTATTGTATTCTAACACATTACCATTTTTGAGTTATATATATGATATGCAGTTTTGGCAATGATCTAATATGCTTTGTTTTCCATGTATGTTGTATGATGCCATGTGTTATGAGATGCATGTCTATATGATTTATAGATGATTTTTTTTGAATGCAATGATTTCCACATGATTTATGATGTGATGATTAGTTTAATGCAATCTTATATGATACTCAAATGAAAGCAATTAACTCTATATGGATGCAACTTTTTTTTGTATGATAATGTCAGAATATTCTGTTAACTTAGATGTACCTTGAAGAAATGTTAGTAAGATGAAAGAAACAAGAGATTGATGAAATAATAATGTTAAATTATAGAAAAAGAGATGAGAAATCAAAAAACTATCAATAAGCAGATGAGATGAAAATGAGAATGATTCACCAACCTGTGTCATTATTTCTTGCATAATATATATTCATCATTGAGCCTTATTATGGAACAATGGAGCTTAGCACATCAAGGTATAAGGAACCAAGATGTAAAGATATCTCATTGAAGAAACAAATACATAGCAGACAAGGAGTGAAACCCTCCATTCTGGTAAATACATTAGGGGTCGAGGTATGTGTGGCATTCACAAGTTGAATGCTCCTATCACAGACACCCGCTAGAGAAATTTCCATAGAACTTCATTGGCTCACACCACAAACAACAAACAAAGAAAAATATAATGCCCATCATGGCTCCTCTAGTCACCTATAGACATCCTTGAGTAGCATAGGAACACAATCTGTCACCAAATGATAAAAGATAAAGACTAACCTAGATAAAATTCAACAACTATACTGATCTTGTGCCTTCATTCTCAGTTGCTTGATGTGATAGTTGATAATGTCTAATCTCATAAAGTTGTGGACCCCATTTAAGACCGACTTCTCTGATTTTGAGTGTATCCTCTTCTGTTTAAGATAAGATAATGATCACTTGATACTGATATGATATGATTGATAAGATAGTTTGATCAGTTGATTGCAAATATTTGACTGGATAGTCATATCCTTTGTTAACTTTGTGTGAAGCGTTTGTTGGATATCTCCTAGGGTGTTTGATTCTTGTGAGACATTTTATTACATGTTTTGTTTTTGATTGATTGGTTTTGATTGTTTTTGGATTTTGTGGATTATATCTAAATGTTTTTGGTATTTTTCTCAGGATCATATTTGAATGTTTTTGGTATTTTTTTAGGACTTTTTCTAAATATTTTTTGTTGTTTTTTTGAGGATCGTATGTGAATATTTTTGGTACTTTACGTTTTTCACTATTTTTTAATTTTTTATGTTTTTCCAATGTTTTTTGAATTTTGTGTTTTTCAATGTTTTTTTTATGTTTTTCCAATGTTTTGTAATTTTTTCAGGACTCTATATGATTTTTAGGATTTTTTCAGGACTTTATATGATTCTTTGGATTTTTTGAGGACTTTATATGATTTTTTCAAGACTTTATATGATTTTTAGGATTTTTTCAGCTATGCCCCCAGTGTGCAAACCTATATGACATGATGATCTTGGAGAATGCATGCGGTGACAATGAATTTTTGACATGACCTATGTTAATGCAATATGCATGATGAAAATACATTTTTTATTTGAACAAGGATGACTATGTTTGTTTAGCATTTTTTAGTACACCAATTGAATTGGAGGTGCAAAGCATTTAGTAGATAAGTGGGCAATCGATCCTTAAGGTCTCTTGGAACATCCAAATTAACACACTTAGTGACTAAGATTTACAAATGGAGACACGAAAAACTTCCCCATTGGTTCTTGAAACTTTGATATTCTTTTTCCCATGTGTGTGCAAATGAGTTAATTCCCACTCTTGTATTCACTAAAGATCCTTAGCATCCTATATGACTAGCTACATGGATTATTCTAACTTCAAAAGCATCCTGAATAGAGCCTCGTTGCCAACAAGCTTTTAGATCTTAGAAAAGGTTATAGACTATAATCTCTCAAATATTGCTCCATTATTAGTAGGTGTTCATAGCCCCGATGGAGTTAATTGCATGTTTCCATTGTCAAGTTTTTTGTTGCACTTGCATGCATGATATTTCAGTTACATATCATTGCTCTTTTACCTTGAGATGGATATTTGCCATAACATTTTTTCTCTTTTTTATTTTATTTTGTTTCCTTGACTTGTAAGTAATAAAACCTACTTGGGTGTGACAACTACAATGGTGCTGAAGTAGAATTTTAGATTTTTCACTAGTCATATGATCAACTAGGTGTCTAGAATGAATTAGAGATTTTGTTAATGTGTTAGAGATATAACAATTGATAGATTTTGGGTAAACAAGTCTCAAATAGTGAAATCACTACCCAACCATAAGTAAAGCATCATCACAGGGTAATATTGAAAATGAATGACCTTAGGACCTCAAAGACTTCATGTCCAAATATCTAAGAAAGGAGATGACCCTTGTTTCTCTTGAATGTAAATGGATGGTAAACTTGGACAATTGCCTTGTTTATTGATGCTGATATATGTCATGCAGAAATTTTGTGAATCCGATGCATTTGAAAAAGAAACTATATGTGATGCAGTGCTTTGAATAAAATGAGATGCAATGCAAAAATAAAAACCTAAACTAACCTAGCCCTTAAAAAAAATATCATTTAAGGTGCATGTTCTTCATAGGGTTAGGGAGTGGATCTCCCTCCATGGTAGCCAAATTGTATACTCCATTTCCTATAACCCTTGTTATGATAAAAGGACCTAGCCAGCCAGGTTCAAACTTCCCATGCTTTTCATATTCTGATAGGTTCCTTTGGTTCTCCTTGGGAACTAGATCTACCACTTAAAAATTCCTTGGGCGTACTCATTTATTGTAACTCCTTCTCAGTATGTTCTAGTAACCTTGCAAATGATTTAAAGTAGTTTGTCCCTTTTCATTGAGCATTTCAATCTCTTGTAATCTTGCAACCCGATAGTCTTCCTCTAATATGATGTGTTTTAAAGAGACTCTTAAAGATGGCAGTTCTATTTCAATAGGTAGTATTGCTTCTCTACAATAGACCAATGAATATGGAGTTGCTCTTGTAGGGGTATGTACCTGTTAGGTCCCAGAGACAACTGAGAGGGGGGGGGGGGTGAATCAATTGTCAAATAAATTCAAACCAAAAACAACTTAACCAACTTATATACTCAATATCGGTAAACCAGTTTCTTATGCCGGTAGATAGTTTTATCAATTAATTGTAATACCATTAAGGATTAATGCATGAGACAAAAAGACAAACACATAACACCAATATATGTACGTGGAAACCCTATAAGGGGAAAAACCATGGTGGGAAACCTTACCCACAATCAGATGATACTACTGCAAATAGTAAGTGTATACAAATGGGGTCTGCACATGCAGAAAGGCCAAGCGCCTAGAGCTGACTACTCAAACACAAAATAGGAGTCACACTGACTACAATTGGATGGTTAAATCCAATAAGAATGTACTGCTTAAATTAGCATCTTCTATGCTGGATTTAGTACCAGTGTAGTTCAGATAGCCTTCACAAAAACCTTCCTTCAACCTTCAAATTATGTCTATGTATAGATCTGCTTATTCTCGCATATACCTTCACACAATTTCTTCTTTGCACTCCACATTCGATCTTACAAATAAGATCTTACATTTATATCATAACCTAGGACTAATTTTAGTAGGTCGGCTCTAAAGGATATTACAATAAAATCAATTTACAAATAAATTAATGCCCAATGCAATAACCAATTCAACATGTTATCTTAATGCATTTACAACAATAATAAATCATCTCCATAGCGTGCCATGCTGATCTAGAAAAGATAAGCCTGCTAGTGTATAACCTGGACCTATTTGTCGGTAACAACAAATATGCAAGTACGAATATGCTAATGAACAAATCTTAAAGACAAAGTTTTTAAATGATGTATTTGACATAACCAAGTGTTTTCCATGCCACTCCAAGTGTCGGTGATCACTATATCCTATCGGTGTACCAGATACTGGTGACTGTGCATAAGTCATTTGCTTGCCAGTGAATGTTGTTGATTTTCCAAAGTGCCAGAGTTGATAAGTGTCAGTAGGTGTTGACATCAATGACAAAACCATACCAAATACCAACAATCTCCCCCTTTTGCATTGATGGCAACACAAGATGGAAAAACCATCAAAGTAACAAAACAGAAATGCCAAATACCAAAAACCAACAATTTCAAAAAGAGATCATAACTAGAAATCAAAATTTAGATATAAACAATCTCTCCCCAAAGTAACAGTCTCTCCCCCTAAGAGTGACATGTGTGTTTCTTATGTTTTTCCATATACCAATCTCTCCCCCTTTGACATCAAATGCCAAAGTAATATAAAAACCTTTTTTAGATACAAAATACCAATCAATTCAGTATACCAACTACTCCCCCTGAGAAGTAGCTTCCTCATCAAAGTTGGAGTAAAAGATTTCTCTGTTAATTCTGCCAGTTGATGACAAACATCAACTTTCTAAGTCTCTAACAGTGGGGGTATGACCCCAAGCTAGTCTCTAAGATATTCAAAGGTTTCCTTAGGAAGAGGTTTAGTGAAAATATCTACAATCTACTCTTTAGTATTCACATAAACTAGTTTTAATTCTTTTGCTTCAACATTTTCCCTTAGAAAATTTAGTTTTATAGAAAAATGTTTGGTTTTAGAATGTAATACTGGGTTCTTAGATATATCACAATAGATAGTTATAGGTTCCTTGCATTTTACTTTTATGTCTTTCAACATTTGCTTAAGCCATAGTACTTGTGTACATTTAGTTGATGTTGCAACATATTTTGATTCCGCTGTTGATAAAGATGTACAACTTTGTTTCTTACTCAACCAAGAAACTAATCTGTTTCCAAGAAAGAATACTCCACCGGAGGTGCTTTTCCTATCATCCACATCCCCTACCCAATTTGCATCTTTGTATGCACATAATTCAAAGTTTTCATCTCTAGGATACCATAATCCAAGATTTGTAGTGCCTTGTAAGTACCAGAAAATCCTTTTTACTATTAATTCATGATTTTCTCTAGGTTTACTTTGAAATCTTGAAACAATACATACTGCATTCATGATATCAAGTCTAGTTTGTGTCAAATACAGTAAACCTCCTATCATAGATTTGTACCTGGTTGGATTAATAGGTGTAGATTCATCCCTTAGTGATAGTTTATCATTTGTAGTCATAGGTGTGCTTACCGGTTTAGATTTCTCCATCCCAAATTTCTTTAGTAACTCCTTCAAGTACTTGGAATGACTCAAGAATATACCTTTATCAGTTTGTGAAATCTGCAATCCTAAAAATAATTTTATTTCTCCAATCATAGACATTTCAAATTCTTGCTTCATTTCAATAGAAAAGTCTTCACATAATCCATCTTCTCCTCCAAAGATTATATCATCAACAAAAATTTCTATAACCAAGATGTCATCATTAGTCACTTTATAATATACATTGCTATTAGCATTAGCTTTAGAAAAACCAATCTTCAAAAGATACTTATCTAATCTTGCATACCAAGCTCTTGAAGCTTTCTTCAACCCATACAAAGATATCTTTAACCTACAAACCATATCTTTGTTATCTGTCAAGGAAAATCCATCAGGTTGCTCAATGTAAACTTCTTTTTCAAGATCTCCATTTAGAAATGCACATTTAATGTCCATTTGATATACTTTGTAGTTCTTGTGTGCTGGAAAAGCTAAGAATAATCTAACTGCCTCAATTCTAGCTATCGGTGCAAAGGTTTCATTATAATCAATTCCTTCTTTTTGAGAATATCCCTTACACACTAGTCTTGCTTTATTTCTGATAACCTTACCATCTTCATTAAGTTTGTTTTTGAATACCCATTTTGTTCCAATCACATTTTTATCTTTAGGTCAAGGAACTAATGTCCAAGTGTTATTCTTCTCAATTTGTTCTAATTATTCTTCCATAGCTTTAATCCAGTGTTTATCATCACATGCCTCATTAACTGATGATGGTTCAATTTGAAAAATAAGATATACCTCTTCATTTTCCAGTCTTCCTCTTGTCATAACTCCTTTATACTTGTTTCCAATTATCTAATCTTCAGAGTGATTCAGTCTTACATATCGAGGTGTCTTTGTTTGTTGTTGTTCCTTAGTTATAGTGGAATTTTCAAATGATACTGGTGTAACTGGATCTTCATTCTGTATTGGTAGGTTCAGTGTAGGTTCATTTGTCAGTATTCTGTTACCAATTCAGAGTCTGTAGACCTTAAAGTTTCTCTAAATTGTTCATCAATCTTTACATTTGTACTCTCAACAATTTTCTGCAATCTTTTGTTAAAACATCTATATGCCTTACTCTTAGATGAATAACCAAGAAATATTCCTTCAACACTTCTAGGATAAAATTTGCCAATATACTCATCTCTTCTAATATAGCATTTACTTCCAAATATTCTGAAATATTTAAGATTAGGAGTAATACCAAACCATAGTTCATGAGGGGTCTTACCGGTTTCTCCTTTGATGTGAACTTTGTTAAATGTATAGACCACTGTACTTATTGCTTCTCTCCAATATACATGTGGTATATTTGCTTCTAATAACATACTTCTGGCTGCATCGAAGATAGTTGTCTTCTGATTCCATTTACTTCACAGAATGCATTAAATTTCGTAGATATAAATTCTCCTCCTTGATCTGATCTTAGACATTTGATTTTCTTATCAGTTTCATTTTCTACCATTGCTTTGAACATTTTGAACTTCCCAAGTCCTTCTGATTTTTTTCTAAGAAAAGTAACCCAACACATTCTAGAATAGTCATCAATGATTAGCATGAAATATCTATCACCTTGTAAACTTTTGGTTCTAGCTGGACCACATAAATCAGTATGAATTTAGTCAAGAGCATTATTAGATTTTTCTGGAATACTTTTAAAAGTAGCTCTAACTTGTTTTCCAAATTGACATTCCTTACATACCGGATTGTGAGGCTTAACAATCTTAGGTAAATCTCTAATTGCCTTAGTGGTACTGATTTTTACCATGCAATCAAAATTTACATGATAGAGTCTCTTATGCCATAGCCCACTTTCGTCAATATGAGCAATCAAGCATGTCTTTTCACTGTTATTCAAATGAAAGATATTACCTTTATTTTCACTATCAGTTGCAATTTCCAAACCAGTTCTGTTTATAATTTTGCATTTTCCATTCTTGAATTGTAACTGAAATCCTTTCTCAACTAATTGACCAACACTTAAGAGATTATTCTTTAAACCTTCAACATAGTAAACATTGTTAGTATTATGCTTACCATCAAGAGATATTGTACCTTTACCTTTGATCAAACAAGCTTTATCATCACCAAATCTCACTAGACCTCCATTATACTCTTGAAAAGTTAGGAATTTACTTTTATCACCAGTCATATGACGTGAGCATCCTGAATCAATGATCCATTCATCCTTAACTTCAATTTTAGTTGCCAAGGCCTGCTCTACTGGTTGAACAGTAGGTGTTGGTTGATCTTCTATTATACCAACAAAAACCCATCCATTATCTACTAGATCCTCATCAGAATCATCAGTCACTCCTTTATCAACAAGATAACAAAATTTGTCTTTATTCTTCTTAAATCTGTATCTCTGATATTCAGGGTTAGTCTTTAATGTTCCTATAGCTTCTTCTCTTAATCTGGCATGTCTATCAAAGCATCTTGAAGCTATATGACCAATCTTATTACTATTAAAACATTTAAAGGGTGCTTTACTTTCATACTTACTTCCAACTGGACCTTTAGGCATTTTTCTTGCAAATAGTGCTTCAAGTTCTTCATTTTCTCTCCTTCTTTCTTCAAGTTCTCTTGCATAAAAGTCTTTCCAATCAAACTTGTCAAATGATGGTGCAGATGATGTTGATTCTTTAAAGGCTAAATCTGTATTTATAGTAGCAACAGGACCAAATTCCTCAATTTCAAAAGCTAAAAGTTTTCCAATCAATGTATCCCTAGTTACTAATGTATTAGGCATTGTTCTTAACTCATTTATAGCATTGACTTTCATTTTATATGCTGGTGGTAATCCTCTTAAAAGTTTTGAAACAATTTCATCTTCACTCAAGGTTCCTCCACAACATTTAATACCCAAAATAATTTCATTAACAATTTCACTAATGACCAAACTCTCTCGGATACTGTCAGCAAAATTGGTAAAATTGAGGAGTGTCTAAAGAACATTACTGAATAGAGCCTAAGAATCCTAAAGATTTCAGCTAACAACACCCACACTCTCATTAGCAAACTAGATGAAGGAAAGGAAATCTTGGACATTGATCCAAAAACTGAAGGAACAGGGGAAGTTCAAGGCCCCAAAACCCGTACTAGAGGCAAAAAGAAGGATAAGAAACTCAACAAGGATCTAGAAGACCTTAAAGTTGTCAGGGCAACTTAGGACGAGCTGGTGATAAAGGTGTAGGACCTGTTGAAGAAAATAACTATATAGTGCCTTCTTTGTTTCTTTGTTGTTTTTTTGTTATGTTGTCCTTTCGATTCGCTGGCCTTTTGGTCAGTCTTTTTGTATGCGGTTCTTAAGCACTGATATTTTTGGTGCCTTATCTTAATCTCCTATGTTAAAGGTTTTGGGTCCTGAAAACCTATTTTTTTAATTAATTGGAACTCTTTCCATAAAAGTAGAAATCCTTTAATCTTCTTCCATTTTCAGATTTTCATACCTGACCCGAAAGCTTTCAAGTTTTGCAATTTTGACTGTGGAATCTCCTTCATTCAGTGTTTCCAAATGATCCCAAATAGCTTTAGCAGTAGACCTATCTGATAATCCCATGATTTTATGATCTAATAATGCACTCAGAAGTGCTTCTCTTTCTTTGTAATCATTTTCCTCATCTTTAGCCAAGTTAGGTGGATTAGGCTGACTCTGAGTAGGAGTAGTATAGCCATTCTTTGTAACATCCTAGATATCCTTACCAATGCAATTTAGATGTGTCTCCATTCTAATCTTCCATATGCCATTGTTGGTTCCATCAAGTTTAGGACTGTTCTTCCTGAAATAGTTGCTAGACATTGGATGTCCTCAAGCTGTTAAACTTTTGCAAAAAGAGGACTAAGCTCTACTACCAATTGTTAGGTACAGGAGACAACTAAGAGGGGGGGTGAATCAGTTGTCAAATAAATTCACACCAAAAACAACTTAACCAACTTATATACTCAATACTGGTAAACCAATTTCTTATGCTGGTAGACAGTTTTAATAGTTAATTGCAATACTGGTAAGGATTAATGCATGAGACAAAAAGAAAAACACATAATACCAATATTTATATGTGGAAACCCTGTAAGGGGAAAAACCACAGTGGGAAACCTTACCCACAATCAGATGATACTACTGCAGATAGTAAGTGTATACAAATGGGGTCTGCACATGTAGAAAGGCCAAGTGCCTAGAGCTCACTGTTCAAACACAAAATAGGAGTCACACTGACTACAATTGGATGGTTAAATCCAATAAGAATGTACTACTTAAATTAGCATCTTCTATGCTGGATTCAGTACCGGTGTAGTTCTGATTGTCTTCACAAAAACCTTCCTTCAACCTTCAAATGATGTCTACATGTATAGCTCTGCTTATTCTCGCATATACCTTCACACAATTTCTTCTTCACTCTCCACATTCGATCTTACAAATAAGATCTTACATTTATATCATAACCTAGGACCAATTTTAGTAGGTCGGCTCTAAAGGATATTATAATAAAATCAATTTACAAATAAATTAATGCTCGATGCAATAACCAATTCAACATGTTGACTTAATGCATTTACAACAATGATAAATCATCTTCATAGCATGACATGCTGATCTAGAAAAGATAAGCCTGCTAGTGTATAACCTAGACCTATTTGTTGGTAACATCAAATATGTAAGTATGAATATGCTAATGAACAAATCTTCAAGACAAAGTGTTTAAATGATGTCTTCGACATAACCAAGTGTTTTCCTTGCCATTCCAGGTGCCGGTGATCATTATATCCTACTGGTGTACCAGATACCAGTGACTGTGCATGAGTGATTTGCTTGGTAGTGAATGTTACTGATTCTCCAAAGTGCCAGAGTTGATAAGTGTTAGTAGGTGTTGACATCAATGACAAAACCATACCAAAATATCAACAATACCCCTATTCTATAAGTCCAAAGAGTAGGATTTAACTTGAGATGCCAGTCCCGTCCTGCTTCAGTGACAACTTTCTTTAGGATCTTTAATATTGTCTTGTTTGTTGCCTCTGCTTGTCCATTGCTTTGCAAAAAATATGGTGTTGCAAATCTTTGTTGTATCTAAAAATTTTCACACAATTCTCTCATTTCTTGATTTTTGAATGTACGTCCATTATCAGTCACTATGCACATTGGAATCCCATACTGATAGATAATGTAATTAAGAATGAATTTCACTATTTTCTTACCAATGGTGTATGTAAGGGGGATATCCTCTACCCATTTAGTAGAATACTCAGTAGTCATTAAGATGAATTTGTGCCCACTGGAAGAATTAGGATTAACTTTACTAACAAGATCTAACCCCCATTGTGAAAATGGCTAGGGTGATGTAATTGGTTGCAGATCCTATGTTGGTGCATGAATGAGGTCTCCATGCATTTGACATTGTCTACATTTTTGCACATGTTTATTGGCATCCTTTACCATAGTTGGCCAATAATATTTATCTCTTAACAATTTCTTTGATAGTGGCAGACCACTTTGATGCACCCCACAAATTCCATCATGTACCTCCTTTAGGGAAAGTTCTTCTTGTTCTTCATCAAGACATCAAAGAAGGGTTCCATCAAAGTCCTTTTTATACAATGTGTCAGCAATAATAGTGTGTCTATATGCTTGACGAATAAGAGTTTTCTTTTGATTTCTAGACAAACCAGGAGACATATACTAAGTATGTAAGTATGTGTATATCTCATTATACCATGGGGATTCAAGACCCACAATTACACATACATATTCCCATGAGGGAATCTCATATGTCAGTGTCATTGATTGTTCTATGATAAAATCAAACTGAATTTCATTATTAGGCATATTTAGTAGAGACCCTATTGTAGCCATGATGTCAACTACCTTGTTTTGTATCCTTAGAATTGTTGGCATTATGTGAATCGGTATGAGAACCGGTATTGATATTGTATGTTGTCATTGATGTCAATATGCTGAAGAGGTGTGAACTGGCATATGTGAGAACCGGTAGAACACTGTGAACCGACATTTGTGCCAAAGTGAAGCCGTTTGTTTGTTCAAGGTGAACTGGCATATGACTATGGGAACCGGCACATGGAAGCTTTGTATGACTACCGATTGGTAGTCTCAACTTCAAGGTTTCTAGTTGAAGTGCTTCAAGCCTGTATGGCTCAACCGGTGACTTTGTGTGATGAGTTAGTATGGTAATGAAGAACAGATAGTATTGCCATGTAAGCCTTGTGCACGTGAAGGATCTTGCATGAAGAAGATTGTTCCTATCTACCTCGAGAATGTGTAGAGTCTATAAATGGTGATAACGTGTGATGGGTTATCAACCGCCATGAAATCAGTGGAAAATGAACAATGGAGAACGTCTTGAGATTGGATCAAGATTGTTGCATTTAATGCAGTGTGCTTAAAGATCAGGATTGAACCATTTGAATTCCTTAACCTAACAGGTTTAGGGTTTAGGGTTTATGCTACCGACCTGTCGGTTGTCCTATAAGGTTGATGTTGTGATTCTTTTAGAGGTTGTCAGCAAAAGTTGTGTGTATGTATCCTAGAGAAGAGATACATGATTCTTGCCAGACCAGAGGAGAGAAGTGATACCTACAGAGTGTAAGTGCAGAAGGTGAAGAGGAGCTTAAGCAAACCTACATTGGTATTGAGCGTTATTATCAGGTCATTGATATACCTATTGATCTTTAACCACTTCAATAGTTGTGAAATCCCTTAACAGGGTAGCCTTAACCAGCTTGCTGAAATTCCTTTAATAGGGTAACTTGAAGCTATTGAGTCATTGATATCCTTTAGCTATTGAGTTCTTGAAATCCTCTAACAAGGTAACTTTTAATAGGGTTTAACCCTTAACCGAGTATTGTAGCCATCCCTTAACTGGGTGATCCCTAACAGGATCGGTTCCTAACAAAACCTATTGTATCTATCTTTAACCAGACAAGGCTCCTAACAGAGAGGACTTCTAAAGAGTTCAAAAACAAGCTTGTAGGTATGCATCCCCACCATGGTTTTTCCCAGTTGGGTTTCCATGTGAAAAATATGTGTGTCAAGTGTGATGTCTTCTTCATGTGATGTTATGATTATTTTCTATTAAGCGGTGATGCATGTTGATCTAGCAGTAATATGTAAATCTTTGATAGTAGATTACTTGTTCATGCATTAGGGTGAAATGGAAATGAAGTGTTAGATTATATGAGAAGATAAGTGTCAACCGGTCCATGCTTGTTTCAGTTATTCTGGGTTTTGCTGGTTGAAATCTGTTGAAGGACCGGTGTTACTATTTGTCTATCAATGCATGGTGTCTGTTGACAAACTAGTTTAAAGATTATTTTTTGTCTATATTGATTCACCCCCCCCCCCTTCTTAGTACTAGTTTGGTACTATTCATTCATCATTGAGTTATCAAGAATCTATTCAAAAGTGATGTTACTGAATTGTTCTTTGTAATCTTCTACCATTTGTTTATAAGGCATCAGTTTATCATCTTTTGTATTATAGTCATCATTGAATTTATTTACAATCAGTTGTGGGTCACCATAGACTTGTATTTCTTTTATCCTCCACTGTACAACGATACGAAGTCATATGATGAGAGCTTCATATTCAGCCATATTGTTCATACAAGGAAAATTAATTCTGAATAACTTCTTAGGGATAGAATCACCTTGAGGGGTAATGAAAAGAATCCCATCTCCAACTCCATGATTTGTATAAGATCCATCAAATTATAATTTTCACATGGCAGATGTGGTCAATGTAAGCACAGATTCATCAGAAAACTCTATTGTAGCAGGTGACTATCTTGCAAGGGAACCTCTGCTAATTGCTCTGCAATAATTTTCCCTTTGATTGCCTTTCTATCCACATACTTTATATCAAACTCACTTAAAATCATGACCCACTTAGCCAAGCTTCCAATCAATTTTGCTATGCTTAAAAAATATTTGAGTGGATCAAAATGTGCAATGAGTTGGAATTTGTGACTCAACATATAATGTCTAAGTTTTTGAGATGTGAAGATCACTGCTAGACATGATCATTCTATAGGAATGTAATTATGCTCATATGTAATTAGGGTTCTACTAATATAATAGATTGCTCTTTCCTTTCCTTGATCATCATGTTGTGCCAATAGGGCTCCTAAAGATGAGTTTGTTGTAGATATATATAGTAATAGGGGCTTTCCTTGAGTATTCAAAAGATAATCCTTTAAAGCTTGAAAATATTCTTGGCATTGTTTTGTCCATTTGAAGGTGACTCCTTTTCTAAGTAAATACTAAAATGGATGACATTTATTTGCTAGTTGTGCTATGATCTTTCTTATAGACTCTAGTCTTCCTTGTAACCCTCTTAACTGCTTGAGTGTTGATGGAGGTTACATATCCATGATTGCTTTGACCTTTGCTAGATCTACCTCAATTCCTTTATTAGACACAATAAATCATAAAAATTTTCCTATTGTTACACCAAACACACACTTTTTTGGGTTTAATCTAACATATTTTTATTTTTTAAAATAATGCCTGGTAAACTTTTTAACATGACCACTGACGCTGGCATGATATGCCCTCTAGCTCCATGTGAAACACTTTTGATCACTCAGAGCTATGAACCAGTGAGGCCACAACCAAGGGACCTCATCCCCACACTTCACTTGTTCAACACTTCACTTGTTCAAACCCATGAGCACAATGACCCAACAAAGACACAAGGCCTACGAGCACAATGGCCCAACATGGGTTTGAACCTTGGTGGCCGCTTCACCAACGAAGTGTTTTAACCATGACACTACATGTCCAAAGATTGGGTTTAATCTAACATTGTATTGTTCTAATCGATCAAATATTTTTCCAAGGACTTCAAGGTGACCTTCTCTTGTTTGTGGTTTAGTTAGTAGATCATCTACATAGTCTTACATGATATTGTGGATCATGTCATGAAATAGTGTTATTATAGTCCTTTCATATGTTGCTCCTACATTCCTAAGACCAAATGGCATGACGTTCCAGCAATATGTTCCCCATGGATAGGTAAATGTCATCTTGTGTTGATCTTCTAGTGCAATCTTGATCTGGTTATATCCTGAGAAAACATCCATTAATGAAAGCATTTCATTCCCAATAGTTAGGTCGACTATCATGTCTATGTTAGGTAATGGGAAATAATCCTTAGGACATGCTTTGTTTAGATCTTGGAAGTCAGTACAGATTCTTATGCCTCCAATAGGCTTAGTCACATGTACCAGATTGAATATCTATTCTACATAGTCAATAGGTCTAATGAAGCCCATATCAAAAAGCTTTTGGAGTTCTATTTTTACTAGTAATGCAATCTATGGATGTATCTTTCTTAGCATTGGTTTGCATAGTTTAATTCCTAGTAGCAATGCTAAATGATGTAACACCAATTCTAGATCTAGGCTTGACATATCCGCATAGGACCAAGCAAAATTGATCAAATGTTGTTTGAAGAAATGTATGAATTTGTCCTTTTCTTCCTAGTTTAATGATTTTGCTAAGTGGATATTATGTACAACTTCTCCTTCTGCTATATTGACTTCTTCGGTTTCTTCCATTAGTAATGTTTAATTCTCTTTTTCAATAGGGATGTTGTCTAACTCTCTCTTTCCATTGCAATAACTTTGATCTATATCTTCTATCATGGAGGAACTTGCCTCTCCAAAGTATGTTGTTCTATCCAAGTCTACAGCAAATCCTGCCTTATGATCACCTTGTGGAAACCCTTCTCTAACACCAAGGAATTCTGCAATAGCTTCGTCATTCTCAAACCAATCTAGTGTTGGTTCTCCTTCTCATCCCCAATCAATCAAATGTGACTGTATAAGGTGTAAGTCATTGTGTCCTTCTATTGTAAAATATTCTAATAACATGCATACCTAGTTATTTGAGTGACCTAATATATTTTCATCATTAGTCAGTGACTGGTGTTCCTCTGTCATGTCTATTTCTTGTGGGTTGTCATCATGATTGGATAGGAATTCATAGTCATGAGAATCTATCACTTTCTATGTACGTTTCACTTTCTGAGGTTGTATCACTTATCTCTTCTTGTTCTTGTAACCAAGTTTGTTGTAGATTTGTGGACCTCCTTTGTATGGTGGATACCCTTCTTAAACCTAGTATAAGGTGTTGTAGACTTTCCTCATCTGACTCATTGAGTGGAGATTGAGTTGTTTCACTTGGCAAAATTATTGATAGAAACCAAGGGTTAGGATCATTTATTGGTGCTAAGCCTGTGTCTGTTACCATATTTTCTTGTGTGGATGTTTCAAATATTGTATTGCTGGGTGACTCGGTGCGAGGTTATTATAGAAGTTGTCTCATATCTTCACCATCTGATTCCATACTAGGAGATGTTGGTGTTTTCTTGCTTCTCTAAGATAAAGAGGGAAATACTCGTGTTGGTAACTAACTTTGAGGTATGTACTCTTATAGTAGCCTTGGTCTGTTAAGTATATCTATGATGTAGTCAAGGTAGGGAGGTCCAATCAAGGACAACCTAACCTTGTAGCCTAACACAAACAACATGAAAAATATATTGATAACCAATAACAAGGTACCAAAAATAGCAGAAAGAACAATTGGTAACTACACAAAAGACGTAACCAGTAAACAATGTGAATGAATCTTATTACAAACTAAAGAATTATACATGCCACATGCTATATCAAAGTTTAGGATACAAACAATGCCTAGAATGTAATTATAGGATCCGTAGATCATCCTCATACCAAATCGGTTGTTGGTAAACAGCCTATAGATTCAATCCCAATCTGGACCTCGGCCTTTCAGCCTCGATCCTATCGGATTAGAATTTCGCTGGTTCTACATCTTCGCCCAATATCAATTTTTTCTCTTCAATCTTCTAATTTTGTTGATCTGACTTCTATGATGTGTCCTCTATGATCGGACTCCTCTGACGTGGCTTCCTTCCTTCCTTCAAATGATTCACAAACCTCCATATATATACCACCCACAAACAATTACAACTTAATCAAGTTATCCCAAAGACCAATCGGTTCAGGAAATGTGTGATGGTAACATGTCAGCTCAATCACTCCAAAACACAAAATGATGCATAGCCCTCCAGGAATATCGGCCAAGACCCAAAACAACATCTCCAATGATCTTCTAGTCACAAAGATCAATTGCAACCCGAAATCATCTTCGCTCAACACATTGCAAGCTAACTGGTAAAAACACACCAATTAGGACAATACTAGAATTTGCTTACTACCGGTAACAAAGCCAACAGCTATGAAACTCAAACATGATAACGACCATGAACATAAGGGAATAAACCCAAAACCACAATGCTAAACAATGCTAAACACTCAAATATGATGAAATGCCAAGCTCTCAAGAAATTCCACTGAAAACTGCTCAACTGATAAGAACTAGACTGGTGCTCCTGCATCAAACGCTCGGGGTTAATTGAAAAGTGAGTCTCATCACTTAATCTAGTTTGGTGATCGGTCAGTAGGTACTTGCAACTGCCTCAGGGGATTTGTCAATCTAACCACAACTTTCAGTTGCCTCTCCATGATGATCTATTGGTACAAACTACAGCCTACCTCAATCGGTGATCTGTTCAAGTCTCCACCCACTAACTACCTCAATCTCAAGCTCTAGGATCGATGGTCTACCTGCAAACCTTTCTCTACCTCACATTCAATGATTTGAACAAGTCCACAAGTTGCCTCAACTTCATTTCCAACCATCTGATGCACAAACACTCTATCCAACAACAGGCTCACAAACCAGCTCTGATACCACTTGATGCAGTCAAGGCAGGAAGGTCCAATGAAGGACAACCCAACCTTGTAGATTAACACTAACCAGTAACAAGGTGCCAAAAATAATAGAAAGAAGAACTAGTAGCAACACAAAAGATGTAACCAGTAAACAATGTGAATGAATCTTATTACAAACTGAAGAATTATACATGTCACATGTTGGATCGAAGTCCAGGAGACAAACAATGTCTAGAATGTAATTGTAGGATCAGCAGATCATCCTCATACCAAATCGATTGTCAGTAATCAGTGTGTCAATTCAACCCCAATCAGGACCTCGGACTTCCGGCCTTGATCCTACCGGATCAAAATCTTGCCAGTTCTACATCTTTGCCCAATATCAATTTTTTGTCTTCAATCTTCTAATTTCACTGATCTGACTTCTATGATGTCTCCTCTATGATTGGACTCCTCTAATGTGACTTCCTTCCTTTTTTTAAATGATTCACAAACCTCCATGTATATATCACCCACAAACAATTACAACTTAATCAAGTCGGCCCAAAGACCAACTAGTTCAAGAAATGTGTAATGATAACATGTCAGCTCAATCACTCCAAAACACAAAATGATGCACAACCCTCCAAGAATACTGGCCTGTTGGTTAACAGATTTGTCCTTCCTAAATACCTTTCAAAAATGACTCCCAAATGCCCAAATCGAAAGACAAAAATAAGAACCAACAGTTGAGTCACTTGCAATGATGAGTGCAAGTGCTCTATGAATTTTGATATGAAGGTACAACTCCCTTTGTTGGATAAAAATATATTATTCTAAATATGCTTTTAACCGGAAAGCAATAAAGGCAACTAACATCTGCTCATAGCCATGACACAGATGCGAATAGAAAATTTATAATGAAGTGAATGAACATAAGTAAAACATAGTTTAATTATCCACACCCACAAAAATACCCTTTCCAATAGATCAAAGTGCTCTAGATGTTGATTGAGTCTCTCTCATGCCTCAAAGGACAAGGGGGATCAGAATACCCAGACAAAGAGTTAACAACAGATTTCTTTCCAAATACAAATTATTTTTGAAATCAAAGTTTCAGAATCAAATGCATATTCATAGTTTGATGTAACAAAAAAGGCAATGAAAGGAAATTACAAGAGAGACAAAGCTCATTGTAATCAAAAGAAAATATTGACAAATCCACAGATCAACAAAATCTTCTTCATTCTATCAATGTCAAAAATGTGAGCTCACAGACTCAACACTTCTGAAAAAAAAATTGTGCAGTCTAGAAAACAATGTTGCCCCCTTCTTTTTACAATAGAAAGAAACCAAAAAAAGAACCCCACTCTCTTCTTTTTATCGCACATATATAGCCTTTCTCATTTTTTTTAAGAGACTTTCAGTTATCAATAACTGATTCTTGAAAAGATTATTAATTAATCTTTTCTTTTAGCTTTTATCTTCTTTTTTGTTGCTTCAAATCTTTTATCTCAGAATTTTTATATAGACCCTTACTCATAGATTAATACATTTTGAACGCGATAATATTTTTCCAATCTCTTCGGTGAGGATTTAGAAAGCTAGGTTTTCTAAAACATCTTGAAATTTTAGCACGATCCAACGGTTCAATGGATAGTTATGCCCCCCACACCGATACTAGTTTTTTTGTCTCAGAAAATTCATGGTTATAGATTACATTGAACATTACAAACATTAGACATGCCAATGCTATTGAATTTTTGAACTTTTTGAAATATTGAACTCACACACTTTGAACCTACATCTGATGAATCTTTGAACTCTGAATTTGAACCTCTGAAATCAAACCTTGAACTTTGAACCTGTGGACTTGAACCAAAGAAGATTCAAAGTTCAAGTTCAAAGACCAAAAATTACAATGAACCCAAAATTTGAACTTTGAACCTTTTGAACCTTTTGAACTTTTTGAACTGCTTGAAACTTTTGAACTTTTTGAACTGCTTGAACCTTTTGAACCTGTGGGGTTTAATCAGAAGGTTCAAAAACACAAACTGCCCCCACATTATGCTTCATTTATCACCTTGTTTTCATATTTGGCTACATGTTGAACCTTTTGAACCTAAGAAGGTTCAAGGTTCAAGTTCACTGATAATTGTTCCTTTGGGATGCCATAGAAAAATTTGTATAACGTTTTACTGAGGGCTCTATTTCTTATGAAACATTTAACTATAGAATAAATGAGCCAAGTAGAGAATAACCTAGAAATCATTTTTGCATAGGACATATAAGATTTGGGATTTAATTGTTTGGGTATATGGGTAGCCTAAAAATAAAACAATTAAAATCTCCTAGCCAACATGGAGTTTGACATTAAAAACTTTAGCATTAAAACATTAATAATAGCTGATTATGAGGCTTTAGGCACGAGCAAAAATATAGGGGTAACATGGCCAAGGCCCAAAACAACATCTTCAATGATCTGCTAGTCACAGAGATCAATTGCAACCTGAAATCATCTTTGCTCAACACACTGCAAGCTAATCAGTAAAAACACACCAACCGAGACAATACCATAATTTTCTTACTACCGGTAACAAAGCCAAAAGCTATGGAACTCAAACATGATAAGAACCATGAACACAAGGGAATAAACCTAAAACCACAATGATAAACACTCAAATATGATGAAATACAAAACTCTCAAGCAATTCCACTAAAAACTGCTCAATCAGTAAGAACTTGACCAATGCTCTTGCATCAAACTCTCGGGGTTAATTGAAAAGAGAGTCCCATCACTTGATCTGGTTCAGTGATCGGTCAGTAGGTACTTGCAACTGCATTAGGGGATTCGGTGATCTAACCACAACTTTCGGTTGCCTCTCCATGGTGATCTCCTAGTACAAAATACAACCTACCTCAATCGACAATCTGTTCAAGTCTCCACCCACTAACTGCCTCAAGCTTAAGCTCTAGGATCGGTAGTCTACCTACAAACCTTGCTCTGCCTCACGTTCGATGATCTAAACAAGCCCATAAGTTGCCTCAACTTCATTTCCAACCATCTGATGCACAAACATTGTCCAACAATAGGTTAACGAACTAGCTTTGATACCTCTTGATACAGTCAAGGTAGGGAGGTCCAATGAAAGACAACCCAACCTTGTAGCTTAACACAAACACCATGCAAAATATACTGGTGACCAGTAACAAGGTGCCAAAAACAATAGAAAGAACAACTGGTAACAACACAAAAGATGTAACCGGTAAACAATGTGAATGAATCTTATTACAAACTTAAGAACTATACATGCCACATGCTGGATCGAAGTCTAGGATACAAACAATGCCTACAATGCAATTACAGGATCCGCAGATCATCCTCATACCAAATCGGCTGCCGATAATCAGTCTATCAGTTCAACCCCAATCCAGACCTCGACCTTCTAGCCTCGGTCTTACCAGATCAGAATCTCGACGGTTCTACATCTTTGCCCAATATCAATGCTTTGTCTTCAATCTTCTAATTTCGCTGATCTAACTTCTATGATGTGTCCTCTATAATCGGAATCCTCTAATGTGACTTCCTTCCTTCTTTCAAATGATTCACAAACCTCCATATATACACTGCCCACAAACAATTGCAACTTCATCAAGTCGACCCAAAGACCAACTGGTTCAGGAAACGTGTAACAGTAATATGTTAGCTCAATCACTCAAAAACACAAAATGATGCACTGCCCTTAGGGAATACCGACCAAGGCCCAAAAAAACATCTCCAATGACCTACCAATTGCAGACATCAACTGCAACCCAAAATCATCTTTTCTTAGCACACTGCAATCTAATCGGTAAAAACACACCAATTGGGACAATACCATAATTTGCTTACTAGCAGTAACAAAGCCAAAAGCTATGAAACTCAAACATTATAATGACCATGAACACAAGGGACTAAACCCAAAACCACAATGCTAAATACTCAAATATGATGAAATGCCAAGCTCTCAAGCAATTCCACTGAAAACTGCTCAATCGGCAAGAACTAGACCAATGGTCCTGCATCAATCTAGTGTATGTTGTCTTTCTTCTGTTATATTTGGTGCATGTTTATATCCTATCCCTTGATTTTTTGGGTTTTCATTTGGTAAAACAGGTTCTAATCATCCTTGCTTTTGTAATCCCAAGCCTGTGGTACCATCATACCTATATTTTTGTAGCATCCTAAATCCATTGCCATACTGATCCAAAAGTAACCTGGGTATTGTCATGTTATCTTCTTCTCTTTATATCCATTGATTGACATCTTCATTCATATATTCTTCTTGTAAGTCTCTCCACCTAATGAAAGAGCATGAATCTGAGTATCTCACTATTTCTTTTATTATATCTTTTTTCATTATTGTGTTCTGAGGCTTCCTAAAAGACCTAGGAGAAAGAGATAACTATTTTCCATTTGAGCTACTTGAAATAGAGTATTCCCCACAACCAACTTCCTTAATCTACAAAGAAGATTTTGTGGGCATATTCTTTTGCATTTCTAATATCCGTAATTTGCAAAGAAGATTTTGTAGGCATATTCTTCCGCATTTATATGATTGTTAATGACTCCATTTGTGTAGTGAGGGGTCCTACTTGATTAATAGGTACCTGGTTATCTACACTTTCCTTTAAGTGATTATAGTGTTGAAATGGATTTGGATCGCCCTCTGTTGTTATAGGTCCTATTTGCACTGGTAGCATAACTACACCTTTTGGAGGATTCTCTTCATCATCATTGATAATATGATGAATCAATCATGATCTGGTCAACTACTGAGAGGGGGCAGGGTGGATTGGTAGATAGAAAATATACTAAACTTCACTTAACTCAAAAACAACTTACAAAACTTAACTTAACTCAAGTCGTTTAGACTTTGTATCTTAAAACTGCAACTGCACTATCAAGCTTATCGGTTGACTAAAATATCAATATAACAGTGTAAGAGATCTCAAACTCAGATGACATTTAATCAAAACATCAAACCACTTTACTAACATTAGTGATATCTCATTTCAGATCACTTTCCGTCATCTAAACATGTTTTAGTGGTTTTACCAGTTAAACATAGTAACCATATAAAAAACACACACAAAATCATTCACTACTTGACACAATGATTTTTCATGTGGAAACCCAAATGGGAAAAACCACGGTGGGGATGAATACCCACAAGTATTCTAAACTCTTCTGAAGTTCACCTTGTTAGGAGCCAAGCCTTGTTAGAAGCTTTACAAAAATGTCATGTTAGGAATAGATCCATTTAAGGACCACCTAATTAAGGGATTGACTACAATACCCTATTAAAGGCAATACCTTATAAAAGGTAACTTTAGTGGAGGATTTGAAATCCAAGCTAATGGATCACATGGCTAGAGGATTTGAATAAAAATTTTGTTAGAGCTTACCCAGTGAGGGGATTTTACTATTATAATGGTTTGAGAATAACGGGGTCTTGCTGATCTGGTAATAGCACTGCTCTGCTTAATCAGATCCTTTTATGCTCCTATTTTTCTTCATAATATTTTGTAGATACTCCTTCTAGTTTAGCAACAACAACTCACACTATGCCAAATTTACCAATACAATTTACAAACAACTCATCGACCTTAATGAAATACAATAGGTTGATAACACAACACAAAACCTAATATCTCATAGAGATTACAAACATATCAGTTCAAACATGACTGTTGGATTACATAGCAATCAGTTGCACATTGTTCAAGACAATTTTGACCTCTCTTGGATCACCGCACATTGGATCATGTAACTCATCATGCGTTATTCACTTCATGCTATGTATTTTTTCATTCCCAAGATAAAACAGTTATCTCTATGCACCAAAACCAATTTGAAACTCATCATGTGCATCATGCATATGTGGCATAATCATCTTCACTCATCATTCTATCATAGAACATCACTACCAATTTCTATTGACATCAATGACAATACTATACTTCATCAATGAAATCCAATATCACTTGATTGTGATGATTGAGAGTAAAGCACATACATAGAATAGGAATCCTAGTTTACATTTTCACATATACTCTCCTTCAACTTGGCTTCATGTCTTCAGCTAGTAACTGGCTATCAATAAATAAAACACATATCTTCTCCCTTATATAGTTCTTCTCCCCCTTTGGTAGCAATGTGAAAGTGAAATTAAAACATACAGTTTCATACTTCACTGTTCTGCAACTAGCTGCTCCCCTTGTGGAGTAGCTCCACTCAACACCAATCCTTCTTCAAGATTTTGAATAGGCTCAAAGATTGATGTCTTCCACATCTTCTCAATGAACTTCATGTAGGGGTACAACCCCTATCTTACCTCTAAGATACTTAAATGTCACCTTAGGTAGAGGTTTAGTAAAGATATATGCAAGCTTTTGTTTTGAAGAAACATGCTCTAGTGGCACATCTTTACTCTGCACTTTCTCTCTCATAAAATGATACTTTAGCTCAATATTCTTGGTTCTAGCATGCAACATTGAGTTCTTTGAAATGTTTATTGCACTGGTGTTATCACAAAAAATATTTACCGATTCTCAGATTTTCAACTTGAAACCTTCCAAAATGTGTTTCATCTAGATTGCTTGTGTACAGTTCATGTATGCTGCAACAAATTCATCTTTTGTGGTTGATTGGGAGATACAACTCTATTTCTTGCTGCTCCAAGTCACAAGTCTACCTTCAAGAAAAAATGTTCCTCCAGTTGTACTTTTCCTGTCATCAACATTGCCTGTGTTGGTATTATGGATGTGCTACACTGGTTTTGTCATTGATGTCAACACGTGTTAGCCATTATTAGCACTGAAGATCTTTGGTTATGTTCACCGACATGTTCAGTGACTTATGCATAGTCACCGGTATCTAGTTCACTGGCAGGTTATATTGTTCACCAGCACTAAGGATGATCTGTTATCATCTATAGATTACTTGGTTATGTCGAAGACATGGTTTGGACACTTCATTTTGGTGATTTGGTTATTGGTCTAATCAAGTTTTCATATTTGTTGTTACCGAAAAATTGGTCTAGGTTATGGACCGGCAAGCGTTATCTATTCCAGATCAACATGACACAATATGAAGATAATTTATTGATTGGTTATTATTGTAAATGCATTAAGCTGACATAATGAATCACATATTGATTTATTTGTAATTGATCTAATTGTATTATTCTTAGTGAGCTGACCTACACATTTGGTCTTAGGTTTTGGTATATATGTAAGTTCTCATTTATGAGATTCCGAAGTAGTAGTGAAAAGGAATGTAATAAGGTATATGTGAATATAAGAAGAGCTACTCATGCAAACATCATTTGAAGATTCAAGGAAGGTTCGAAGAAGGCAATAAGAGCTTAACCAGTACTGAATCTAGCATATGAAGATGCTACCTTGAGCAATGCATTATCATTGGATTTAACCATCCAATTGTAGTCAGTGTGACTCCCATTTTGTGATTCAGCAGTGAGCTCTAGGCAGTTAGCCTTTCTACATGTGCAGACCCCGTTTGTACACACATACTATCCACAGTAGTACCATCTGATTATGGGTAAGGTTTCCCATAGTGATTTTTCCCCTTACAGGGTTTCCACATACAAATATTTGTGTAATGTGTTGTGGATGTTATTTGTCTTTCTGCATTAAACTTTACCGGTACTGCTATTAACTATTGAACTGTTAACCGACATTAAGTTTGGTTTACCGGTATTATGCATCAAGTTTGATTAAGTTTTAATTGGTTTGAAATTAATAGACAACTGATTCACCCCCCCCTCTTAGTTGCCTCTGGGTCCTAACAATTGGTATCAGAGCCTAGTCCTCTTTTTGCAGAAGTTTAACAACTTGAGGAGATTCTATGGCAACTAACTATTTCAAGAATGAAAGTCTAAAACTTGATGGAACTAACTATGGTATATGGAAGATCAAAATGAAGACACATCTGAATTGCATTGGTAGAGACATATGGGATGTTACAAAGAATGGCTATGTTGGTCCTACATAGAGTCAACCTAATCCACCTAACTTGGCTAAAGGTCAGGAGAATGATTGCAAAGCAAGAGAAACACTTTTGAGTGCATTGTCAAATCAACAAATCATGGGATTATCAAACCGATCTACTACTAAAACTATTTGGGATAAATTGGAGACATTGAATGAAGGTGATACCACTATCAAATTTGTAAAACTGTAATGCTTCTGGGTTAGGTATGAAAATTTGAAAATGGAAGAAGATGAAAGGATTTCTTCTTTTATGGAAAGAGCTAATCAAATTGTTTTGGGTATACAATGTTGTGGAGGACCCTTAAGTGAAGATGAGATTGTTTCTAAAGTCTTAAGAGCATTGCCACCGACATACAAAATGAAAGTAACTGCTATTAATGATTTGAGAAAAATTCCTAATACATCAGTATCTAGAGATAACTTGGTTGGAAAACTTTCAGCTTTTGAACTTGAGGGATTTGGTCCTGTTGCTATAATTAAGACAGATTTAGCTTTCAAAGCATCATCATCATCTGAGAAATCTGAATGGAAAGCACTTTATGCAAGAGAACTTGAAGATATCATAAGGGAAAATGAAGAACTTGAAGAACTTGAAGCACTATTTGCAAGGAAAATGCCTAAAGGTCCAGTTGGAAGTAAGTATGAAGGCAAAGCACCATTTAAATGTTTTAACTATAATAAAATTAGTCATATGGCATCTAGGTGTCCTAATAGACATGCAAGATTGAAAGAAGAAGCTAAAAGAACATATAAGCCTAACCCTGAATATCAGAGATACAGATTTAAGAAGAATAGAGACAAATCATGTTACTATGCTGATGAAGAAGTTACTGATGATTCTAATGAGGAACCGATAGACAATGGATGGGCTTTTGTTGCAATAATAGAAGATCAACCGGCACCTACGGTACAACCAGTAGAGTAGGCCCTGGCAGCTAAAATTGAAGAAAAGGATGAATGGATCATTAATTTTGGATGTTCACATCATGTGACTGGTGATAAAAGTAAATTCTTCTTTTCAGGAATACAATGGAAGTCTAGTAAGATTTGGGGATGATAAAGCTTGTTTGATTAGAGGAAAAGGTAGTATATCTTTTCATGGTAAGCACAATACTAATAACATTTATTATGTTGAAGGTTTGAAGTATAATCTTTTGAGTGTTGGTAAATGAGTTGAAAAGGGATTCTAGTTACAATTCAAGAATGGTAAATTCAAAATCATGAATAAAATTGGTTTGGAAATTGCAATCGGTAATTAGACTAGAGGTAATATCTTTCATTTGAATAATAATGAGAAGACATGCTTGATTTCACATATTGATGAAAGTTGGTTATGACATAAGAGACTTTATCATGTAAATTTTGATTGCATTGTGAAGATTAGTACAACTAAGGCAGTAAGAGATTTACCTAAGATTGTAAAACCTCACAATCTAGTATATAAGGAATGTCAATTTGGAAAGCAAGTTAGAGCAACTTTTAAGAGTATTCCAGAGAAATCCAATAATGTTCTTGATTTAATTCATACTGATTTCGTGGTCTGGCAAGAACTAGAATTTTACAAGGAGATATATATTTTATGCTAATCATTGATGATTATTCTAGAATGTGTTGGGTTACTTTTCTCAAGGAGAAATCATAAGCTTTTGGGAAATTAAAATTATTCAAGGTAATGGTAGAGAATGAAACCGGTAAGAAAATCAAATTTTTAAGATTAGATCAAGGAGGTGAATTCACATCTAAGGAATTTAATACATTTTGTGGAGTGAATGGAATCAGAAGACAGTTATCAGCACCTTAGACACCCCAGCAGAATGGAGTTGTGGAAAGGAAGAACAAAACTACTTTGGATGCAACTAGAAGTATGATATTAGAAGCAAACCTACCTCATGTATATTGGAGAGAAGTAGTGAATACAATGGGTTACACATTCAACAGAGTTCACATTGAAGGTGAAATCGGTAAGACCCCTCATGTACAATAGTTTGGTAATACTCCTACTCTTAAATATTTCAGAATATTTGGAAGAAAATGTTATATTAGGAGGGATGAATATATTGGTAAATTTGATCCTAGAAGTGATGAAGGAATATTTCTTGGTTATTCATCTAAGAACAAGGTATATGGATGTTTTAATAAATTATTGTAGAAAATCATTGAGAGTGCAAATGTGAAGTTTGATGAACAATTTAGAGATAATTTAATGTCTATGGATTCTAAACCGGCAATTGAGATAATCATAAATGAACCTACACTGAGTGTAGTGATACAGAATGTTGATCCAGTCACACCAGCATCATCTGAGAATTCCATAGTGACTGAAGAACAACAACAAGTGAATACACCTAGGTATGTAAGATTGAATCACTCTGAAAGTAAGATAATTGGGAATAAGTATCAAGGTGTAATGACTAGAGGAAGACTGGCAAAATGAAGAGGTATGTTTAATTTCTCAAATTGAACCAGCAACTATTTTTGACGCATGTGAAGATAAACATTGGATTAAAGCTATGGAAGATGAATTGGAACAAATTGAAAAGAATAACACATGGACATTGGTTCCCCGGCCTAAAAATGAAAATGTAATTGGAACTAAATGGGTATTCAGAAATAAAATTAATGAAGATGGTAAGGTAATTAGAAACAAAGAAAGATTTGTGTGTAAGGGATATTCACAGAAAGAGGTAATTGATTAGAATGAAACCTTTACGCCAGTAGCTAGAATTGAGGCAGTCAGACTATTTCTAGCATTTGTAGCACACAAGAACTATAAAGTATATCAAATGGATGTTAAATGTGCATTTCTGAATGGTGATCTTGAAGAGGAAGTTTACATTAAACAACCCGATGGATTTTCTTTAACAAATGACAAAGATATGGTTAGCAGGTTAAGGAAAGCTTTATATGGATTTAAGCATTCTCCTAGAGCTTGGTATGCTAGATTGGACAAATATCTTCTGAAGCTTGGTTACACTAAAGATAATGCTAATAGAAACTTATATTACAAAGTGACTAATGATGACATCTTGGTTATTGAAGTTTTTGTTGATGATATTATTTTCGGAGGAGAAGATGGATTGTGTAAAGACTTTTCTAATAAGATGTAGGAAGAATTTGAAATGTCTATGATTGGGGAGATAAAATTCTTTTTAGGATTGTAGATTTCATAGATTGATAAAGGTATATGAATATGTCAATCAAATTACTTGAAAGAACTACTAAAGAAATTTGGTATGTAAAACTCTAAACTAGTAAGTACTCCTATGACTACAACTAATAAACTTGATGAATTAATGATGAATAGTTAGTACCAAACCGGTACTGAGAGGGGGGGGTGAATTAGTACAAGCAAAAACACTTTTCCTGAACCAGTTTGACTGCACACACTGAATTTTGACTAGCAAGCTATAACACTGGTCTGAATCAGATTACTACCGGTACAACACAGTGAGAATGTGAACAACATAAACTAGTAACTCTTAGCTTTCCACACAATCTAATACCTCATTTCCACTTCACCCCTATGCATAAACAAGTAATCTATCATTAGAAATATAATGACTTCTAGTTCAACATATTTTACCACTTTGACATAAAACACTGAACCATCACATGAAAGATATCACACATGACACACTAATTTTTCACGTGGAAACCCAACTGGGAAAAACCACGGTGGGGATGAATACACACAAGCTGTTCTTTGAACTCTTTTGAAGTCTGCTATGTTAGGAGCCTAGTCCGGTTAAAGACTATTACAATAGGTTCTGCTAGGAATCGATCCTGCTAGGGATCACTCGGTTAAGGGATGGCTGAATACCTGGTTAAAGGTTAGAACCCTGTTAAAAGTTACCTTGCAAGAGGATTTTAAGAACTCATTGAATTGGGTCACCCTGTTAAAGCTACCTAGTTAAGGGATTTTCCAATTGCGGAAATGGTTAGAAGTCAACAAGTAATACATTGATCTAATAACAACACTCAATGCCAAGGTAGATCCACTTTAGCTCCTTTTCTTCTGCAATCACACTTTGCAGGCATCAACACACTTCTCTGGTCTAGCAAGAATCAAGTATCACTCACTGGGATACACACATAACATTTGCCAACAACTTCAAAATGAAAAAAATCATTGACCTTATAGGAAACAAATAGGTCGGCAACATAAACCCTAAACCCTAAACATTTAGGTTTTACAATCCAAACAATTCAATCCTGACCTTTAACCACACTGCATCGAATAAAATAGTCTTGAATAGATCTCAAGACTTTCTCCAATGTTCATTCTTTGCCACTTCAAGAAGCTGATAACTCATCACACACTCTCCACTATTTACAGAGACTTCGCACATTCCTGAGGTAGATAGGATCAATCTCCATGCAAGATCCTTAAGGAAATCCTTCATGCACAGAAGGCTAACATGGCAACACTTATCTAGTCTTCATTACAAAGCTAACTCATCACAAGAAGTCATCGGTTAAATCGCACGATCTTGGAATGCATCAACCAGAAACCCTAAAGCTAAGACTATCAACTGGTAGTCATGTCAAATGAAACCCCAATAGAAAACTTCCATATACTGGTTCTCATTTCAACATACCAGTTCACCTTGAACAAACATACTGCTTCACTTTTTCACAAATACTGGTTTACATCATCATGCTGCTTCTCTTGCCAATTTTCTACTACAATAGACCAGTTCATACTTTAGCATATCGACATCAATGACAACATACAATATCATCATGTCATCATGCTCTACACATATTCCAACAATCTCCCCCTTTGGCATTGATTGCAATATACAAAGATATCTTTCTGCTTCTGCTTCACATCTTCTCCCCAATATGGCAGATATCTTTTCCACTTCACATCTTCTCCCCCTTTGACAACAATACCAAAGTGGAGGCATACACATCTATGTTCCATTATGTTGCTCCCCCTAAGGAGTAGCATCCTTCAACACACCAATCCTGAAAAAGATATATCAATGTAAGACCTGACTGATGTGGAGCACACACCTTTAGTTCACCTCTTGAAGGGATAGCACCCCTAACTCACCTCTCAAATATGTAAAGGTAGCCTTCCGTAGAGACTTGGTGAATATGACTGCTAACTGCTCCTTACTGGAAACATGTTCCAATACAACCTCTTTGTTCTGAACATTCTCCCTCAAGAAATGATACTTGAGCTCAAAGTGCTTTGTTCTAGCATGCAAAACTGGATTCTTGGATATGTTAATTGCACTTGTATTGTCATAAAATATACTTACTAGTTCAGACACAGGAACTTTGAAGCCATTTAATATATGCTTCATCCAAATTGTCTAGGTGAAGTTCATGTTGGCATTATGTGAACCGGCATGAAGACATAATGATATTGTATGTTGTCATTGATGTCAATATGAGACATGGTGTGAATCGGCACATGTGATAGCTGAAAAGAGAGAGGAACTGACATATGTATGAACTGGTTTATATGTCGAAGTGAAGCGACATATTTGTTCAAGATGAATTGGCATGCAGTTACGGGAACCGACACATGGAAGCATTGTGTTACTACTGGTTGGTAGGTAGTTTACACTTCAGGATTTCCAGTTGGAGCACCTCAAGCCTGTGTGACTTAATCGGTGATCTTTGTGTGATGAGTTAGTAGTATAATGGAGAATAGATCATGTTGCCACGTAAGCTCTATGCGTACGAAGGATCTAGCATGAAGAAGACTATTCCTATCTACCTCGGGAATGTGCAAATTCTGTCAAATGGTGATAATGCGTGATGGGTTATCAACCACCATGAAATCGATGGAAAATGGATAATGGAGAATGTCTTGAGATTGATTCAAGATTGTTGCATTTAATGCAGTATGATTCAATGGTCAAGATTGAACTACTTGAATTGCTTAACCCAATAGATTTAGGGTTTAGGGTTTTTGCTATCGACCTGTCTATTTCCTATAAGGTTGATGTTGTGTTTCTTTCTAAGGTTGTTGGCATAAGTTGTGAGTGTGTATCCAAGGAAAGAGATGCATGATTCTTGCCAGACCAAAGGAGAAAAGAGATACCTGCAAAGTAAATGTGCAGAAGGAGAAGAGGAGCCAAAATAGATCTGCATTAGCATTGAGTGTTATTATCAGATCACTGTAATTCTTGTTGATCTCTAACCACTTCAATAGTTGTGAAATCCCCTAACAGGGTAGCCTTAACTGGCTTGATGCAAAATCCCCTAACAAGGTGGTCTTAATAAGCTTGATTCAAATCCCTTAACTGGGTAACTCGAGGTTAATGAGTTCTGAGAAGATATAGAGCTCAGAAGATCCTTTAGCTATTGAGTTCTAGAAATCCTCTAACAAGGTAACCCTAACTAGGTTTAACCCTTAACCAGATATTATAGCCATCCCTTAACTAGGTGATCCCTAAAAGGATCAGTTCCTAGCAGAACCTATTGTAATATCTTTAACCAGACAAGGCTCCTAACAGAACGGACTTCAAAATAGTTCAAAAGTAGCTTGTGGGTATTCATCCCAATCGTGGTTTTTCCTAGTTGGGTTTCCACATGAAAAAAATATGTATGTCATGTGTGATGCTTTTATCTTGTGATGCTTTGTTATTATCTGTTGAGCATATGATGGTTCTGTGTTTTATGTCTGTCTATAAAGCATACTAAACTAACTGTTGTGACAATCAGAGGATAGTTTACCTGTTCATGCATGAGGGTGAAATGGTAGGGTTGTTTTGAGTTAAATGAAAAGCTAAGTGTTCAACCGGTCAATGCTTATTTTAGACACTCTTGGCTTTACTGGTTGCAGTCTGTGTTGAACAGGTATTCCTATTTGCCAGTTGTTTGGAGTATTTGTTGTCAAACTGGTTTTGGATTGTACTTGTGTTTGTACTGATTCACCCCCCCCTCTCAGTACCAGTTTGGTACTAGTGGTTCATCATTGAGTTATCAATTGGTATCGAAGCACTCCAGGTCCTCTATGTTGTAAGCTTAACCACTTGAGGAAAAGATCCTAGTCAAATGATGAAGAGGGAAGGTCCAAAGTTTAACAGGGAAAATTTCAGTATATGAAAAGACAGGATGAAGATATTCATCAAAAGCATGGGTGTTAAACACTGGAGTTATGTTGAAAATATATATGTTGTTCCTATCGATACTCTCACCGATAACCAAAAGAGAGAGATACAAGAAAATGGGCAAGTCATGGAAGCCCTCATCAGTAGTCTATCTGACATTGAGTTTATTGATGTTCAGGACAAGGCAAATCCCAAAGAGGTATGGGATGCTCTTGAAAATATCTATGGTGGTGATGAGCATGTAAAATAGGCTAAGGAAGAAAGCCTGAGAGGGAAGTTTGAAGACATGTAGATGGTTGAAGGAGAGACCATTCAACAGTATGGAATAATAATCAAAATAGTTGTTGGAGAAATCAAGAGTGCTGGTGGCAAATTAGAAGATTCCACTATGGTAAGTAAAGTCTTGAGATCCCTATTGTCGGTCTATGCAATAAGGGTCACTACTATTCAAGAGCTGAGATCAATAGACAAGTCTAAGGTGTCCTTGGACTCCATCATAGCCAAGTTGATAGCCTATGAGCTGAATAGTTTTGATGGTAGTGTTCAAAAGACAGAATCAGCATTTAAAGCCTCTGCTATACCATCCAGAAAAGGAAAAGAGGCTAGAACTAGTGGGGAACCTAATCAGAGCAGAGAAATGAATGATGAAGAGTTTCTGATGGAATTTGAAGCTCTTCTTGCTAGAAAAATTTCAAAAGGAACTAGTAAATACAAAGGTAAGCTACCTTTGAAATGTTTTTCCTGTAACTGGATAGGACATATTGCTATGAACTGTCCTAATAGTGACAACAAGGATAAATCAGAAAGGTTCAATAAATTCAAAGGAGGAAACTAAAGAAACTATTTTGTAGCAGTTGATGAAGGTGTCATAGATGAGGAATCAGAAGATGAAGAGAATGAAGACATTATGTTTGTTGCTATAAAGGAAGATGTGGCAGACAAGAAGGCTCTTGTCTCTTAGTTTGATAATTCAAATGAGTGGATCATTGATAGTGGCTATTCTCACCATATGACTAGTGACCGAAGCAAGTTTTTATCCTTGGAGGAGTATGATGGTGGTATGGTTCGCTTTGGCAATAATGCACCATGCATGGTCAAAGGCAGAGGGTCCATCTCTCTGAATGGAAAGAGTAGTGCTGACAATGTGTACTGGTTGATGGTCTTAGACACAACCTTCTAAGTGTTGCCCAGCTAAATGACAGTGGCCTCACTCTACAATTCAAGAATGGAGTTTGTAGAATCAAAGGAAAAGATGGTAAATTGGTGGCCACTAGAATGCAGACCAAAGGTAACCTATTTCAGTTGAATGCAAATATAAGTACCTATCTTATGGCTAAGCTTGATGATAGTTGGATATGGCAAAGGAGACTCTATCATGTAAACTTTGCTAACATTGTAAAAGCTAGTAAGATCAAGGCAGTTAGAGGGTTGTTGGTGCTAAACAAACTGGATAATACCTTGTGTAGAGAGTGTCAATTGTGGAAAATGTCTTCCTCAACTTTTAAAGGTAAATCTTTCACTGCTGACAACTTGCTTGATCTTGTACATACTGATTTGTGTGGTCCTATGAAAACTAGGAGTGTGCAGGATGATAGGTACTTCATGATCCTCACTGATGATTGTTCAAGAATGATGTGGGTCACATTCTTGAAAGACAAGTCTGAAGCCTTTGGTAAATGCAAAGCTTTCAGAGCATTAGTGGAGAAGGAAAGTGGTAAAAGGATCAAGTGTCTCAGAACTGATCAAGGAGGGGAATTCACTTCTGATGAATTCAACAAGTATTGTGAAGAATTTGGCATTAAGAGACAGTTGTCTGCTCCCCAGACTCCACAGCAGAATGGCCTAGCAGAGAGGAATAAAAAAATAGTGGTTGAAGCATCTAGAACCATGTTGATTCAAGGAAAGGTAGCTCACACCTTTTGGAGAGAAGTAGTGAGCACTGCAGTCTACACTATGAACAGGGTACTCATCAAAAAAGGTAAGGACAAAACTCCTTATGAGTATTGGACTAGTAAGACACCTATGGTTAGCTACTTTAAGGTATTTGGTAGAAAATGCTACATCAAGAGGAGTGAACATCAGGGCAAATTTGAAGCTAAATGTGATGAGGGAATATTTCTAGGATATTCCACCAAGAGTAAAGCTTTTAAGTGCTACAACAATAGGACTCAGAGAATTATGGAAAGTATCAATGTAAGAGTTGATGAATCCTCTGAGAAAACTAAAGAAACCGATAGTGAGAAAGCTATAAATGAACCAGTTGCAACCTTCTGGGAACTAGTTGTTAGCCAACCAAGTACCAGTAATAGTGTCCTTGAACTGGTCAATGCTGATACTGATGAAGATGAGGATGAAGAAGAAATGCAAGAAGAACCAGTTAAGACCATTCCTTAGTATGTCAAGTTGAATCATGATCCTAAGCAGATCATAGGTGATAAGGATGTAGGAATATTTACAAGAAGAAAGATAAGAGAAAACTCATGTATGATCTTTGAATTTAACCCTAAATCATTCAAAGAGGCTCATAAAGATGAAGACTGGATCAAGGCAATGGAAGAGGAACTTGATCAGATAGAGAAAAATGGTACATGGTCCTTGGTACCCAGACCTAAGCATAAAAATGTCATTGGCACCAAATGGGTGTTCAGAAACAAGTTGAATGAGGATGGCACAGTGATTAGGAATAAATCCAGATTGGTATGCAAAGGATATGCTCAAGAAGAAGGAGAAGACTATGGAGAAACCTTTGCTCCTGTAGCCAGATTGGAAGGAGTTCATATGCTTCTTGCATATGCAGCTTTTAAAAGGTTCAAAGTATATCAAATGGATGTAAAATCTGCATTCCTAATGGTGTACTTGAAGAGGAGGTATATATAGAGAAACCAAATGGGTTTTCCCTATTTGAAGACATTGATATGGTGTGCATGCTACATAAAGCATTATATGGTCTAAAGTAAGCACCCAGGGCATGGTATGAGTGCCTACATTCCCATCTTGTGAAGATTGGATTTGAAAGAACAAGTGAAGATAGCAATATCTACTTAAAGTTTGAAGGAGATCAGATCCTCATCTGTGAGGTTTTTGTTGATGACATTATCTTTAGAGGAGATGACAAGATGAGTCATGAGTTTGTTTATGAGATGAAGAAAGAGTTTGAGATGTCACTCATAGGGGAGTTTAAGTTCTTCATTGGACTGCAGATCCAACAGATGGAAGATGGAATCTTTATCACTCAGTCCAAATATATCAAAGAGGTACTGAAGACCTTTGGCATGGAAGATAGCAAACTGGTTGGTACAGCGATGGTGACTAGTTGCAAATTGACAAAAGAGGATGATTCCGCACTAGTTGATGAGAAGGAATACCAATCAATGATTGGTAAGTTGTATTATGTAGTGCATAGCAGACTAGATATTGCACATGTAGTTGGCATCACTGCAAGGTTCCAAAAAAGTCCAAGAGAATCCCACTTGATTGTAGTCAAGCAGATTCTTGGGTATCTAAAGGGAACAGTTGACTATGGATTGTGGTACCCATACAGCAATGATTTCAATCTAAAAGTGTTCACAAATGCTGATTGGGTAGGTAATGTGGATGACCGAAAGAGCACAACTAATGGTGCATTCTTTCTCGGTGGTAGACTGGTCTCATAGATGAGTAAAAAGCAGAGTTGTATCTCTCAGTCTACAGTAGAAGTGGAGTATGTTGCAACTTTCATGAACTGCACTCAAACAATTTGGATGAAGCATGTACTGGAAGGCTTCAAAATCCCTGTATCTGAACTAGTAAGTATATTCCGTGATAACACAAGTGCTATCAATATATCTAAGAATCCAGTTTTACATTCTAGAACCAAGAATTTTGAGCTTAAGTATCATTTCTTGAGGGAAAAGGTTCAGAATAAAGAGATTGCACTAGAGCATGTGTCCAGTAAGGAGCAGTTAGCAGACATATTCACCAAGCCTCTCCCAAAGACTACATTTGTACATTTAAGAGGTGAATTGGGGGTACTGCCCCTTCAGGAGGTGAACTACAAGTAATTGTTCCACATCAGTCAGGTATTGCAAGGTCAAATTTTTGTTGACTGATGTGTTGAAGGATGCTACGCCTCAGGGGGAGCAACATGATGGAATAGAGATGCTTGTACCTCCACTTTGGCATTGTTGTCAAAGGGGGAGAAGGAGTGAAGTGAGAAGATATCTGCAACTAATGGGGAGAAGATGTGAAGTGGAGAAGATATCTTTGTATATTGCCATCAATGCCAAAGGGGGATATTGTTGGCATTATGTGAACCGACATGAAGACATAATGATATTGTATGTTGTCTTTGATGTCAATATGAGACATGGTGTGAACCAACACATGTGATAGGTGAAAAGAGAGAGGAACTGGCATATGTATGAACTGGTTTATATGACAAAGTGAAGTGGCATATTTGTTCAAGATGAGCCGACATGCAGTTATGGGAACCGACACATGGAAGCATTGTGTTACTACTAGTTGGTAGGTAGTTTACACTTCAGGATTTTTGGTAGGAGAACCTCAAGCCTGTGTGGCTCAATCAGTGATCTTTGTGTGATGAGTTAGTAGTATAATGGAGAACAGATCATGTTGTCATGTAAGCTCTGTGCGCGTGAAGGATCTAGCATGAAGAAGACTATTCCTATCTACCTCAGGAATGTGTGAAGTTTGTCAAATAGTTTTAACACATGATGGGTTATCAGCCACCATGAAATCAGTGGAAAATGGATGATGGAGAATGTCTTGAGATCGATTCAAGATTTTTGCATTTAATGCAGTATGATTCAATGGTCAGGATTGAACCGCTTGAATTGCTTAACCCAACGGATTTAGAGTTTAGGGTTTTTGATATCGACCTATCTGTTTCCTATAAGGTCAATGTTGTGTTTCATTCTAAGGTTGTTGGCAAAATTTGTGAGTATGTATCTAAGGGAAGAGATACATGATTCTTGCCAGACCAAAGGAGAAAAGAGATACCTGCAAAGTAAATGTGCAGAAGGAGAAGAGGAGCCAAAATGGATCTGCATTAGCATTGAGTGCTGTTATTAGATCACTGTATTTCCTGTTGATCTCTAACCACTTCAACAGTTGTGGAATCCCCTAACAAGGTAGCCTTAACTTGCTTGATGCAAAATCCCCTAACAGGGTGGTCTTAACAGGCTTGATTCAAATCCCTTAATTGGGTAACTCGAGGTTAATAAGTTCTGAGAAGCTATAGAGCTTAGGAGATCCTTTAGCTATTGAGTTCTAGAAATCCTCTAACAAGGTAACCCTAACTAGGTTTAACCCTTAACCAGGTATTATAGCCATCCCTTAACCGAGTGATCCCTAATAGGATCGGTTCCTAGCAGAACCTATTGTAATGTCTTTAACCGGACAAGGCTCCTAATAGAGTGGACTTCAAAAGAGTTCAAAAGCAGCTTGTGGGTATTCATCCCCACCATGGTTTTTCCCAGTTGGGTTTCCACATGAAAAAAATATGTGTGTCATGTGTGATGCTTTTATCTTGTGATGCTTTGTTATTACTTGTTGAGCATATGATGGTTCTATGTTTTATGCCTATCTATAAAGAATACTGAACTAACTATTGTAACGATCAGAGGATAGTTTACTTGTTCATGCATGTGTGTGAAATGGTCGGGTTGTTTTGAGTTAAATTAAAAGCTAAGTGTTCAACCGGTCAATGCTTATTTTAGACACTCTTGGCTTTACTAGTTGCAGTCTGTGTTGAACAAGTATTCCTATTTGCTAGTCATTTGGAGTATTTGTTGTCAAACCAGTTTTGGACTGTACTTGTGTTTGTACTGATTCACCTCCCCTCTCAGTACTGGTTTGATACTAGTGGTTCATCATTGAGTTATGAGTTAATAAACGCTGCAACATACTCTGCTTCTACTATAGACTGAGAGATACAACTCTGCTTCTTAATCATCCATGAGACTAGTCTATCACCAAGAAAGAATGCACCACCGGTTGTGCTCTTCCAGTCATCCACATTACCAGCCCAATCAACATCTGTAAACACTTTCAAGTTGAAATCATTACCGTATGGATACCATAATCCATAGTCAATAGTTCCCTTCAGATATCTCAGAATCTACTTGACTGCTACCAAGTGGGATTCTCTTGGGCTTTTCTGGAACCATGCAATAATGCCCATTGCATGTGCAATATCCAGTCTGCTATGTACTACATAGTGCAACTTACTAATCATTGATCAGTATTCCTTCTCATTTACCAACACTGAGTCATCCTCCTTTGATAGATTACAACTGGTCACCATCAGTGTACCAGCTAGTTTGCTATCTTCCATACCAAAGGTCTTCAATACCTCTTTGACATACTTGGACTGACTGATAAAGATTCCATCTTTCATTTGTTGAATTTGTAGTCCAATGAAGAACTTAATCTCCCCTATAAGTGACATCTCAAATTCCTTCTTCATCTCATCTACAAAGTCATGACTCATCTTGTCATCTCCACCAAAAATTATGTCATCAACAAATACTTCATAGATCAGAATCTAATCTCCTTCTAATTTTAAGTAGCTATTGATATCTTCACTTGTTCTTTCAAATCCAATCTTCACAAGATGGGAGTGCAAGCATTCATACCATGCTCTAGGTGCCTGCTTTAGTCCATACAAAGCTTTATGTAGCCTACACACCATATCACTATCTTTTGATAGGGAAAACCCATTTGGTTGCTCTATATACACCTCTTCTTCTAGTATTCCATTCACGAATGCAGATTTTACATCCATTTCATATACTTTGAATCCCTTGAAGGCTGCATATGCAAGAAGCAGATGAACTCCTTCCAATCTGGCTACTGGAGCAAAGGTTTCTCCATAGTCTTCTCCTTCTTCTTGAGAATATCCTTTGCACACTAGTCTAGCTTTGTTTCTTACCATTGTGCCATCTTCATTCAGCTTATTTCTGAAAACCCATTAGGTGCCTATGACATTTTTGTGCTCAAGTCTAGGTACCAAAGACCATGTACCATTCTTTTCTATCTGGTCAAGTTCCTCTTCCATTGCCTTGATCCAATCTTCATCGTTATGTGCCTCTTTAAATATTTTAGGCTCAAATTCAGAGATCATGCAAGAATTTTCTCTGACCTTTCTTCTTGTAAGAATTCCTGCATCCTTACCTCCTATGATCTGATTTGGATCATGATTCAGCTTTACATACCTAGGAATGATCTTAGTTTTTTCCTCTTTCTTTTCTTCTTTATCCTCATCTTCATCAACATCAGCATCTACCAGTGTAGGAGCATTGTTACTAGTGCTAGCCTATTTTGCAACAAGTTTCCAGAAGGTTACTACCGATTCTTCTCCTACTTGCTCACTGTCGGTTTCCTTAGGTTTCTCAGAGGTTTGATCAACTCTAACATTGATGCTTTCAACAATTCTTTGAGTCCTATTGTTGAAACATTTGAGAGCTTTTCTCTTTGTGGAATACCCTAGGAATATTCCCTCATCACATTTTGCATCAAAATTGCTCTGATGTTCACTCCTCTTGATATAACATTTTCTACCAAACACTCTAAAGTAGCTTACCACTGGTGTCTTACCAGTCCAATACTCATAAGGAGTTTTATCCTTACCTTTCTTGATGAGTACCTGGTTCATAGTGTACACTGCAGTGCTCAACCCTTCTCTCCAGAAAGTGTGAGCAACCTTCCCTTGGATCAACATAGTTCTGGCTGCTTCAACTATAGTCCACTTGTTCCTCACTGCTAGGCCATTCTATTGTGGAGTTTGGGGGGTAGATAGTTGCCTCTTGATTCCATTCTCTTCATAGTACTTGTTGAATTCACTAGAAGTGAATTCTCCTCCTTGATTAGTTCTAAGGCACTTAATCCTTTTACCACTTTCTTTTTCAACCAGTACTCTGAAGGCTTTGAACTTTCCAAAGGCTTCAAACTTGTCCTTCAAGAATGTGACCCACATCATTATTGAGCAATCATTAGTAAGAATCATAAAATACCTATCTCCCTGCACACTCCTACTTTTCATAGGACCACACAAATCACTATGCACAAGATCAAGTAAATTGTATGCAGTGAAAGATTTACCTTTGAAGGTTAAGGAAGACATTTTCCCCAGTTGACACTCTCTGCACAAAGGATTCTCCAGTTTGCTCAGCATAGGCAATCCTCTAACTGCCTTGATCTTACTGACCTTCACTATATTATCAAAGTTTACATGGAAGAGTCTCTTATGCCATATCCAGCTATTATCAAACTTAGCCTATAGACATGTACTAATATTTGCTTTCAGCTGAAATAGGTTACCTTTGGTCTGCATACCAGTGGTCATCAGTTCACCATTCTTTCCTTTGATTTTGCACACTCCATCTTTGAATTCTAGAGTGAGTCCATTATCATTCAGTTGGGCAACACTCAGAAGGTTGTGTTTGAGACCTTCTACCCAATACACATTGTCAGCACTGCTTTTTCCATTCAGAGAGATGGATCCTCTGCCTTTTACCATACATGGTGCACCATTACCAACATGAACCACACCACCATCATATTCTTCCAGAGATAGAAACTTACTCTAGTCACCAGTCATATGGTGATAACAGACACTGTCAATAATCCACTCATTAGAATTATCAAAGTGGGAGACAAGAGCCTTCTAGTCTAACACATCTTCCTTAACTGCTACAAATACAATGTCTTCACTTTCTTCATCTTCTGATTCCTCATTAGTGACACCTTCATCAACTGCTACAAAACAGTTTCTTTGGTTTCCTCCTTTGAACTTTTTGAACTTTTCTAGTTTGTCCTTATTATCACCATTAGGACAGTTTATAGCAATGTGTCCTATCCTATTGCAAGAAAAGAATTTCAAGGGAAGCTTACCTCTATATTTACCAGTTCCCTTAGGAAGTCTCTTGGCAAGAAGAGCTTCAAATTCTATCAAGATCTCCTCATCATCCATTTCTCTTTTTTGTCTTGGTTCACCACTGGTACTAGGTTCTTTGCCCTTTCTAGATGGTGCAGCAGATGCTCTAAAGGCTAATTTAGTCTTCTGAATACTGCCATCATAATTATTTAGCTCATAAGCTATCAACTTTGCAATGATGGAGTCTACAGATACCTTTGTCTTGTCTATAGATCTAAACTCTTGAATAGTAGCAACCCTTATTTCATAGACCAGTAATAAGGATCTCAAAAATTTGCTTACAACAGTGGAATCATCTATCTTACCACCTGCACTCTTGATGTCTCCAACAACAGTTTTGATTCTTATCCCATATTGTTGAATGGTCTCTCCTTCAACCATCTACATGTCTTCAAACTTTCTCCTAAGGCTCTCTTCCTTAGCTTGTTTCACATGCTCATCTTTGCCATACATATTCTGAAGAGCATCCCATACTTCTTTGGGATTGTCTTTATCCTAAACATCAATAAACTCAATGTTAGATAGATTGTTGATTAGGGCTTCCATAACTTTCCCATTCTCCTAAATCTCTCTCTTTTGATCATTAGTGAGAGTACCGGTAGGGATAACATAAGCATTCTCAACATAGCTCCAGTGTTGAGCACCCATGCTTCTGATGTATTTCTTCATTGTGTCCTTCCATATTTTAAAGTTGTCTCTGTTTAACTTTGAACCTTCCCTCTTCATCATTAGAGTAGGATCTTTTCCTCAAGTGATTAAGCTTACAACACAGAGGACCTGGAAGATGCTCTGATACCAATTGATGAATTAATGATGAATAGTTAGTACAAAACTGGTATTGAGTGGGGGGGGTGAATTAGTACAAGCAAAAACACTTTACCTAAATTGGTTTGACTGCACACACTAAACTTTAAATGACAAGCAATAACATTGGTCTAAATCAGATTACTACTGGCACAACACAGTGAGAATGTGAAAGACATAAACCGGTAACTCTTAGCTTTCCACACAATCTAATACCTCATTTCCACTTCACCCTTATGCATAAACAAGTAATCTATCATTAGAAATATAATGACTGCTAGTTCAACATGTTTTACCACTTTCACATAAAACACTGAACCATCACATGAAAGACATCACACATGACACAATGATTTTTCATGTGGAAACCCAACTGGGAAAAACCACGGTGGGGATGAATACCCACAAGCTATTCTTTGAACTATTTTGAGGTCCACTCTGTTAGGAGCCTAGTCTGGTTAAAGACTATTACAATAGGTTCTACTAGAAACTGATCTTGCTAGGGATCACTCGGTTAAGGGATGGCTAAATACCTGGTTAAGGGTTAGAACCCTATCAAAGGTTACCTCGCAAGAGGATTTTAAGAACTCACTAAATTGAGTCACCCTATTAAAGGATTTACACAAAAGCCTGTTAAAGCTACCCAGTTAAGGGATTTTCCAACTACTAAAATGGTTAGAAGTCAATAGGTAATACACTGATCTGATAACAACACTCAATGCCAAGACAGATCCACTTTAGCTCCTTTTCTTCTACAATCACACTCTACAGGCATCAACACACTTCTTCGGTCTAGTAAGAATCAAGTATCACTTACTGGGATACACACATAACATTTTCCAACAACTTCAAAATGAAAATCATCATCGACCTTATAGGAAACAGATAGGTTGGCAGCATAAACCCTAAACCCTAAACATTTAGGTTTTACAATCCAGACAGTTCAATCCTGACCGTTAACCACATTGCATTGAATACAACAGTCTTGAATAGATCTCAAGACTTTCTCCAACGTTCATTATTTGTTGCTTCAAGAAGCTGATAACTCATCACACGCTCTCCACCATTTATAGAGACTTTGCACATTCTCAAGGTAGATAGGATCAATCTCCATGCAAGATCCTTAAGGAAATCCTTCATGTGCACAAGGCTGACATGGAAACACTTATCCTATCTTCATTACAAAGCTAACTCATCACAAGAAGTCATCGGTTAAAGCGCACAATCTTGGAATGCATCAATTGGAAAGTCTAAAGCTGAGACTACCAACTGGTAGTCATGCCAAATGAAACCCCAATAGAGAAATTTCATATACCGGTTCTCATTTCAACATATTGGTTCACCTTAAACAAACATACCACTTCACTTTTTCACAAATATCAGTTTACATCATCATGTCGGTTCTCTTTCTAGTTTGCTACTACAACATACCGGTTCATACTTCAGCATATTGATATCATTGACAACATACAATATCATCATGTCATCATGCTCTACACATATGCCAACAAAACTATCATTAAAGGATGAATCAACACCTATTAATCCAACAAGATATAAATCTATGATTGGAGGTTTACTGTATTTGACACAAACAAGACCTGATATTATGAATACAGTATGTATTGTTTCAAGATTTCAAAGCAATCCTAAAGAAAATCATGAATCAGCAGTAAAAAGGATTTTCTGATATCTACAAGGCACAACAAATCTTGGTTTATGGTATCCTAAAGATGAAAATTTTGATTTATGTGCATACATAGATGCAAATTGGGTAGGAGATATAGATGACAAAAAGAGTACCACTGATGGAGCATTCTTTCTTGGTAGCAGATTGATTTCATGGTTGAGCAAGAAACAGAGTTGTACATCATTATCAATAGCAGAATCAAAATATGTTGCAACAGTAACTAATTGTACTCATTTATTCTAGATTAAACAAATGTTGAAGTACATAAAGGTAAAATGCAAAGAACCTATAATCATTTATTGTGATAATATGGCAGCAATTGATATATCCAATAATCTAGTATTTCACTCTAAAACTAAACATGTTTCTATCAAATTCAATTTTCTGAAAGAGAATGTTGAAGCAAAAGAAGTGAAATTGGTTTATGTGAATACTAAAGAGCAGATTGTAGATATCTTTACTAAGCCTTTGCCTAAGGAAAGTTTTGAATATCTCAGAGAGTAGCTTCAGGTAATACCCTCACCAGTAGAGACTTAGAAAATTGGAGATTGGCATCAAACTGGCAAGAATTAACAAAAAAAACCTTTTCTGGCTTTGATGAAGGAGAGCTACTTCTTAGGGGGAGTATTTGGATAAGTTGGTATTTGTAATTAGTTCTATGAACTAGATGTATCTATTTTTTGTATTGCTTTGGAATTTAATGTCAAAGGGGGAGAGATATCTATGGAAAAACACATTATCTTTTGTGGAGAGATTATTCTTGAGGGGAGTAATATTATGTATTTTGATTTCTGGTAATTGATCTCTTTTGGAGATTGTTGGTTTTGGGTTTTTGGCATTTTTGCTTTGGAACTTAGATGGTTTTTCCATCTTGTGTTGCCATCAATGCCAAAGGGGAAGATTGTTGGTATCATGGATGTGTTGCACTAGTTTTGTCATTGATGTCAACATGTGTCAGCACTTATCAGCATTGGAGATCTTTGGTTATGTTCACCGGCATGTTCAGTGACTTATGCATAGTCACCAATATCTGGTTCACCGACAGGTTATATTGTTCACCGGAACTAAGGATGATCTGTTATCATTTGGAAATTACTTGGTTATGTCTAAGACATGGTTTGGACACTTGGTTTTGGTGATTTGGTTATTGGTCTAATCGAGTTTGCATATTTGCTATTACTGACAAATTGGTCTAGGTTATGGACCGGCAAACATTATCTATTCCAAATCAGCACGACATGATATGGAGATGATTTATTGATTGGTTGTTATTATAAATGCATTAAGCCGACATGATGCATCACATATTGATCTATTTGTAATTGATCTAATTGTAATATTCTTAGTGAGCTGACCTACACATTTGGTCTTAGGGTTTGGTATATATGTAAGATCTCATTTGTGAGATTATGAAGTAGTAGTGAAAAGGAATGTAATAATGTATATGCGAATATAAGAAAAGATACTCACACAGACATCATTTAAATATTCAAGGAAGGTTCGAAGAAGGAAATCAGTGTGACTCCCATTTTGTGATTAAGCAGTGAGATCTAGGCAGTTGGCCTTTTTGCATGTGCAAACCCCATTTGTACACACATACCATCTACAGTAGTATCATCTGATTGTGGGTAAGGTTTCCCACTGTGGTTTTTCCCCTTACAGGGTTTCCACGTACAAATATTTATGTTATGTGTTGTGGATGTTATTTGTCTTTATGCATTAAACTTTATCGATACTATTATTAACTGTTAAATTGTTAACCAACATTAAGTTTGGCTTATCGATATATGCATCAAGTTTGATTAAGTTTTATTTGGGTTGAAATTAATAGACAACTGATTCACCCCCCACCCCCCCCTCTCAGTTGCCTCCGGGTCCTAACAACCTAACCAGTCTGCATCTATATAGACTTTCAAATAGAAGTCTCCAGCATATGGATACCATAATCCATAATCAATTATACCTTTCAAATATCTAAATATTCTTTTAGTTGCTACCATGTGTGTCTCCTTAGGACTTTTATGAAATCGGGCAAGTAATCCAACAACATGAGCAATATTTGGTATGTTATGAACAACATAATGTAGTTTCCCTATCATAGACCTATACTCCTTTTCATCAATTGATGCAGAATAATCTTCCTTAAACAATTTACAACCTGTTACCATAGGTGTTCCAACTAGTTTACGGTCTCCCATTCCAAAAGTCTTCAACACCGCTTTCACATACTTGGTTTGTGTGATAAAAATACCTTCCTTCATTTGTTGAATTTGTAAACCTATAAAGAATTTTATCTCTCCTACCAGAGTCATCTCAAATTCACTTTTAATCTCATTAGCAAAGTCATCGCATATGTCATTATTGTCTCCAAAAATGATATCATCCACAAATACTGTAGACACCTAAAATTGTCCCATCTAATTAAATAAATATTTTTATTTAATTAACTATTTAAGCCTAAATCATCTATTAATTAAATAAATCTTTATTTATTTAATTAATTCATTTATCCTCTTCTAAGCCTTTCCTCATTTAAATAAATACATTTATTTATTTAAATTGTCCTTCCCCTAAATTAAATAAATACTTTTATTTATTTAATTGATCCCACTTCTTCTATTAATTAAATAAATCTTTATTTATTTAATTAATTCATTAGAATTTTCTACCCATGACACATATCATTCATCTCTTAATTCCTACACTACCTAGCCTCTCATTATTTTCTTATTTCTTTTACCTACCCTTTAATCCTAGCCGACCATCTATCTTTTACACCTCTTAATCTTATCCATCCATTTCTTATAGTGTCTTCTATATAAGAGGATGCTTCTCTCATTATCAATCCTCCTAAGCTCCTAAGCATAACTATGCATTTGAACTTTCATATGCAATCAAGCCTTTTTATGATCAAGCTATCAACCACATTTTCATTCTTTGTTGAGCTCTTATGCACACATAAAATCTAAGAGCAAATATATCAAGCAAGATAAATGGACATAGCAAGAATGGATATTCAAACCCTATTGGACATGTGATGGTATAATCTTTGTGATTTTGTTGATTTGCATTGTCTTAGGTAATCTTCATATGTTATGGTGAATCTTTGTTGTTGTTAGGCTAGGGTTTTGTGGTTGAATTCATTTAGTCTTTCAATATTGTTGTTTCCATTATCCACTTTCACCATAAACATCTTGGCATGCCCGGTGGGACATGGATTTTTGTTAGATCTATGTATTTTTTGCATGTTTTTTCTAACCCTGTATTGTTGTTTTGCAAAAAAAAATTGGAGAATAAACTTGTGCATCTAAGGTTTTGGACACAAGATCAAGATCTTGGAGAGATTTGATCTGATCTTACAACCTGCTTATAAATTTTGTACCAAATTGTTTTTGCAGGTCGAAGATAGTATCAAGAGCTCTCAATCCAAAACTTGGAATTTTTGTATCATATTTGCATTTTCTATGAATTTATTTATGATTTTTTATAAAAAAATTAATTTTGAGAGAAAATGAGAGACTATTTCAGATTTTCTTATATTTTGGGAAATTTCTCAGAATTTTACACATGATCTGTTCTTTTTTATTTTAATTTTAAAGCAAAATAATTCTTAAAAATCAGATCTTTAACAATTAGGGTTTTGCATTATTGTGATCATATCTCACAAACTACTTGGAATTTTTGCAGGAATATTTTTATGCAAGTTTGGAATACTATTAGGAGTTTCTAGTAAAATATTCATATTTTTTGGATCAATTTTGCATTTTCTATAAAATATTTATGATGTTTCATAAAATATTAATTTTTGGAGCAAATTAGAAACTTTCTTGGATTTTCTTACATTTCTGGAAATGTCTTGAAATTTTACAGGTGGACTCACTATTGAGAATGAAAATAGTATTCACACCATATGACTTTTGGTCATGACAATTGATATGCAATGATCACTTATATCATATATGGAAATCCATTATTTTGATATTGTAGATTTGTGATGATATAATTATCTTCTCAACATAGTGAAGGAGCAAGTTAAATTAACCATATTGCTAGAATTACCAATATAATTTCAAGTAGGACTCCATTTCTATCCTTTACTTTTGTTTGTCTCCTCACTATGAATTAATTGAATTCAACAATATTTCCTTAATTCTCCAATCTCCAAAAAAACATGATTTCCAACAAACTACAATGTTGTCCAACTATAGTTTATTCTATTTCTCATGTTCCTGCATTTGAATTCACTTTTATGTTCAATTTTTATGATGCAAAAGAACTCATGGAAATAAGATCTTTGAATTTGTCAAAAAATGCATTGTCGAAGGCCCCTATTTCACAAAGTGTTTTGGGACTTTGTTAAAATAAACCTAACTTGTTTTCTTGTAGGAAGGGGTAATCATTTGAAACAACCCAAACTACTAATAAATCTTTGTTGAAAGATCTTGGCAAGTGTTTTATTTTGATTTTCATTGTGTGCCTTGTTTTCATCTATATTAGCAAACACTTCAATTGGTGCACTAAAATTGAACCAGTGTCTTTTGTGGCTTGGGCAATAGGCTCTTTTGTGTTTATCTTTAGAGGGCCTGCCTCCCCATGTGGTCTTTAAGACTACTAGTGAGGAGGGAACAACCCAAGTGGTAAAGAGGAAAACCAACCACTTTCAAACCACTATAAATAATTGTATCCATGGTGAAAGCCATGGATAACTTGTGTTGATTAGTTCATACCGACACTATGTCTCCCCATAAACCCGTTTGATCAAATTTATTTTATCAATAGTAGGGTGTAACCCCTACCGGTTGGGAGCCTTCTGTATTTATAGAGCTAAAAGTGTCGTATGTATGGCCACAAGAGTAGATGCCCTTACTAGTACCTTTTTATTTTAGAAATCCAAAATCCTTCTAGTTGTTGGGGTAGGAAGTTAGACCTCTGGAGTGGCCCACACACATACGGTTCATAGTAGAGATAGAAAGTTCATGACGAGGAGTTTTTGTGGGGATTGGTGCTTGGCTACCTTAGAGAAGTGAATGTCAAGAGTGGAACTAGTTGGGTCAAGCATCTAAGTATCCACTTTGAATAGCATAGCCTCGAGGGAAACCCCATGTGGGATCAACAACTATTGTCCTGGCCAACCATAGGAATTGTGCTTGTCTTCTTTTAAAAATTCAAACATTCAAGATCAAACATCAAAACATTGTGTCTTTTGTGTCTTCAAGTATATGCAAAACATTTTTACATCAAACAACACGCTTTTCTTTAAGTCATTTTGAGTCCAAACACCTGAAACATAGAGTCCTCATCAACATTGTGTCCTCTTGTCATGAAAAATGGTCACATATTCAGATTTGGTCACAACAACTTTACAAATTGGAAAAATTGCACTCGGGTTTTGCAAACACATCTATGTCCAACAGAAACATATCTATGTAGGACAAAAAGATGTATGTGTTATCATAGCAAACTGCATTTACAAAATTCTCAAAAATGCATCTCTGCAGTGTTTAAACATGTCTATGTCTTGTAATTGCATCTATGAAGTATACAGGCACATCTGCATTCAGTATTGGGAAAATTTATAGTCCAACAAACAAGAGCAACCAATTTTGGAATTCTTCAGCTTCCTAGGTTATTTCTTTGGGTTTTCATCTAGAATTCAGCCTATTTTTGGGTCTCACAAAGTTCATCATTTCTTTACACCTTACATGACATTCACATTTGTCTAAAATTGAGTAAAAAGGTTACTTTCTTGTCCTCATCTTTATTTGTCAACATAATACATACAACAACATTTTTCTAAGTGGTCCCTCATCAAGGTCTATCACCTTTGGGTCTCATTTGGTCTTATTTAGAGTCAAGGTCAACTTACCTCATCAAGAGATCTATCATCTCTTTGGAAGACACACATGCTCTACTACATACATACTTGGTCTTACACTTTGGACATTGCAAGTACACTTCAAATTCATTTACATTCCATCCAACTCTTGGTCTTCCATACTCTTTCCATTTTCATCTAGTCTCACACATCTTGGTCAAGACCTAGTTCATGGTTGAAACCCATTCCCAAAAATATAGGAGAGAAGCTAAAGAGGCTCAAGAGTCTACAAACATGAGTGGTTATGAGTATGGCAATGATATCTCTTTCAATTCTCATCATACTACATTACCTAACATGGACATCTATAGAAACATTCAAAATGTTGAGAACATGGATAATACAAATAACAATGTGGACAACATTTCAGTACATTCAGCAGAAGTGGAGGACTCTATCATGGATCCCCATTTTAATAGATTGGTTGAAGAGATCATGAGAAGAGATAGACAATATTTCCTACAAGTGATGGCACAAAGTGGAGCCAAGATACCTCATGATTTTGACATGTCTGAAATAGCAGAAAATTGACCTACTCAAGAAAGTCAAGTCAACATGGATCAAAGGAGACCTAATAGTGGAGGTAATAGAGGACCATGTTTTGTACTTGAGTCACCATCATCCTTGTTTCAAAAACCTGAGATCCCAAATACACATGGTCAAGATTATGATACTCATGAAAAAACATCTCATGAACAACTCTGTCTATGCAAACCTTTATGGAAGTCTTATGTAGATAAATACACTCAATCACATAATAATGCTAAGGACCAACCTCAAAAGCAATTAGATATTGAGCGGCATGCTTAAAATTTAGACACAAGAAAACCCCATGTCAAATTTGGGGGCACTACACAAGAACAAACTCATGACATGCCTATAGAATATGATATGCATGGACAAAGTAGATATTCCATTCCTCATTATGATCCTATATCAAGTGGCCCCTACACACATTATCATTATAGACCTCCTCCATATGAACATGTTTACAATCAATACCATCAATAAATGCAGTATCCTCCTCCCCCACCCAATGGCTCAAGCATGGGATATGGTCCAAGAAGTCGGTCTTCACCCAAAAACAATTTGGAACAGCAGATAAAGGACTTACAAAAGAAGAAGGAGAACATCAATACACAGAAACCATCTTACATAATGATATATATATATATATATATCCCTATCCATTTGATAAAAGCGTTCCAATGCCTCCATTTCCTACATACTTTGTAACACCAAATTTTGATAAATACAGAGGCAAAGGGGACCCTAAGGCACATATAAGATAGTTTTTCATAGCTTGCATTGAGGTAGCAATAGAAGAAACATAATTTATGAGATTGTTTCCACAAATCTTAGGTGAACAAGCTATGGAATGGTTCTTGCAACTTCCACCTGAAATTAAGTCATGGGGTGATCTAGTAGAAGCTTTCATACAATATTTATCATATGACATAGAGACAGATATATTAGTTAGCACTTTGTGCAATACCAAACAAAAAGATGTGGAGTCATTTTCATCATTCTTACACAGATGGAGGAATTTATCCAGTAGATGGTCTTATGAAATTCCACAAAAACAAATGTTAGAGATGTTTACACAGAATGTCAATAGAGAAATTGGTTATGACTTGAGGAAAGCTTGTTTGTCCACTTTTAAGGATGTCATTGAAAAAAGCTTAGTGATAGAGAAGGTCTTCATTGAGAAAGGTATCATCAAGATATTCAAATAAAATAAAGAGGATTTTAAAGGAAAGGACAAGCCACGATTTTGGAACAAGAACATAGTAAATGATGATGTTGTTGATGCTAACACAGTGAGACCAAAAATCATTCTTTCAAGATCAAGTTCTACAAACAACCAAGTAAATACTCAAGCAACTTCAAAACCACGAATAAAATACATGCCATTGGGAGAACCACTTGAGTCAACCTTCAAGAAGTTAGTGGAAAAATAATAACAATTCGAGGCAATCCTCCATATGAGCCAAAAGTCAAACCAAATTGGTGGAATGACAATGAGTATTGTGAATATCACAAGAGCAAGGGACATAAAATAGGAAATTGTCATTGCTTGAAGAACATTATATAGGATCTTATTGATAGAGGTGACATTGAGATAGAGGAACATATATCCAATCAAGAACATGAGATGTTTAAGGAAACATTGCCTAAACATGAAAAGGGAAAAGTCAAAGCCACAAATGATCAAGCTAACTATACCAAAGTGTCCTATGATTATGATTCAATTGTTAACCAAAGCTACTGGACTCTGCAAAAATTAAAGTCAATGATAAAAATCCTATGAAAGAAAAAGAACAAGAGGTGATATCACCTAATACCAAAATAATGTGGGGAAAAAGTTCTACAATTTTAAGTCAAAAAGCATACTTGTTGATTGTAAGTTTCCATCATGCTATCCTACTTTTACTTCTTTTCACAATCATAAGCCTTCATCACTCATCCACTTGTTCCACACATCCTTTCCCTTTTGGTGATACATCACATCAATGGACTTTTATGGAACTTCCTTTAAGGATTTTGTTATCAGGGGTGCCCAAACTTCTTTAGGTGACACACATATGGGCTTGTGTAGTCCACATTCTAGTAATTCTATTTCAGTTCCTTTATCAAGGGAAGCCAGTCACTCAAGCTACACATCATTCAGTCAAGGAAACACACAACTAAAATCATAAGATAAAGCCTCACACATTAGAGGTGGGTGACTTAGTTCTCAAGGAGAATCCAGGAAATCAGCAAGACAAACAAAAGAAGGGTAAGTTTGAACCAAATTGGCTTGGTCCTTACATCATCAAAGCAGTCTACGGATCAGGTGCATATCAACTTTTGACACCAAAGGGAGAACCTTTGGAAGATCCTATCAACAACATGCACCTTCACAAGTTTTACACATAGCTCATCAGAATATCCTAATTCAAAAATACAAAAAATAAAAAAATATCAAAAAATACAAAAAAATTAAAAAAAAAAAAATCATAAAAATAAAAAATTGTTACTTGGTGAAAACCTGGCAAACAGGCGACTTGTGACAAAAAAAAAAGTAAAGAGAAATAAATTCATCCAATGGTGAAAACCACTTCAGTGGCACCCTAGGTAGGTACCATGGTGAAAACCATATCACTGGCACCATGTGTAGAGACATTGCTCCTCCTTCCTTAAGGATTCCATCTCATCCTTTCACTCTTGCACACACTCACTGCCTATCCATCCACAATAAACTTACCCATTCCCATCATGGCTTGTTATTGATCTACCCAAGATTGGTTAGCCATTCGTAATAATCCTTCCTTTTCATCCCTTTCCACCATAATAAATCAGCTCCTATCTATGGCTAAGGCAAATCATAAGTCTAGTTATGGGTGTGGAACTGAGAGCATCACATGTTTCGAGGAGTACAATTTCTTCTAGTTTTCTTCACTCTATCCGTACACAATCCATAATAAAGTTTCATCTTCTCCATAATAAAGTATCAATTTCATGGATTTAGTCAGTTTCAGATGAGACACAATAGCAATGGGCTTCAACAAAATCAAATCTTTCAACAGACTCAGACAACATTATGGTTCAGTGCCATCTATCCTTATGTGAAAGAAAACATTGTGACCACAATCAAATAGACTTATACAAGTGACAAGAGACACTAAACTTGAGTACTACAGTGAATTTTGGTGTCGAGTCTTGGTTTTCTTTTGATTTTATCTTTTGGTGACATGTCTTTTATCTTTTCTGGGATGTCTTTGACTAGAGATTTTATCTCTAGGATGTCTTTGACTAGAAAGGCAAGGATGGTATATGTTCACCTATTATTTTGTTGTCTGTGGATTGTCTCTTAGTAATGCTATGACTTGTCCAAGGATATGAGGACACTATGAGTCTAGTATGAACTAGGGCATTCCTTGTGTCTGATTGTTTGGTCTCTATGCAAATAGGTACAATGACATTTTGGGTCGAACCTATACCTCGATTTTCATAACCTATTTGCCATAATAAAGCTCAATGATGATAATAGCACAAGAAGCTCTTTCACTTCCATATCTTCTATCTTTCATCCCCCTTTCTTGATTGACCTCCATCATCTTTTCTTGTGTTCATGTATCTTGATATCACATGACTGAGTATAATGACACACCAAAAATATATGCATTTCATGTAGTTTGTACCTGCATTGCTACATATTAGCATTTCATACATACATATAGATATTACAATTACATCACATCTTGAACACAACACATGTTAGCACATTTTACATTCTCATCATGCATCTCATCCTTTGCATTATCATATTCATCTGCATTTCATACATTCACATATGAATCACATATTAAAAACATATAAGAACAAAAATATTGCTTTTCATCATGTACATATTTGCATCCATATCATAAAAATCATAGATACATGCATCACATAAAAACATGCATCACATAGAAGCAACATCACATAGGTACACATGCTTATAGCTACCGCAAGGATGATTCATCTCTTACATATATCTCAAAAATTATAAGTGTCATGATACAATGATGTCAAAAATCATATGGCTACAATCACCCAAAGGTGTTTACATCATCATACAAAAATGGTACAAAACCTAATACATAGGGAGCCCTCTAAGGCTATGATGAACTCCCTCCCTTAGAGCTAGCTGGCCTCGCCGAAGTCTGAGCCCTGGAAGTCACTACCCCAGGATCATCTCTCCTGCCCCTTCTATTTGGTGGTGGTGGAGGACGCATGACCCCACCACTAGACATCTGTCTCCTATCTCTCCCTCTAGTGGTGGTCGTCATCCATGATGGTCTCTGAAAGCTCCTAGCCTATTGATCTAGTGGCACAACTACATAATACAAATCTCTCTAGTAGGCTATCTCATCCCCTTCTCATATAAAATAGGTGTATTCATCCTCTATGTCCTCTGCTTCCTACCTACCTTCCCTTAGTGTTGTCTCAGCCTCCATGTAGCGTTGAATAGCCTGATCCCTCTCTCGCTTAGTGTCTCTCAGTTGTCTCCTGAGTCTAGCCCCATCTCGCTCTAGCTCCTGGATTTCATCTGCATGTCCTTGATAGATCTCTCTCAGGGATAGTAGCTCAACCTCCTCTCCTCCCTCCTCCCCCTATCCCTATGGCTACTCTTGTGGCTATCCTTGTCCTTATCCCTATCCCTATACCTATCCAAGAACCTGTGCTGCTGGCACCTGTAACAACAATCCACCTCTACCCCTGACTACACGCACCTGTCTCTCCTCTCCTCCATCTCTCCCTAAGACACTCTCCTCTCTACTACTACACCTCACCTATGTCATCTACCTCTACCTCCACCATCCTCACTATCATCTCCACCATCCCCACCATCACCCTCTATCAGCTCCCCTACATCTGTTAGTTATGGAAATGGATGCTCTACCCAATATGCATTGTACTTGACATCCATCCCTGCGTCCTCCACCTCTACCCAAATATCCCAAGGCATGGGAACCATCTCTTGAATATGTACGAATGCCTAATCATAAGACAATAGTGGCCCTAAATGTGCTTGATCTCTCACCATCCACATATACATCCATGAACCCTATGGCATCCATTGTATCCTTCCAAACTACCTACATACTCTATCTATCAACTGTCTCTCAATAGCATATGTTGTCCGCCCAATCAGATACCTATTCCTGAACACATATGGAAGCTCCACTGTGTCATCTTCCCACTCCTCACAATCTAGATAAGGCCTCCATACTACACTGTCTATGTCATCAACCACTCAATGCCAATACTCTAGCCTCCCAATCTATAGCTATGAAGTAGTCATATCATATAGATGTACATAATTGAGCCCATGTCCCTTACCTCTAAAGTGTATTGGTCGTGTAACCAAAAGACGCTCATATGCCCATACCTGCAACAATGTCACTCCATACCTCAATCCTACTGATCCATGATACACAAACTGATGCAGCTCATAATATAAGTGTGCCAATAGACATGACCCCCATTCAAACCAAGTGTGCTCTATCACCAATATCTCCACAATCCTCCCCCATCCCACAGCTAACCCTCATGTCGCACTGTCTGGATAGAGGAATCCACTGATCACTCCTTCGAGCACTGCCAGTAGAGCCAATCCTATAGCTGTCATAGTATCCTAGGCCACATGTTCTACACTCATCTCCTGGATCCTAGAACACTCATCTCAATGAATCCATGTCTCCCTCTTGATCGTAAGAAGCCAACTCCCCATCGATCGGTATTTGAGTATCCTATACACGTCCTCTAAGGTGACTATCATCTCACCCATCAGAATATGAAAAGTGCATGTCTCTAAGTGCCATCTCTCAGATAATGCAGTCAACAACCCCACGTTTGCCTAAAACTCAAGCATATACATAATTGTTAGAACATAATGTTATTAGGGATCACATCCTTATAACATTTATATATAATTTTCTATTATAAGGTTATAAAACCTTATATATTATATGCTTTATAAGCATATCCCATTTGAAATAATTATAATCTAATAACTATTAGATTATTAATTATTTATGAGTGGGGGTTATTGAAAAGGTGTGACTAGTGAAGTCACACTTCCTCCTATATTTAAGGAGGTTATCTCTCATTTGAGAGGTGTGTGAATTTGGAGCTTTATGGTGAGTTGCATCACTATGCATATGATGTATTATTGGCCATGTGGAAGTATTGGAGGAGTGTCTACAGGTTCATGTCTATTTTATGATAGACTATATTTGTAAGCATTTTAATTAAATGATGCTTTATGGGGTTTTTTACCCGAAAAGGTTTTCCCCATGTATATCTTGTGTAATGTGTATATTTATGCATGTATGATTCTCATTTCATTTATTTTATATCTTTTTTATAATGATTAGTATCCTAAGATCCTAATTTCTAACATGGTATCAAAGCAGGTTAGGCTATACTAATCATTTTTACAGGTTATACTAGAATATATGAAGGACTTTGTGAGAAACCTCCTTATGCTCAATCAACACATATGCAAGGCCATTTTTTGTAATGTATCTAATATTCTTTTTCTTGAACTTTAAAATCATTTCATGAAAGTCAAGTTAGGAGATTCTATCAATCTTTTTACAAAAGTTATATCTTGAAAAAAATTCATATTTTCTCTTAAATACTCATGTAGTATAAGATTATGCTTACCAACCATCTACTATTAAGTGACATAAAAAAAATTAATAGCTTGTGAATCCTAAAATCTACAAAAGATAACACACCTACTATTAATAACCATATTATTTAACCAAAACCTACTTTTAGAAGAGCCATGCATTATATAGACACGTGATATTATAATTTTTTAAAATATTTTTTTGTATATGTCTAAAATTATAAAAATGATTATAGATTTTGATTTTTTTATTAATAATTTATATCCATATATCATTTTAAGTGCCTCATATTACATCACTAAGGACGACATGTAAACATGTTTGTGCTTATCCTCACCATATATCAATCACCAATCACCTTTTTTTTTGACTAAGTGTTATTTTAAAATGGTCGTGACCTTCCACATCTTTGACCAAACGTTTTTTTAAATGATCATGTTCTACTCTTAAAGGACGTATCGTTTAGTGGTGACTTCCTTATAAATTTGTGGAATGGTAAAATATGAAATAATTCTCAATTCTTTATGCTTCAAAGTTGTCCATACTCTTCTTCAAAACTCCCATGTGGTTGTGATGACAAAGGTCATGACATTTGGCTTTATGCCTACAAATTGGATTTCCTTGAAATTTTTTTAAATTAAACAAATCTATTTTGTGAGTGGCATCTCTGAAACATAACATGCCCAGGCATTGAACCTTCATATTGCTAAGTATGGCAGTGCAGATGAATGGACTAAACAAGTCAAATGGATTTTAAAAGCATCTTACTCAGGGAGTCATATCTTCATTAAATCTCTCTTTCCCTAGAGGTAACATAGCAATTATTAATCTTTTCTCGAGGAAGATCATTAAATTCACACACCGAATATCATTTGTCAACGTCATGGCCCCCTCTTCCAAATAAGTTTTTTCCTTGTTGCCATCCTAGATGCTTTGTCTTGACCAGTGCATAGATTGTCCATAGTGAGCCCAATTTCTTACAATTAAGCCTGGCTAAAGAGGAGCTATTAAAATTAATATATATTTCCATGAGTTCCACATTAATACAAGATCTTGGCATCTTCACCATAATACTGCTTTACATTTACTTTTCACTTTGGACTCCCACACTTAATTATAAGGAAATTGTATTATTCTACATAGCTTTATAATTTTTTATTGATTTTATTAGGGTTGAAGGTTGGCCAATATGTGAGCTCTGAATTCACAGAACAAGTCTATTTGTATAAAATTTATATATATTTTAATGGGTCTACTATACTTTCTTGATGGAAGATATTGGAATTCTAAATTCTTTTGTCCCAAATAATTTATGATATTGATATAATCATGTCTCTTTCAAAAAATATTGAAGATTGAAGTATTTGTATTCTTATAATCAAATGATTTTAATTCCTTTCAAATCCTTGACTTTAATGTCAATAAAATCTCATACATATTTAGAAAATACTCATTTTTTTGCTCATATATCATACATATGAAGTTGCCTTTAGTATGAAACAACTTGGACCCTAAAATGAAAAATATGATATTAGAATTGTTTCCTAATTGATTCATGAAAAAGGTTCCAATTTTAGGCAATTACCTTGCATGTGAATAATTTAATAGGAACTTCAGATAAGTATTCATGGCTAGGGATTGACAAAAACTTGATATTACATATTTTATATGTCATAGAAAAGAGAAGTCCATTCATGGTTAATACTAAAAGCTAGAAAGAATTCTCATTATTTTTCATATTGAAATGGATAAATTTGCTGCCTAAAGAATGACAAGGTAAATCAAAAGGTAAGTTTTTTTTTAAGCTCTTACATATCCATACATAAAATGGAATTGCTTACAATCTTAAATCCTATCTTCAAGTGGCCCTTCCAAACTACTTATATTGTTATGATCTATATTAGTGCAATGGTTTGCATTACAAAACGTCATATGTGAACTAGTAGGAATAAAGGGAGGAACATCATGATTTATCTCAAATTTAATTTCTTATAGATATTTGATGGATGATATGCCTTATGTTAACATTAGGTATACTATTGATTATAGTATGTTTGATAAGAAAATTCCTTGATATCAAACTATCACAATGATAAACAAGAAATCATCTATCTATCTATAAATGTAGGGTAAAATATTTTTTTATGAAATGTACAAGCTAGTAAATATGCATAAGTAAATTTAAAAATTTATCATTAGCATCCTCTTTTTGGAGATCCAAGTGATTTGTTATTCTATTCTATATTTGATCCATTTTTTTTCAATCATACTATTTATAATGAGTGACTATTGCCCTTATAAACTGTCTGGGGAGAAAACCTAGAAAGGATAGCTCACTTGTTGTCTATTTTTTATGGATCATTACTATATGTAGTAGTATGTCTATTTTTTAAACAAGAAAAATAATTATTCATGCTTATTCTCATGAAAATATATGTTGATCTCCTTGCATTGGATTATATTCTAAATTTATGAGGAATATTATATGATCTTTGGCAAATGACAAAAAAATAATATTATGTTCTTTCTTTGCACCAAAAATGAAGTTGATTACTATGTTACTAACTATATTGTTTCTTCTATGGTGAGGTTATGCCTTCAAAACATATGGTGAGAGTTCTATTACATGGATGGTGCAATACTTTAATAAGAAGACTATCTTTTATGTGTCTTTGAATCAAATGGACAAAATATGAATGTAGTTCTTGAAGAATCAATATAGCCTTGAAGATTTATGGAAGAGTTCCATTTGGATACATACAATGGATACATATGAAAGTACCATATAACTTGAAGTTAATTTACTCTTTCTACAAAATATCATTTCTAAAGATCAAAATGAACATTGAAGATCATGGGCACCTCACTCAAGTGAAAGCATTCTATAATAAAGGAACCTTGAAGATCATGGGCACCTCACTCAAGTAAAATCATTCTATAATAAAGATACTTTGAAGATCATGGGAACATACTATATATTGTAATTTTAGCCATCACTTTGAAATCCTTTATGCAGTGATTGGCTTTGAGGTGATGGCATTAAGGGGGAGTGTACATGACACCACCTAGTGGCTAAATCCTAGATTTAAGACCTAATAGGCATAAGACCTTTAGGAATTATATGCTCCAAATTCAAATAATTCTTGGCCTTAGGTGATTCCATTGAGGAGGAGTGTGCATGTCAATGACACCACCTAGTGGCTAAATCCTTTATTTTAAAGTCCTACAGGAACATTATCGTAAGACCTACAGGCAGATGTTTTTATGTCCTATAGGCATATTGTAATTTATTCTCCTTGTAAATCTTCCACTTGTAAAAGCATTGTATTAAGACCTATGGGCACTATGTAATGAACCTTGGGAGAGACTAATTTGAGGGGACCACAGCTCCAATATAATTTTTTAAGACCTCACAACATCATTTTTAAAACACTGGGATAATAAATTATGAAAGATGACTTTCATGTAGTCCGGAATGCATGATCTTCATGTTGGCATATATTTGTGTCCCTATTTATCACTATCAAAGAAGACCTATGTTACTGGGGTGCTTCATTTTTTCTTTTATGGAAATTGACATGTGATCCCCTATTAACATTAAGGGGGAGTGTTAGAACATAATGTTATTAGGGATCACATCCTTATAACATTTATATATAATGTTCTATTATAAGGTTATAAAACCTTATATATTATATTATTTATAAGCATATCTCATTTGAAATAATTATAATCTAATAACTATTAGATTATTAATTATTTATGAGTGGGGGTTATTGAAAAGGTGTGACTAGTGAAGTCACCCTTCCTCCTATATTTAAGGAGGTTCTCTCTCATTTGAGAGGTGTGTGAATTTGGAGCTTTATGGTGAGTTGTATCACTATGCATATGAGGTATTATTGGCCACATGGAAGTATTGGAGGAGTATCCCCATATTCATGTCTATTTTATGATAGACTATATTTGTAAGTGTTTTAATTAAATGATGCTTTATGGGTTTTTTTACCCGAAAGGGTTTTCCCCATGTATATCTTGTGTACTATGTACATTTATTCATGTATGAAACTCATTTCATTTATTTTATATCTTGTTTATAATTATTAGTATCCTAAGATCCTAATTTCTAACAATAATGTATCGCAATCCCATGGCCTCAACTGTTGCTCATAATCATGTGACTCTAGCATAGGTAGGTCATCCTGTAGTCAATCAAATCAATTGTGTCAATCCTAGTAGTACTCCCTATTCATCACAAAGTATTATTTTTTTATCTTAATTCTTATATCTATCATATGGCACTCTATCCTAGTGGTACTCCCTATTCATCAGAAAGTGCTGCTGTTTTTTTATCCTGGTGCTTATATCTATCATAAGGAACTCTATCTTAGTAGTACTCCCTATTCATCACAAAGTGTTTCTTTTATCTTTTAGGGAACCTACTTGAGTGTATCCTCTTGAGTAGCTTATCCAATTGACAATGTATGTTCTATCACAGAATTGTCAATTTCAAACTAATTCAATTGACAACGTATGTTCTATCATAGAATTGTCAATTTATATGGCACTCCATGTTCATCAAAAAGTTCCTTGCTCTATCCTATCCTAGGGCCTCTTCTTGAGTGTATCCTCTTGAGTAGTTTCCAGATTAGCAACGTATGCTCTATCATAGAATTATCAATCATATCCCTATCTACTATCCTAGTCTTCCCTAGAGGACATGCTTGAGTGTATCATCTCAACAGCTTATCCAATCGACAATGTATGTTTATCATAGAATTGTCGATTTGACCTTGAAGACATAAATGTGCATTCATGACACAAACACACTTACAAACTTCACAGACATTTCTACATTTCACAAATGTGCCTACCTTTCACAGACACACCTATCCTACCTAGACGCACCTGGCACCAATGCAAACGCGCCTTCCCATCTTTAAACCCACTCGACAATTTTCTATGACATACCTAAGATGCATTTATTGACCTACCTAACATGAATTTATGATAACAATTAATGCACCAAGGTACAAGGAGGTTTTATGGTACTCACTGGTTCTCCTGCATCTGCTGGCCTCTGATATCAATGAATGTGATCGAATGTGTGCGCCAATACCATTGTTGCTGACTTCTCTTTGATCTCTCTACACTTTGATCACTTAGGTGTGTGGATGACAATGAGGATCTTTTCCCTCATAGTCTATCTTATAGACTACCCTAGCCCTAATCTCCCAAGTCAATCTTCTTTATCCCATGACTCTGTCACTCTCTCCTATCTTAACAGTCTTTTCTAGCCTTTCTTTCTTATCAAGAGTTTGTCTGTGATCTTTTCAGACATTTTCATCTAATCTCTCTAGGGGGCATATCATTCCTGTCTTGGGGAAACTCTATATCAGTTTATCTTATCTTCTTTGAAACAATGCGACAAGCTGCATTGTCTCAAAGAGTGGCAAAATGTAGACACATAAAATTGTTCAGTCTAATTAAATAAATATATATTTTATTTAATTATTTAAGCCTAATTTTTCTATTAATTAAATAAATCTTTATTTATTTAATTAATTCATTTATTCTCGTCTAAGCCTTTCCTCATTTAAATAAATACATTTATTTATTTAAATTGTCCTTCCCCTAAATTAAATAAATACTTTTATTTATTTAATTGATCCCACTTCTTCTATTAATTAAATGAATCTTTATTTATTTAATTAATTCATTAGCCTTTTCTACCCATGACACATTTCATTCATCTCTTAATTCCTACACTACCCACCCTCTCATTATTTTCTTATTTCTTTTACCTACCCTTTAATCCTAGCTGACCATCTATCTTTTACACCTCTTAATATTATCCCTCCATTTCCTATAGTGTCTTCTATATAAGAGGATGCTTCTCTAATTATCGATCCTCCTAATCTCCTAAGCATAACTACACATTCAAACTTTCATAAGAAATCAATCCTTTTTGCAATCAAGCTATCAACCACATTTTCGTTCTTTGTTGAGCTCTTGTGCACACATAAAATATGAGAGAAAATATATGAAGCAAGATCAATGGAGATAGGAAGAATGGAGATTCAACCCCTATTGAACATGTGATGGTATAATCTTTGTGATTTTGTTGGTTTTCATTGTCTTAGGTAATCTTCATATGTTATGGTGGATCTTTATTATTGTTAGGCTAGGGTTTTGTGGTTGAATTCATTGTCTTTCAATATTGTTGTTTCCATTATCCACTTTCACCATAAATAAATACCTCACTAACTAGTATCTTATCTCCTTTAGTCTTGAGATATATATTGTTGTCTTCGTTGGTTCTATGAAAACCAATCTTCACTAAGTGAGAATGTAGTCTTTCATACCATGCCCTAGGTGCTTTCTTAAAACTATATAGTGCCTTGTGTAGTTTGCACACCATATCCTTTACTTCAGTCAAAGCATAACCATCTGGTTGTTCAATATAGACTTCCTCTTCCAATATTCCATTTAGAAATGTTGACTTCACATCCATCTAATATACCTTGAATCCTCTATATGCTGCAAATGCAAGTAGAGTCCTAACACCTTCCAATCTTGCAATTGGTGCAAATATCTCACCATAGTCTTCACCTTCTTCTTATGCATAACCTTTGCATACCAGTCTAGCTTTATCTCTAACCACTACTCCATCTTCATTTAGTTTATTTTTTAATACGCATTTAGTACCTATTACATTCTTGTTCACTGGTCTAGGTACTAGTGTCTATGTATTGTTCTTTTCAATTTAGTCAAGTTCTTCTCCCTATCCTTGATCCAATGATCATCTCCAAAATCTTCCTTTGATGTTCTAGGCTCAATAGTGGAGATCATACAAGAATTCTCTCTTATTCTTCTTCTAGTTAACACACCAACATCTTTATCTCCAATAATCTGATCAAGATTATGATTGAGTCTAATATACCTTGGAATAACATGATCATGGTCTTCAGGTTCTTCTTCTTCTTCTTCACTTTCTTCATCATCTATTGAATCTACTTGTTCTTGTTGAACTGGTGCTACAATATTCATTTGACCAGCTTCTGGCTTCATCAGTTTTGGTTCCAAAACTAGAATGTAAGGTTCATCTTCCTCCTTCTCCTTACTGATTTCTCTTGAATCTTTAGGAAACTCATTCACTCTAACATTAGCACTTTCAATGTTCTTGTTTGTTTGGTTGTTGTAACATTTGTAGGCTTTTCTCTTGGTGGAGTAACCAAAAAATATGCTTTCATCACTCTTAGCATCAAACTTACCAACATAATCACCTTTTTTGATAAAACATTTGCTGCCAAGAATCTTAAAATACCTTACATTAGGTGATCTACCATACCAGTATTCATAAGGGCTTTTATCCTTACCTCTTTTAACCAATATCTGGTTAATTGTGTAAAAAACTATGCTGAAAGCTTCTCTCCAGAATGTCTTAGCTACACTTCCTTGAATTAGCATAGTCCTTGTAGCTTCAACTACTAACCGATTGTTTCTCTTTGCAATACCATTTTGCTATGGTGTCCTAGGTGCAGAAAGTTGCCTCTTAATTCCATTATCTTTATAGTATCTAGTGAATTCCTTTGAAGTAAACTCACCACCTTAATCAGTTCTTAAGAACTTAAGCTTTCTTCCACTTTCTTTTTCAACTAAGGCTTTAAATGCTTTAAACTTTCTAAAGGATTTTGTTTTGTCCTTCAAGAATGTGACCCACATCATTCTTGAGCAATCATCAGTAAAGATCATAAAATAATGATCACCTTGAGTACTTCTAGTCCTTATTTATCCATAGAAGTTGGTATGAACCAAAGCTAGCAAATGTTCAACTGAGAAAGATTTTCCTCTGAAAGTTGAGCATGTCATCTTTCCAATTTTTCCAGCTATGGCAAACCTCTTACCAATTTGGACTTACTGACTATTTTATATGACAAAATATTCGATGCCAAAGCCAAATATCATCTACTTTTACAATTAAGCAACTATTGACCTTAGAATTTAGGTGAAACAAGTTACCTTTTGTCTGTTTACCAGTTGTGATCAGTTCACCTTTACTACCATAGATTTTACACATCCCATTCTTGAATTCCAATGGATAACCTCTGTCATTGAGTTGAACAACACTCAAAAGATTGTGTTTCAATCCTTCAACCTAGTAGACATCATTTGCACTACTCTTACGATTAAGAGAAATGGTTCCCTTTCCTTTTACCATGCAGGGTGAGTCATTCCCAAATCTCACAACACCTCCATCAAATTCCTTCAAAGTAATAAACTTACTTCGATCACTGGTCATGTGGTGTGAACAACCACTATCTATAATCTAGTCATCAGAACTATCTATATGAGCGACTAAAGCCTTCTGATCTTACATCTCTTCCTTAATGGCAACAAAGACAATGTCCTCATTTGCATCTTCCTTAGATTCTTCATCTTTGATTCCTCCATCTACTGCAATGAGATAGTTTCTTTCACCTTTGCCTTTATACTTCCTCAACTTCTCACATTTCTCCTCAATGTCTCCATGGGACAGTTAGTAGCAATATGTCCAATCCGGTTACATGTAAAACACTTCAATGATAATTTGCCTCTGTACATATCGGTACCTCTAGGTAACCGCTTGGCCAACAATGTTTCAAGCTCAATCAGACTATCTTCATCATATACCTCTTTGCTGGATCTAGACTCATGACTATAGCTCATTTGTCTACTTTTCCCTATTGGTGGGTTTAAAATTGAGGCTCTAAATGCAAATTTAGATTTATGAAGACTTCCATCATAACCATTTAATTCAAAAGAATCTAGTTTACCAATGATAGATTCAAGAGTTACCTTTGATTTATCAATAGACTTGAGTTCCTTAATGGCTGCAACATGAATAGTGTAAACTAAAAGAACGGTTCTCAATACCTTGCTAACCATGGTGGTATCCTCCATTGTACCTCCAATACTCTTGATTTCACTGACTGTATCTTTGATCCTCTGACCATACTACTGAGTTCAGTCATCTACATATCATCAAATTTACCTCTCAAGATCTCTTCCTTGGCAATCCTAACATGTTCATCACCACTATAGATCTCTTCCAATTTCTTCCATACTTCGTATGCAGTCTCCAATCCATGAACATCAACATACTCTAAATTGGACAAGGAATTGATGATGGCCTCAAATGCTTGATTATTCTCTTGTTGCTCCTTCCTTTGATCATCTGACAAAATCTCACTAGGCAAATTATATTTATTAACAACATGTTCCCAGTACTGGCTTTCTAGACTCTTGATATAGATTTTCATCCCATCACTCTGGATTTTGTAGTTTTCTCTATTGTACTTCAGACCTTCTTTCTTCATCATGTTCTCCTAGATATTTTCCTCAAGCTATTAGGATTAAATAAAAGAGGACTTGGACAACTCTGATACCAATTGATAATATGATGAATCAATAGTGATCCAGTCAACTATTGAGAGGGGGGTGAATCAGTAGATAGAAAATATACTAAACTTCACTAAACTCAGAAACAATTTGCAAAACTTAACTTAACTTAACTGGTTTAGACTCTATATCTAAAAAATCCAACTGCACTATCAAGCTTACCGGTTGACTAAAATATCAATATAACAGTGTAACAGATATGAAACTTAGATACCATTTAACCGAAACATCAAACCACTTTACTAACATTAGTAATAGCTCATTTCAAATCACTTCTAGTCATCTAAACATGTCTTAGTGGTTTTACCAATTAAACATATTAACCATATCAAAAAACACACAAAATCATTCACTACTTGACATAATGATTTTTCATGTGGAAACCAAAATGAGAAAAACCACGGTGGGGATGAATACCTACAAGTATTCTGAACTCTTCTGAAGTTCACCTTGTTAGAAGCTTTACAAAAATGTCCTGTTAGGAACAGATCTGGTTAAGGACCACCCGATTAAGGGATTGACTACAATACCTTGTTAAAGGCAATACCCTGTAAAAGGTAACCTTAGTGGAGGATTTGAAATCCAAGCTAATGGATCACTTGGTTAGAGGATTTGAACAAAAATCCTGTTATAGATTACTCAATTAGGGGATTTTAATATTGTAATGGTTAGAGAACAACATGGTCTTCTTGATCTAGTAATAGCACTGCTTTGCTTAATCAAATCCTTTTATGCTCATATCTGCCTTCACAACATTCTGCAAATACTCCTTCTTGTTCGGCAACAACAAATCACACTAAGCCAAATTTGCCAACATGATTTACAAATAACTCATCAACCTCAAAATGAAATACAATAGGTCACTAACACAAAATAAAACCTAAGATCTCATAGATATTACAAAAATATTGGTTCAAACATGACCATTGGATCACATAACAATCAACTGCACATTGTTTAAGATAACTTCGACCACTCCTAGATCACCATCCATTGGATCATGTAACTCATCACACGTTATTCACTTCATGTTATGCATTTGTTCATTCCCAAGATAAAACAATTATCTCTACATGCCAAAACCATTTTGAAACTCATCATGTGCATCATGCATATGTGGCATAATTATCTCTGCTCATCATTCAATCATAGAACATTACTACTAATTCTCCAAGCTCCATTGGTTAGGGTTCTTCTTATCAATAGGTTAGGGTTACCGGTTGATCCCTTCACTTCAATAATAATACCGGTTTCCAACACTGCTTCTCTACTAGTTAGTTTACTACATCACTACCAGTTACAATACATCTTCATTACCAGTTGCTATTGACATCAATGACAACACTATACTTCATCAATGCAATCTGCATGCAATGCCAACAATCATATGCTTTGATGTTTATTCTTTTTGGAGGATTAATATTAAGCTCAAAATATCCCAATGCCTAAACCAACTTCAATGTATAGATGTTAAGACCAGCTCGTCCATCTATGAGTACTCTTCTAATTCTTCTCTTATGTATGCAATCTTCTAGATGTAGTGGGTCATTATGGAGAAGTATATCACTAGGAACATCTTGTTTTGTGAATGCAATATGAATACCACTAGCCAAATTCCCCACCATGGATTGGAAAGAATTTTCATCTATATCTCCATCAACTACTAAATCTTGAAGTACTTTGTCTAGGATAGCTTTATGATTTGGTGATATACACAATAGTTCAAAGTGTGATATTTGGGCTAGGGTTTTCTTGAGTTGCTCAACAACATTATAGGTCTCTATTGCTGGTGGTGGGTTAGATAGTACTCCTTGTAAAGCTACTTTTGATCTGTGAGTAACTACTACACAATCTCTATCTATGGGATTTATTTTGATTGTAGCCATTGTATTATCTCTTGTGAGGGAACTGTCTACCACATATGTAGTGTTATCAAGTTTCATTTTATATCCCTTCCTATAGTTATTATTTTCAAGTCTGTTATCCATGATATTTGTTATAAGTTCATCTTCAAACCATCCCAAATAAAATAGTTCTTCATGCCCCCAGTCCATAAGAAAAATATTCTTGTCTTCATCATATTTTGGTGCTTCTGACATCATGAAAATTTTGTTATCACATTCATAAGTCTCTTGGAATTTCTCACCATTATCAAGTGCTTCTTGTGAATCATCATTTATTACATCTCCTAAGCTAATGAGATGAATAGTATAGTCATATGAGACTTTTGTGTAGTTAGTTGTGTTGTCTTGTGTTCTTGATGTAGATGCCTTCCCTTTATCATGTTTGACAAATGGACCCTTAAAGATGGTGTGATTTGTATTTGTTGAAGTTTTGTTGGTGTCAATTATGATGTCACCTTGATTGATCATGTCCTAGATTAAATTTTTTAATTTATAGCAACTTGTAGTTTTGTGACCTTTTGTATGATGACATTCATAAAAATTGTTATCATTCCACCATGTAGGTTTGAACGGACCTGGTTCATATACTCTAACTTATAGCAAAGTGATCATATTTGTCTGTATAAACATTTTTAACATTGATTCAATAGGTTCCCCTAGAGGTGTGTAATTCCTTTTTGGAGCATTTTCCCTTGGAAATTTTGTGTTTATAGTTTGCACAATGTTTGTGTTGGTTGATACAGTGTTATTCTCTATATGTGGACTAAATGATTGACTTGGGCCTTGTAAAGACAAAATCGGATGAGCTTTGTTCACTATACGAGTGTCTACAACACCATCATTTGTCATATTTTTATTTCTTGACCAAAACTTGGATTTATCATTGTTGTTGTTATTGCCATATTTTATGAGACCTTGTTCCACTAGTCCTTTCTCACACTTTAAGGCCTTTTCAATGATTTGTTTAAATTTGGGCAGACATTGCATTTGTATTGGGTACTTAATTTTAGGGATTAATTTTTCTGTAAACACGTCAACTTACTCAGTTTCAGGAATAATAGTCTTGCACTTTCTGTAGAGAGCTCTCCATCTTTGTATGAAGGACATGAATGTTTCATTCTCATATTGTTTTGAGGCACATAAGTGTATCAAAGTAACTAGGGTTTCAATATTATGTGAGAAGTTAGCAATGAAATGTTTAGCTAATTCACCCCATGATGTGATAGTTGATGGTAGATGTGAAAACCACTCTAAGGAAAAGCCTCCCAAAATTTTGGGAAACAATCTCATTAGATAAGTGTCTTCAGTAGCAACCTCTATACATGTAATGAAAAACTCTTTGATGTGATCTCTAGGATCACCTTTCCCTCGGTATTTGTCAAATTTTGGTGGTTTAAAATGTGGTGGGAAAGGCGACATATATAACGTGTGATCAAAAGGATAGGGATGTAAGTCCTACATTGTATAGCTCTTTTTATCATTACCAGTTTGCATATTTGTCATCTATTGTTGCAGATTCTATACCTCTTGGTCCAAAATATCTATTTGAGTCAGTGGTACACTTTGTGCATGTATATTTCCCACAAATGGATTCATGGTAGTATAATTAGGAGGTTCTTGAAAGGTACCATAATTATAATTTTGTGTGCTATGGGTTATTCTAGTTATTGTGAAATAAATGAAATGTGAACCCATGTTTGACTAGGTTGTACTCATTGTATTAGCAGAACTTGGGTTTGTATTATGATGACTATATGTAGATCCTATGGAATAGGAAACCAGAGGTTGAATTGCACTTGTTGTATGAGAAACTTATGTTTGATTAGGTGTTGAGAAACTTGACATTATTGGTATGGTGTGAGAGGCTATGATAGCCTATGTTGGTGAGCTAACATTTATTATTGAGGATAACACACTTGATTGAGAACTTGTGTTTGACACGACACTTGTTTGTATAGATGATGTTGATGAATTTTGAGGGAAATTTGAGGTCATTGCTTGTGTTTGTGTCACGTGTGGTATTTGAATGCTATTTGGACCTAAAGTAGTAGTGGTATTATTATTGTGATATCAAAATATTTAGGCAAATCGGCACCATTTTGTAATAACAACAAGAGATATTTGTCCCTATCATTATGTATAAGAGCATCTAGAATCATAAGGACATGTGGGTCTTGTTGAGATGACTCAATCTCTTCACATGTTAAATTTTGTTGTAGCTTGTGTATTGTGGGTATTGCATGAGGATTTGACCATTGACTACTTGATATGTCCATGTTCCAAGTTGGATTAACTGACGGGTTGATGTTTGGGTCCATTTTACTTTTTGTCTTATGTGACCATGTGATGGGAATTTAAGACTTCTATATGATGATTGATGTAGAGGGGATGCTCACTCCTACTGGGTTTTCTTATTCTTGATGACTCCTTAGGGTGTCTCTTGAACCATCCAATGGTTTCACTCTTTCCAACCTCTTAAAGGTTGTGGGACCCACCCTGACTGACCTTCCCAAGGTCCTTAGACTAAGGTGTCCTCCTTTTGTTTAGTGAGTGTCCAACACTCCTTGTTAGAGACCTTCCTACTCAACACTTTTATGGCGACGAAATTGAACATTTATTGTTGTGTTAACCTTTTCCTTTGTAAAAGTGTGACACAGGCTTATACTGTTAGAGTATTCGGGTATTTACTTGATTAATTAAACATTATTTGTTTAATTATTTAAGTTCTCTTTATCTCTTTTACACTTAAGCTAAAATTTAGGTGCATATAATTAATTGTTTTAATTAATTATTATGTGCAAACCTAGGTTTTCCCTTTTTAGGGTTTCTTGACCTATTAAAGGTTGAGTTCTTTCTTTTTATTGTAAGAATCACATTACATATTTTTGTGAATATTGAGCTCTCTCTTTTTTAGCATATTCTCTGTGTTTTGTATGTTCTTCAGATTTTGCTTCATTGCTTCTCCTTGTAACAGGTTATTCAGCTTGCAGAAGATCTTCAGGCTCCTATGGGGTTGTATTTTCTCAACTCCTATATGGTATCAGAGCATCAGATCTGTAGCTACCTATTCTTGTTTTGAGATTTTTGGCTTTGGAAGCAGATATGGGGTTTCAGGAAGTTTTTATGTACCTAGGGTTTGAGCTTTTCTTGTGAGCACTTTGGGCCTAAACGGACCTCACCATCATGCTCAGAAGGCCCGAAAACCCCTATGGTCATATAAAATTCAACCTATTTTGGTTCCTGAGCCTTTGGGAGCAATTTTTTTCTCAGATCCAGGTCGTACGGCCTTGGCATGCAGATCGAGAAAAAAAACTTTAAAAAATAAAAAATTTGTCTTTTTATAGCATGCAGGCCAAAATTTGCTTTTAAAAAAATTCTTTCAAAAAAGCGAAAAAAAAAGGGAGGTAAATTTATTTTTTTTGGGGCACATTTTTTGTGGGTACCGCAGGGTATCGGACTGTCAGGCCTGTCAGTCTGGCCCCTGCGGCCCCCGCTGGCGGCCCCTCCGTCCTTCTCTAGCCGCCGCCGACCCGGTCTCCGGCCCCCACCGGCCATGCAGATCCTAGTTCCCCGCGCGCCACCCAGCCTGGCCCCGTCGCTCCACCTAGCTCCGCTGCCGCCACCCAGCCTGGCCCCACTGCACCGCCAAGTGCCTTCCTGCCGCCCATCCGCAGCTTCCCTACCGACCACCGCCTCCCTATGCTACCGGCTGCCTGGCCCGCTGCTGCCTGCAGCCCCCGACCTCCTCCCTGGCCCCAACCGCCACTTCCGGCCACCCTCCGCTCCGCTCCCTGGGCACTTTTTTTTTTCTGGCCAGTCGCCACTCCGCCACCTGGCTGCCACCCTGCCACCCAGCCGCCACTGGTGTGCCACTGAAGCACCGCTCCTTGGCCACCGGACCACCCATTGGCCACCAGACCCCCTTTTTTGGCTTTTTCAGGGGGTGTTTGGTTTTTTGGCCCTATCGTGGGCATACGGAGTCTTTTTTTCATGAACGAATAGGCATCGAAAAGATGGTTTCGAGGCCAACCTCATGGTGTTGGCAATTTTTTCCAATTTTATTGTTTGACTATGTTGTTTTATAGTCAAAGTGAGGTCTCTTTTTTGCACTCCGGGAGACATAGAATGAGCATCCGAACTCTGTTTTTCAAAAACTTTATATTTTTGGAAAGCTTGTGCTGTGTACTTTCCATAAAAATGGGTTTTATTTCTATCTTCTTCTCCATGCATATGTTATTTAGTTTTTTTCTTTTCAGCACTCTGGTGGATATCGTGGTTGTTTAAGGTCCTGGGATCTCTTTTCTGAGTAGGGTGTCTCTGTTTTGATTCTCATTTCTATTTCCAGTCTTCTTATCATTGTAGCTTGTAATTATGCAAATGCACTGAGATAAAGTGCCATCATGCATTGTTTACTTGGAATCTTGCATATCTTGTGTCTTGTTGTACATGCACTGTTGATCAAGTGCCTTGAGGGGGTTGATTTTTGCCTTTGTTTGCCATCTTCCTTTGTCAAGTGAGTGTTTCTTCCATGACATTCACCTCATGATGATGTGTCTCAGCACCTTTGATGTTCTTGGTTCTTCATCATGCAATTGTTTTTGGCTGTCCTTTTTAGTGTTCCTGTCCCTCTCCCACTTTCACATTATGGGAAGGTTTATCCATGTTGGTTCTAATGCTTCCATGGTTCGATTGATCAGCTCTTCAGGCTTTGGTTTCTCATGCCATCTGTATCTTTGATTTCAGTTGTTTTGCCTTGTTTGCCTCCTGATTCGAGTAGTGTCATTTGAGGGCAATCATGCAGATTACAGTCTTCTCTACCTGGTCATGTTCTAGTTCAGTGGATGTTCTTCAGATCAGTAGTTATTCTTTGACAGATTTTGTAGGGTCTTCATGCTTCAGTGATATTCTTTTCCATCTCTTTTTGGAGTAGAGTTTTGTTCCCATGTGGTTTTCTCTATTTCTCCAGTTCATAGAGATTTCATTGTATTTGGGTACCTGATCAAGCCTTGTTGTCAGGACCCATCTTTCATGCTTTCAGTAGCTGTTCTAGGTTTTAGTTTCTCCCTAAGTCTAGCTTAAGGGGGGGTGTTAAGAGTATTCGGGTATTTACTTGAATAATTAAACATTATTTGTTTAATTATTTAAGTTCCCTTTATCTCTTTTACACTTAAGCTAAACTTTAGGTGCATATAATTAATTGTTTTAATTAATTATTATGTGCAAACCTAGGTTTTCCCTTTTTAGGGTTTTCTTGACCTATTAAAGGTTGAGTTCTTTCTTTTCATTGTAAGAATCACATTACATATTTTTGTGAATATGGAGCTCTCTCTTTTTGAGCATATTCTCTGTGTTTTGTATGTTCTTCAGATTTTGCTTCATTGCTTCTCCTTGTAACAAGTTATTCGGCTTGTAGAAGATCTTCAGGCTCTTGTGGGGTTGTATTTTCTCAACTCCTATATATACTTTTACCCATCTCCATTTGATCTTGTGGATATGGTGTAGTGTTGTACAATGGATTAATAATCGCTTAAAATGTTACCTTTGGTGGAATACTCACACTCAAAGATTTAGAACCATGTTTTTCTATTAGTGTAGTTGGGACCTCTTGTTGTGAATTCATTTCATCTGAATGAGGTGCAAAACTCAAAAGATTGTCAACCTCATGTTGCGTTTGAACCTTAACTTGATCGTTAGAAGTTATAGCAGAATCCATCATATTTTGATACTTTTTGGGAAACATCTTGAATATCTTATTGAAAAAATTATCTCTTTTTTTCTCCACTTTAGGATTTTTAAGGAACATTTGAATATCATCAGAATCATTAGAATCTGACGAAGAGTTTGACACGTTACTTGGTTCAATTTTTTGTTGAAGATCTTGGTTTAATCCAAATCCTTGTAAGAGGGTTTGTTCCTCATGTGTCATTTGAGGTTGTATGTCATGTTGTGGGTTTAATTGATTAAAGTCAAATGATGTACTTCTTGATGGTGTTCATGGAACACTTCTACATCTTGGTTGCATTGGCACAAATACGGGTTTGTAATATGGTGGTGGTCCCAATTCAACTGTCCCATATTGTGGCGTAGTGTCACTTGTTAAACTGACATTTGGATTAAGTGCTTGAGTTTGGTATTGTCATTGTGCTTGCGTGTTTTGAGAGTTACCCATCAAAAAAGACATGGCTTGATACGTTGATTTGTGCGATTTTTTGGATTTAGACCTTGTTTCAGCAAGCATGTCACAATGCAAGAATTTTTTTTTTCATGGGGGGGGATTTTGATTTTAAAATTAATGTATGCAACTAATGCAGCCTATGTTTTTGGTCTTTTGAATTTTTGGAATGACAAGGGTATGCAATTAAATGAAACCTTGGTAAATGATAATAAAAACTAGGGCAAAAGTGCAACCTATGTTTTTTGTTTCTTTCAAGATTTGGACAAACCTTTGAAATACAGACCTAAAGACTCAACCTTGGGAAGTTGAAATGAAGTCTAGACCTTAGTGAGACAAAGGACCAAATGACAATAGGACAAATGACAATGTCACACCTATATGCTTGGATACTAAGCTAGGTTTGACAAAATGATGTTTGACAAGAAGAGAAGTTTTAAACAAGGTCAAGACTCCGTAAAAACAACTTACGGTTTAATCTAGAGATTTGAATATTTGAAGTTTGGCAAAACCTAACTTTGAGACTAAATGCAAGAGGACAATGATAATGACAAAGACCTATGGTATGATTTGAAACAAGAATGTGATATGAACTAAGTATATGGTATGATACAAAATGATATGAACCAAGGATATGAATGCATGTGCATGACAATGTGAACCTAAGACAAACCTAGGGTTTAGACTATGCCATGATATGATCTAATGCAAGAGAAGGATGCAAGGCAATAATATAGCGTAAGTGAAAACCTAGATATAGTATGACAATGCAATGAAAACTTGGGGAAATGATTCTGAACCTAAGTGCAAAATGTGGACGCTTGTAATGAAATGAACTAAAATGAGGCAAAGCGACAATATGACCTAAGTTTGGACCATGAAAAGCCTAGTCCTAAGTGACATGCATTTTGAGACAAGGATTTCTAATGTTTTGACAAGCCATGTTTGAATGTTGGATGAATACTTGGACAAGATTTTGGACCTTTGTTTGAACCTTTTTTTTGACTTGTTTGAAAATGACCTTTTTATTTTTGTGACAATATGTATGATTCAACTTTTGATAATCACAAAAGACAAGATGTTTGGACTTAGACCCAAGACAATTATGCTCATTCACAACATATGCTATGGCTGGCCGGGGCAATATCTATTGAATCCTCTAACCATAAAATACAACACTTAGTCAGATAGCTAGACGCTTGGTAGCACTGGCTCCCCCTTACAGTGCACTCACTTCTCGAGCATACCAAGCTTCGAGTTCAAGGGGCATCACTTCCTAAGAACTTGCTATCTCTAACTGAGAAGTACATGAGAGGTGTCTTTGGCATGCGTGTATCACAACGCTTGAGCCAATAGATAGAAAAATTTTGGTCTCTAAAAATAAAGGGTTCTAGTTAGGGCACGTATTCAGGTGGACGTAGATCCGACGAATTTAATCATTTCTACACCATTCGAGAACCCGTTGTCTACAACTTTTGTTGCATCCATGGTTTGGAAGAGATTCGTCTTCAACCCTATCACCACTTTCGGTCATTCCCTCTCACCAATGCCTGTGTGAGGTGCCAGGAAAATCGGGAGGTAGGCCCACTATCTAAAGGCTAAAACACGCAAGCAAATGAAAAACATGCATGGCATTCATAGTGTTCATTAACCCTTTAGAAACGAAGTGTGCAACTATGCTAGAGATCACAAACACATAGTTTTGCATATGAATCATTGCCCACGTCCTACAAAAAAATCATTACTAGTTTCAATGTTTGTCTTCAATGCATGAAAATGATAACCCCCAAACCTGCACAAAAGAAAGCTCCAAATTACTTGCCAAAATAACATAAAAAAGACAACCAAAAGAAAAAAAAACTAATATGCAAACTAATCTAATTAAAAATCCAAATTAATCAAAACAAATCTATAAAATCTGAAATTTAAACTAAAATAACCAAAATTAATTAAATCTAAGTTAATTAAAAAAATCAAAAAAAACAAAAACTAATTAGCAAAAACAAAATTTAAATCTAACTACTTAAATCTAATTAAAAACTAAACCATCTAATTAAAAACCAAAACACAAAAAAAAAAATTCTAATTAATTAAACTATCTAATAAAACAAAATTTAAATCCCAATGAAGAAGTCTAAACTTAAATCTAATCAAACTAAATTACTAAACTAAAGGAAACTAATTAAATTTAACTTTTCCCATGTTAAATGCAAACTAAAACTTAACAAGTTACGCGAAAACCTACGTATTAGCAACAGATGTTTGGATGTTTGGAGTGATTTTAGCAGGTAATGAAATGTTTTTTTTTGGCAAGTTTTTAAATGTTTTTTTTGCAGATTTAACGTTTTTTGCAGGTAGATTTTTTTTTCAATATTTTTTCTTTCTGGAGATTCACAAAATGATTTCAAATGTTTATTTTAGAGCGGCCAATGAAAAATTTTGTAAACGTTTTTTTCTTTTTATTTTTGTGTAAATTCTGAAAATGATTTAAAATCTTTATTTCTTATTTTTTGATTTCAGATTTTTGACTGGTTTTTTAATGTTTTCTTTTTAACCAGATTATAAATGATTTGAAGATGGATTTTTTAACACTTTTGATAGCATATTATAACATTCATTTAGCAAAGTAATGAAATGTTTTTTTGAGCAGATTTAAAACAAATTTATCAATGATAAAAACCAAACATCAAATCTGCCAAACACCAAACATGCTAGAAATTCCAATAGATATTAGTAAGAGGTTTCACGTCAGGTTCACCAAAATATGCGCAAGAAAATTGGTTAGAATCATCAACCAAAAATCAATTGAACGCATACAACAAGGTCATCAAAGGAAGTAAAATAAACTAAATAAAATTAAACTAAATTTACACTATTTGACGAAGGCCTGCTGCTCCTTCTTTCTTCTCTAAGTATGCTGTTATGTTGGCTCAATCCATTATGCATTCAAATGAAGCAAGGGAAAAAGTGTGATAGGCAAGAATACTCGAAGATATGAAAATGATAGCAAAAGTGTAAGAATATTTGCATATGTCAAGTGTTTGGCATTGTTTAATAAGAGGAAAATGACTCAAATTTATAGAGGAAGAAGTTTAGAATGAACGATTGTGATCGAAAAACGATCAACGACTCATGTTAGTCAGGAAGAAGAGTTAAGTGGATGTAAATGGGAAACCTTCATTTTCAAACAAAAAACAAAAAGAGAAGCTTTTATTTTCAAACAAATAGCAAAAAGAGAAATTTTTCATAAATGAAAAGTGAAGTAAGGTGCTTTTTTGGAAGATGGAAAAGTTAAGTGAAGAAAGGAAATGAGGTGGAAATTAATAATTATTAATTATTAATTTTTTCTCATTTCCAAATTAGCCATTTAAATAAATAAATTATTTAATTGTGAACTTAGGATAAGAGGAATAAATGAATAAATTCATTTACCTAGGAAGAAATGTTAATAAAGATGACATGAAGAAATTGATGAAATGATTATAGGATTCCAACCCCAATATTGAATTAGGTCCTCATTATGTTAGAAATAAAATGACTGATTGACAATACTGACAAAATTGATGACAATTGACAAGGAAAAATGATCAAAAAGACCATAATCCAAAGGTGTTTTGATAAAATGAGGAAATTGATAATGATGATAATGACAAGATGATTGAACACAATAAAGACAAATAAGATGTCAAAATGATTAATTATGACATTGCAATTGATTTAAATTGATAATATTAATTGACGGAAGATTGATGGAAATTGATTAAAGATAATCGAAAAGGAATTGATAAAAAGATTGAAGAGATTGATAATTAATGACTGATTAATTATCAATAAAGGTTGATTTAGGATCAAATGATAAAATTGTCAATCATGATGATTTAGGGCCGGCCAAATATGATTGAACAGGTTTGTTAGGGTTGGAAAGGAATCGGATAGAATAGGAAGAATGACCCAATGTCCACATATGATGAAAGTAAAATGTGACATAGAATAAATGTTAAAAATTAGGGTTTAGCAATGTAGGCATAAACATATTTTTAGTGTCTATAGTGTAATTGTTGAATGTCTTGTGGCAAGAAAACACAACAAACAATGAAGACACAATGTCAGAAGATGTTCCATCAAAATAGGGTGGGCCACTACTCTAAACGTGTTTAGTCATGTTTTGGGGTATTTGGTGGCTATACATGCGACATTTCGCTCAAATTAATGAGGCCTACCAGTTTGTAGAGGTTACGCTTTACATGTTTTTACACTTCACATGGATACTATGGGAGATTGATGTCAGTATAACATATCGACACCAGGTGATAAGGGACTTTCATCGAAAACCATAATATTTAATATAGCGAACCAGAACAAAATACTGCTTGGGTCATTCCCTCTCACAAGATGGGAGACAGGCCCTCTAAAAGATAATAACAATTTCTCTTACATCCAAGGTCCAATGAAAGGTGAGGGGAGAGGATACTTTTGTTATCACCTTTAGGGTTCTAATCTAAACACAAGCGTGCCAAAAGCACAAGATAATTCAAGCAAGTTAATTAACGCTCAACAAACAAAGAAAAATATCAATGCAAATATGTTAGCCTAATTAAGATAGGAAAAGAAATGCAAAGACACAAACTAAAATTACCCTTGCAACAAATGATTAGTAGTTTTTAATAAATTATCCCCACTTGCAAGAACACTCGTTAGGTTAATTTTAGAAAATCAAAATCAAAATGTAAAAAGCGGGGCCTTTGAAAATACATTTTTGCCTTTTAAATAGTTGCACCACTTTGTTAGTCCAATCAAGGGATTAGGATAAAACTAAATCCAAATGCAAAATTAAACCTAAATGGGAAAATAAAAACTAAATGTAGAAAACTAGATGCAATTATACCTAACACAGACGCATAAAGACCTAAATATGAAATATGCAACCTACAAAATTATAATAATCCACATATACAATATAAAATGATACAAATGTGGAAAGAAATGATGCAGATACGGAAATCAAATGTAGACACAGAAATAAAATGGAGAAGTGAAAAAATGACACAGACATGGAAATAAAATGCAAATGCGTAAATAAAATGCAAATGTGGAAAGATTTAATGCAACGCAGAAATAAAACACAAAGTGGGAATAATACTCAGACACATAAATATGATGTAGAAGTGGAAAGATTTCATGTAGAAGTGAAAAGATGATGCAAATGTGGAAAACACCTGAAACCTATAAAACAAAGGATCAGACAAGAATGTAGATGTGAAAAGATGATTTGTAAACACAATTTCATCTGTAATTGTCGCTGATCTGACCTACAAGTTGACAAAAAGACTACAGAACCAAATAAATGTTAGAAACTAAGGGACACGAGTCCCATCGGGCGTACCAGAATGTGTGAGGTGAAAAATGATGATGACAAACTATGACAAAACCACAAAGATCCAACCACAAACAATCCTAGTCCTACAATAAAACATTCACCATACACCAATGAAGAAACCTAAGAACATGCAAATCAACAAATGGAACAATAATACCATTCACATGCTAAGTAGGGTTTGATCTATATTGATCTTGTTTGATATATTTGCTCTCATATTTTGTATGTGCACAAGAGCTCAACAAAGAATGGATTGTGGTTATAAATTTGCTTCATCGCAAGAAAGCTTGATTGCATAAAGTACCGATTAGGGTTGATAATGATGAGAGTATCCTCTTATATACAAGACACTTTAGAAAATGGAGGGATAGGATTAAGAGGTGAGAAGATAAATGGTTTGCTAGGATTAAAGGGTACGTAGAAGAAATAATAAAATAATGAAGGGGGTAGGTAGAGGAAAATTAAGAGATAAATGACATGTGTCATAGAGGAAAAAGATAATGAATTAATCAAATAAATAAAGATTTATTTAATTGATTGAAGAAGTGGAACCAATTAAATAAATAAAATATTTATTTAATTTAGGGAAATATAATTTAAATAAATACAAATATTTATTTAAATGAGGAAAGGGATAGAAGAGGCTAAATGAATTGATTAAATAAATAAAGATTTATTTAATTAATAGAAGACTTAGGACAAAATAATCAAATAAATAAAATATTTATTTAATTAAGCTAGGACAATTTTAGGTGTCTACAAATACTATTTGGTATTAGAGCCAATGCACATCTATTAATATGGGCATTGTACACACTACCTTTAGAATTCAATAAAATGATAATAATATTTTTATCGTTACCCTACTTCCCTATGCAACAAAATGCTTGGGGAAACCTTTATCGAATCTTCCAATGTCCAAGCCATTATTTTTAAAATTAAATGCAATCATTTGTTGGCATCATGGTGGGCATGATGAAGTTAGAGGTACTTAAGAAGTTGTCATTGATGGCAATACCATTTTTTATATCACCATAGCCGATTGGAAAATGATCATAGTGGATCAGTAAGGAACAGGGTACTAAAAGCGTCGAACGGTGAGTAGAGACTGGTTTACTAGAAGCAACTGGTAGTTGAGCTCAGTAAAGCAGGTTCACCGATATAAAGAAAACAACTGGTAGAAGATCACAATGGTGAAATTTAGATATGATCAATTTAGAAAGTGCCAGTTGAAGTCGGAGTGTTTGCTAGAGAACCGACGAGACTTGTGGCATGAACAAATAGTCCCACCAGTATAATCGGCAAGATTTGACGAACGAACAAATTGGCGCATAGAATGATTTTTTGAGTTTGAGTCTTGGAGGGTAAGTTTGCACCAAGATTGAAGACAACTATATACATGTTTTTCATCTTGAATTTGAAGAGTTGATGGAGTTGTTAGTGAATTGAGGTTGAAAATCAAAGTAAGGTGAAGAACAAGCCAAGTACAGAAGGGTTCCTCATGAATTGATGAAGTCATCATCGAGAAGAGATTGAAGCAGATAGAGAACGGATCTATTTGACAAAAGGGTGTCATCATCAGATAAATGATTTATTTCTCTCTAATAATTGCAATAGATTAAATCCCTTAACAGGGTGAACCTTAACCAGTTCTGTTTGTAAAATCCCCTAATAGGGTCACTCCATAGAGGAAGTGTAGAATCCTTTTGCAAGGTGAATCCTAATAGATTCCAAGGTATTCTTAACAGGATACCAATCATCTTTAATAGGGTGATGTTCTCAGAAGGAACAAGATTGTAAGCTCTTAACCGGGCACTCTTTTTCACTGCAGTAAAAGTGATTGTGGGTTATCCCCACCATTATTTTCTCCCTCTAATCGAGGGTTTCCACATATAATTTCTAGTGTTATGTGATATTTACTTAATGCATGTAAATCTACTTCCTTCAATGTTCTTGTCTTCATGATTAATGCAATGTTTAAAGTTAATTTGAAAATGGTAGTTGCAGACTGGTTAGCTTGAAAGTTTAATTATATATAAACTATTTTTACTGATTCACCCCCCCTCTTAGTCACCAGTTACTATCTAAAAAATGGTATCAAATATTTGGTCCTATGAAGGAAAAGTGTAACAGCTTGAGGAAAAGATCATGGAGGAATACCGGTATCAGAAGCAACTTGATGAAGCTAATGAGATGATTTCTCAGCTGAAGGAGAGACTGAATATCACTTGCTAAAAGGAAGGAAATCGCTCTACAACTTAATGAGAGTTAGGCTATCATAGATCAACCTTCTAATCGAAGTGGATTTGAAGAAGCAGAAGAGGCACTCTCAGAGTTGATGGAAAAGAACAAGAAGTTGGTTGAATAAATTACAAATCTAAAAAGAGAGCATGAAAGTCAAACCTTGAGAATGACTAAAATACTAGAAGCCAGCAAGATAGAAAAAGAAAGAAAGATAAATGTAGATGAAGCACTGTCCAAATTTGAAAGAGCCAAAAGGCTTGCTAAAGAAGCCCTAAGAGAGAATGATGCAATCATCATTGAAAAGGATGAAGAAATTTGAATCCTTACTCAAGAGAATACAGTTATGTATGAGCATATTCATGGTAAAACAAAGAAAAATAAGAAGATGATGAAGGATATTGAACTACTAAAAAATGAGTTGAAAGTTGCAGATGAGAGAAATGAAAAGATGATAAATTTAATGAAGTCTCTAAGAAGATAGATGAACAATTAAAAGCTCAGATGAGAACAAAGGAGACAACCGGTCTTGGTTACTCTGGTACAGGTCCAATATAAACTAGAGAATCATCTAATCCCAAGAGGATGAGGGATGATAAAAGGAACTGTAGCGTCCTAAAATTGTGACACTTGCAATTTCGACTGCATTTCGGTCTTCACGATGGCGACGCAACACGCAACCTGAATGGAGACCCCGAAACCTGATTACGACACTAAAAACTGCATTTTTCAAGCACCCTGGCCTGAACCTCCTAGCACCCTGTTGTCCCGGGAGGTGGGACCAGAGCGCCCAGCGCCCTGGTCCTTCAGGACCAGGGCACTCCCCCAGGACCATGGCGCCCAGTGCCCTGGTCCCTAGGCCTATTTTGGGCCCGGTCTCCTATGGGGTCTCGGGTCTTTTTGTTTGCAAATTGGAAATAAACTTTCCTGGTCGGCCTAAGGTCAGAAAAATCAGTCTATCAACCCTAATTAACAAATATATAAACTACATTTTTCTCTCTCATTTGGCATATGAGGAGGATATGTGTACAAAGCATGGAAACTATACTCAAGCATTCAAGCATTCAAGCATTCAAGCATTCAAGCAATTGATCATTCCAAATCTCCATTCAAGGCTAAGTGTTGCATTCAAGACAAGGATCCAACCATTGAAGAGGAGATCACTTACTACATACTACAACAATACAACAAACAACAACATCTATACCTTCGCACATAAGGATACAAACATCCTTACAACAAGGTATTAGTACTTGTTTTACATTACAGTCATTTACATTTACAACAATTTCTCATTTCTTAGTTAATTCCAAAACCGGGGTTTGACCTAAAGGCAAACCCCTAATCCCTAACCCCCCAATCGTCTTCACTTTTCTGTGTGTAGGTTGTAGGTACGCGGCTGAAATTGAAGATCTGGAATCCTTGTGCAAAGACGAACAAATCCCCTTTCGTTTCATGGATTTTTCGGAGGACCGTGGCGCCGAGCGCCATCGTCCCGACAACTTTTGCTCAAATTTGTAGGACAGCGCCATATCGACATTTTACTGCTAATTCCAGGTCCGCAGCTTCATCCTATATCCCTATCTCAGTTTATAAGCAAATCTTTGTCACTTTCTATGCATTCCTAGCTTAATTCTTCTATCAACATTCTTTACAAAAGAGGGTAGCCTTGCTGTCTTAACCCTTGAAACTCATTTTAGCATCCAATCTTGCATTGCATGGGATTGGATCTTGTGGGTTTCAACCCCTCTTTTGAATGTAAAGTCTCTCCCATAAGTGAAAACCATCAACCCTAGCGATCTCCCTTCTCTCTCCTCGGAGTTGGAAGAGGGGAGAGCAACTAGGGTTCGATTGCGATTTTCCACTTTACAAGAACAAATCAGGAATGAAAGGTATGAAGTTTTCTAAATCATGTTGAAATTATTGTGGTAAACCAGGTCATAAGTCTGATGTCTATAGAAATCAATCGGTCAATAACAAGAAGCCATTCACCTTTGATGGTTATTGTTATAACTGTCACAAGTATGGACACATTGCTTATGAGTGTAGACCTCGATCAAGTAGCATGTTTAATAGAAGAAGCTTTAATGGATATTACTTTACGTGCAATAAATATGGACACAAAGCTGAAGAATGCATGTTCAATAAAAATGCATCAAGATCTCCATCCAAACCGGCTAGCCCTAATGGAAAGAAAAATCAGCTCAAAGACACATGTTCTACTCGTGGAAACTTTGGTCATGTTGCCGCAAATTGTAGGATGAGAATGGGTCAAAGAAAAAATGTAGGACCATGGAAGACAACTAGTATGGCATGTTTCAACTATCATAAGATCGGTCATTTGGCCAAAGAGTGTAGGAACCGGTCTGAAGATAGGAACCAATTTGGTAAGAAGAAAGGGTCAAATGATTTGAAAGGAAAGAAGATAGTTGAAGAAGTGAAGAATGAAATGAAAAGGATGTGGACTAAGAAGGAAGAAATCAAAGAAGAAGAGAAGCAGTCTGAAACTATGTCATCATCCACCAATGATGACATTTCCTCTTCAAACTAAGAAAACCAATGCTCAAGGGGAGCACTTATTGAAAAATCATGGCTGATTCCCCAGAACCAAAGTGAGGCAACTCTTATTTGCATTACTTAGATGTAGAAAAGTTGGCATATTGTTTGTAACTCTTCATCGGTTGTATTATTACCGGCAAGGAAGTGACACCGGTAAACTATAAGTTATTACCATTTGAGATTGTACAACTTAACCATTGTATAAGGGCACCAAACAACTTATCAAATAAATAAGGAAATGAAAGCTCATTTTGTCTATCTTTCTATTTGTGCATTCGTGAGCTCCTAGTACAACCAAAGGTTTTCTAAATCTCTCAAGTGCATTTCATGCTAAGAGAGTTTGGAGATCAAGCCATGAAGTTTAGGTGTTTGGAAGCCCTAGCAGAAATGGTAGAAGAAGTCAATCTATTAATTCTATTAAAATTCATCATGGAAGCTTCTGTGTTGACTCTTGTGTTGGTTGAACTAGTTAAGGAACCACAACCCGAATTCAAGTTGCATCCTATGAAGACAAAACAGATTGATATGATTGGTGCCCTATCATTTGTGCCCTTTGGTGTGTTGCTAGTTGAAGTTGTATGTTCCTTCATCCACTACAAGCTTGAAGATCTTGGAGACAAATTCATTCAAGATGAGTTTAAAGGGTTTTGCGATAATGGTCAATTGAAGGAAGAAAATATGCATCTGAAGACCAAGGGTTTGTCGTATGATGTTGCTATTCCAAACCAATTCCATGTCGATTGGATCAGGTATGTGCTAAGTAGAGTGCATGACCAGTTTCTATGGTTGGAAGTTGAAGCGACAATCAAAATCACAAAGGATATGATCCAAAGAGTAACAAGGTTTAGAGAAATAAGCGAAGCACTAACCCTAAGGAAAATATCATCTAGTGAGGTCACTCGATTGACTCAATCCCAATATGAAAAGAGAGAAATGACAGTCACTCACATTAAGGATGAAGAAGTAAGGTTTGCATCTACATTGATAGCTTATAGAGTACTGTACCAATCAAGCTGCATGAACAGTGTGCCGAGCGGTGCTATCCATGCAGCTTACTGGATCATCAAAGAGGATGCAACATACAAGATTTTTGAGATGATAAGGATTCAATTCCTGGTGAACATGGACTGAATTAAAAAGGACAAAAGAAAATCATTCAAGTATGGTTCAATATTGGTATGTATCTTCTTCTATGTATAAAATTTCTTTCCTAGTATGGGTAATGTAGTGTGGTCTACAACTAAACCTATCATAGTTTAGATAGATGAAATGATTAGAGATTTATGTGATAAGTTTGGAGAGACAATGTGGGGTTATTTTAAAAAATTCCAAACTAGAATGCATCAAAGAGAAAGAATCCTAACTGGTATAGTTCAAAATTATAAGGACACTATTTGCTTTATTGTTGATACTGATTGTTGCATTATTCAAGCGGTTGAACCTAGAACTTTCTGGGTACCCACTATGGGTTATGAGATCGGGGCAAAAATTGCCAAAATATATGCAAATATGTTACTATCTAAACTGGTAGATAGGAAAGCTATGAGATTTGGAACTTATGGGGAGGCAAGCTCCAAAATTAAGAAAGAACTCAAGGAGCCTATCATTTAAAATAAAGTTAGGAAAATGATTGACAACTTAGACAAGAAATATGGAGGTGAAGCATTCAGTGCCACTGCTTCCACTAGTACAAGTGAGCAAACAGGGGCAAAATCAAGCAAGAATGGAGAGAAAATAGAAGAAAATAAGAAATGTCCAAGACAAGATCCAAGGGTGTTGCATCCAACAAACTAGTAGCATATATGAAAGAAAAGGACTCAGATACTCCTACATATTCCCAAGGTAGAGGTGGACCGGTAGGAGTCACATATGCAAGAAAGAAAAAGAATGAAAGGACAATTGACACAAAGGATAAGAAGAAGCCCAAGAAAGATGAAAAGGAGGATGATAAATTTGACACCCAATCTGATGTGGTAATTAAAGAAGTTAAAAGAAGTGGTAGGAATGTAGCTCCAACTGTTGATGAATTGGTCCATGGGATCAAAGAGTATGGAGGTTTAGCTGGTGTTGGGAGAAAGTATCCCCTCTACAATGAGGAAGACAAAAGAAAAATTGAAGATGCAATCATCTAGAATTTACATGATTTTTGTAGAACTCCCAGTGAACTACATGGAATAATTCCATCTGATTTAAAAAATTTCATTGAAGGGAGATGGAAAACTACCCTAACAATTGAGAAGGAACACAGAATAAAGGCACTCATGGAAGTGCAATATGAATTGGATTATAATCACGTAACTTTAGTGGCTGAAGTATATGTACAATGTTTCAAAATAAGGAATAGAATAGGGAGAGTGACCATAGGAGACATTCAAAGTGTGCATGATGAGGGAGTTGACATGTAGAAAATGATTTTGAGCCAACAAAAGGAAACTGAGAAAAAGAAAGCTAAACTCCTCATCTCAGCCACCTCTGAGGTAGAAGCTGAAGAAGAAGAAGAAGAAACAAAAGAGGAAGAAGGGGAAGACTCACTAATTGATATCAAGAAGATGACCCCCAAACAATTGATAGAAGTTTCAGAAAAAATAAGAATTCAAGCTGAAAAGGTCAAACTTAAAGCAAAGAAAAAGAAGGCAAGAATTCTTAATGCTCCAAAGACAATATTATCTGATCTCATTCTTGATATTGTTGTTGATGAGAATACACCTATCATTGATTAGTTGGGCACTCTTGTCAAAGAAATCGGCTCAGAGGCAACCGATATGGAGAAGGTTGCAACAAGGTCGTATGAAACTAGAAGAGGTGAGCAATTAATGGAACAAATATTAGTTGAAAAATTTGCTCTCTCTACCAGCACTGAAGAGGTGAAATCAATCTTAAAGGAAGTTGGCCAATTATTGGTTAGATTCTCAAACTTCCCCGATTTCATCAAAGATCTTGAAGACAAAAGAATAAAGACTCAAAAGGAAATTCAAGATCTGCTAGGTTCTTTTCATCCCCTTACAAGATCAGTAGAAACTTTTAGTGTAAAAGAAATAGTTGACTCATGAAATCAACAAGTTGAAAGAGGAACAAGACAAATGAGCTCTAAACCTACTAGAGATACAATGTCATCTTGCCCCTTTCATTGATTTATTGCAAGGCAATGTGAAACAAGTAGAAGTCCTCATCAATAGAGTTGACTACAAGATAGTGGATGACATGGAGGATTTTTTCACACATCTGCATGGACAAGTTATCACTATGAAACAAGTGAAGCCTACATGGGAATCTTCTTTGGAGGCTGCTAAGGTCAATTTAAAAGAATTTTTTGACTTACTCTCATAAATTATTTTGTATACTTTGATTCCTTTATTCTTTGCCATTGTTGCAAAAAGGGGGAGAATGAATGTATAGTGTATCGAACATATGAGGAGGAATGACTATAGAGGCAGAGTAGTATCAAAAGAGAGGCAGAGTAGTACCAGTAGAGTGGCAGAGCAATATAAGTAGAAAAGGTAGTACTGGTAGAGAATGATGGGAACATGGGGAGAATTAGCAGGAATAGAAGATATCATCATAGCTGATCGGAAAACGATCATAGTGGATTGGTAAGGAACAAGGGACTAAAAGCTTTGACTGGTGAGAAAATTTACTAGAAGCAACTGATAGTTGACTTGAGTAAAGAAGGTTCACCGATATAAAGAAAACAACCGGTAGCAAATCACAATGGTGAAATGTAGATCTGATCAATTTAGAAAGTGCTAGTTGAAATCAAAGTGTTTACTAGAGAACCGACAAGACTTGTGGCATGAATGGATAGTACCACCAGTATAATTGGTTAGATTTGAGGAACGCATAGATTGGCCCATAAAATGATTTTTTGAGTTTGAGTCTTGCAGGAAAAGTTTGTGCCAAGATTGAAGACAACTATATACATGTTTTTCATCTTGAATTTGAAGAGTTGATGGAGTTGTTAGTGGATTGAGGTTGAAATCTAGAGTAAGGTGAAGAACAAGCCAAGTACAAAAGGGTTCCTCATGAATTGGTGAAGTCATCACCAAGCAGAGATCTATTCGACAAAAGGGTGTCATCATCAGATCAATGATTTATTGCTCTCTAATAATTGCAACAAATTAAATCCCTCAATAGGGAGAACCTTAACCAATTTTGTTTGTAAAATTCCCTAATAGGGTCACTCCATAGAGGAAGTGTAAAATCGTTTTGCAAGGTGAATCCTAACAGATTCCAAAGTATTCTTAACAGGATACCAATCATCTTTAACAGGGTGATGTTCTCAGAAGGAACAAGATTGTAAGCTCTTAACCGGACACTCTTTTTCACTGCAGTAAAAGAGATTGTGGGTTATCCCCACTGTGGTTTTCTCCCTCTAACCGAGGGTTTCCACGTATAATTGTTGGTGATATATGATGTTTTCTTGATGCGTGTAAATCTCTTTCCTTCAATGTTCTTGTCTTCATGATTAATGCAATGTTTAAAGTTAATTTGAAAATGGTAGTTGCAGACCAGTTAGATAGAAAGTTTAATTATATATAAATTGTTTTTACTGATTCACCCCCCCACTCAGTCACTGGTTAATATCTAACATCATTATTATATTTTAAATTTATGGTCTATTAAATGTTTTGTATAACAAAAATCAC